>NC_133764.1:40584507-40884507 GCF_036562045.2 Rhinolophus sinicus
AGCCCCAACAGGGGTGTGTGTGGGGGGCTAAGTGCTGAGAGCCACTGGGAGGGGGCAGGACAAGCTCGGCATCACCCACCTTCCCCCATGCTCATCCCCACTGAGGGAGAGGACACTGCCTGCCCCTTCCTTGGGTAGCGCAGGCTCCCTCATGGCTGTCCCCTCCCTCAGCCCGGGCGGGGTCTAGGCTCTCCTCCTCAGAGCATGCTGCAGGGTTGGCCCAGGTGGTACAGTTGACCACTGCCTCCTTGAAAGAGACTGCTCACCAGAGCCAGGGTGCAAATCAGTGTACGCATTTATTTCCTGCTCAAGGCCCTGGCCAGTCCATGGGCTCTTAAGCAGAAGCTGGCTGGAAAGTGGGCCCTGGTGGTCAGTGGCTGGGCAGATGGACATTTGCGTGGAGGTCAGGGCCTGCGCAGCAGGAGGCGCCCGGTGCCCAGGCTCCGTGTCCCAGTGGCTGCCCCAGGTCTGCGTCACCTGGGTCCACAGCAGACATTGCAGAAGCTGCTGAGTGGGGGCCGATGGTGGGTGGCCCGTCTGGGAGGGAACCCAGCGTCTCCTCAGTGTGCTGCACTCTCTGCCGGCAACTACAGGCCACCTGCACGGTCTCCAGCCCTCTGAGGCTGCCCCGTGTGACCACACCACAGTCCTGGCTCCGACTCCGGCACCTGTGGCTACTCAAAGGCAGGCGAGCTGGGGCTCCGATTCCCAGCTCCTTCTCTTCTGGGAGCACAGACCCTCCCCCCAGCAGAGCCCTGCTTTGATAGCTGTCAGTCCGGGGTTCTAGGAACTGCCCCCCTCAAAGCTGGAGAAGGATCCGGCCCCCACACCCCTCCACTGGCCCAGCTCTGGCCCTTTCCTGGGCTTCTTTCCAACCCCTTCCCACACCTCTGAGAATTGTTCCTTTTTCAACTCTACGTAGGTTACCTAGCCTGAATGTGGGCTCCAGATACTGATGGACACACGGGACCGCCTCCTAAATCTGAGCCCAGTGTCCCCATCTGCAAAATGGGTCACAACAGCACCTACTTCGAAGGTTTCTCTGGTGTTACAGTGACCATCACTGAGACAGAGAGGGCCAGGAAATTGAGAGAGACAGAGACACAGAAATAGAGCTAGAGATAGAGAGAGATAGATAGAGATAGAGAAGAGAGGAAGACAGAGAGACAGAGAGAGAGAGTGACACAGACAGAGAAGGCTGGGAGCTGCGTGGCGGAGGTTCCTACCATATCCTGCTCAGGGCCTCCTGCCCCTCTGTCCCCCACCCCTCCCGTCCCCGAGCTCTCAGCGCTGCCAGAAGTCCAGGAGTGGCTGTACTGGTTGCCTCCTCTGGCTCTTTCCCGGAGGGTCTGGGTCCTCCTGGGTCACTCTCATGGTGCCTGGTGCCCCGGGAGAACAGAGGTGAGTGGGCTGCCTCCTGCTGGGCTACAGGGTGGGCACGAAGCGGATCCTCTGGGAATACGCGAGGTCGGCAACATAGAGGAGCAGGTTGACGTAGGTGAAGATGGCCACCACCAGCTGGCTATCCCAGGGGCAGCTGCCCCGAGAGCAATCGGGGGGCCGCCCGGGCATGCCGTACTTGGGGTCGAAACAGAAGACGGGCCAGATGACCGCAGCACTGAGGTAGAGGAGCACAGCCAGGAAGGTGTACACCACCACCACACGGTCGAAGGGGCAGCCCAGGCCGCCCATGTGGCCCATCACACTCAGGGCCACCACGGCCACCGTGGCCAGGAAGCACAGGCTGTAGACTGCCACACACCACTGAGTGGCCACGTAGCGCCCGTAGCGACTGTCATGGACCAGCGCTCCAAAGATGATGCAAGCCACGAAGGCCTGGACGATTTTGAGCAGTCCGGACACTGTGGCCATGTAGCTGGCCACCTGGCCTGGCCGGGCCCGGGTCAGGGCCACCTCTGCAGCATAGGCCAGAAAGAGGAGCCCGGCAAAGACGCTGGCAGCCAGGCGGAAGTCCCTGGCCACACAGCCTGCGGGCTCAGGTGGGCACTGCAGCCGGGTGAAGTACAGCGGGTAGATAACGGCGGCCGTGGCCGACAGCAGTGTGGCCAGCATGGCAAAGGCTGCCGTGAAGTTGCCCCAGGAGAGGCGCAGGCAGCCATGGAGCCGGGTGAAGTCACAGGCCACCACCAGGCCCGAGAGGGCAAAGCAGAAGCCCCAGGCAGCCATGCAGAAGGTGCCCTGGATGTCCGCGAAGCCGCCCCGGTGTGCCACCAGGCTGAGGGTGGTGCAGCCGAAGGCCAGCTGCAGCATTCGGGCTGTGCCCACCGGGGACGTCACAGCGCCCAGGTACAAGTACCCACCCCCAGGGGGCTCCATGGTGCTGCCCATCTGACCGGCCACGTCCTTGCCTCACACAGTGCCTGGTGGTCCTGGGGTTCCTGTCAGACTGCAGCCCCTCTGTCTCCTTCAGCTGAGCTGTGGTGGCAGGTGCCGGCAGCCTGCAGTGGCAGTGACATTGCAGTAGGCAGCCTCTCCGCTGCTTCTGTGGGGAGGGCCAAGGCCACCCCAGTGCTATAAATAGGTGGCCGTGATCAGAGCCCCAGAATAGCAGCCTGCCAGCCTGTCCCCATTGTGGGGGGACACCTGACCCCTATGTCCCATGCCAAGCCCCTGCCAAAACCATTAACCCCTTGTCTGCTGGCACCCTCCCTGCCTCACTGCACCTGTGTCGTTCAGTCAGTCGGCTCCACTAGGGCACGGGAGGAAGGGGGAGGAACAGAGAGGACCAGCTCAGGCAGCCTCCAGGGCCAGCTGAGCTGGAGGAGGGGTGCAGGGAGGCGAGAACAGCAGGGGTTAAGGGAAGAGGGTCAGGGGGTCATGGAAGGGGCGGGGTGAGGGGTGGGTTCCCTTCAGTCATTCCAGAAGGTGTATTAGTTCAGAGCTTGGATGGTTTCAGGACCCTGTTGTCATTGTCCCTGGGGCGCACGCTCAGCTCTGATGCCTTGGAGATGGTGGGAGAGAGAAGTGGAGCATGGAGACCCTGTGTCCCACTTGCAAAGGTGCCCCCATTCTTCTCACAGCCCCCAACCTGACCCTGGGGGTGCAGTTTTAGTTATGTTTTGGGGGGATCATTATGGAGCTCTTTATCAGTCCCTCCTAGACATGTAAACGCCTAGAATAAACTCAGGCTAAAATATTGATCACGTATGAAATGTTTCTGCAAATGAAAACCTTTCTTTCTGAGTGTACAAGCAACACAAGGTTAGGCTCAAGCAGTACAGGGAAACAGAGAGAAAACTTGCCTGTGATGCTATCGCCTGGATTCAGCCACTATCAATGGTCATCTCATGTGTGTACGTGTGTGTGTAATTAGATGTATTTCCTCTCACTTTTCATTTAGAAAAATTCCCAGTCCTCAGAAGAGTTGCGAATAGCACTATGAGCATTCGTTTATCTTTCACCTAGACTCAAGAATTACTAGTACTTTTCTGTCTGTGATCTGGCCCCCCCATTGATAATTAATAAGAATGTTAATTCTGCAGCTACCCATAGGAGAGCTGGCCCCTAGCATCTTCCACGGATACCTCCCACAGAGCCTGACCGTGACAATGACACTTGGGAAATTTAATAACACCGGTCCTTATTCAGTTTTCCCCACCCAGCCCCCAAATATACTTCATAGCTTTTCAAAGTTTTGCACCAGGGTCTGACTAGGATTATGCATTGCACTGGGCTGTCATGCCTCCCACTTTCCTTTATGATAGACTAGAGTCTACTTTTTTTTGGTATTTTGTAACACCGACTTTTTGGAGCATCCAGGACAGTGGCTTTCTAGATCGTCTTTCAGTGTGTGTTGTCTGACTGTTTCCTCATGGTTAGACTCTGGCTAAAATGATCTTGGCAGGAAACTCCTGTGGGAGATATGGGGACTCCTCGGCGTGTCCACTGGGAGAATCATGAGGTGGGTATGTCCAGAGCCCGAGCAGCCTGACCATCTGGCTGGGAATGTCCCTGGTTGACGTCCGCCTGGGGTCCTAGCTTCTGTGATGCTTCTGTGGGCAGTGTTTTCCATGAACACAAACTCCCCTCCTTGAAAAGCAGAGTCGTACCGGCCGTCTGACCCAACATGTTTCCAGAGCAGTGAACATAATCATAAAGTCAGGATTCCCATTGGTTTTCAGGTCTTCCATCCTCGGGGACAGTGTCTGGACACGATGAGTGGGCAGCAAGGCCTCACAAAGCGGACCTTCCATGGGGGGCCTGCCCACTCTCTGGGGGGCCACCAGGTCACTGTCACATGCAGGAGGCAGGCTCTGGCCTGGGGAAGGGTCCTCTGTGCGGGCCCTCCAGGCATCCATAGCAGCTGCCTTGGGACCATGGGAGCTGGAAGGAAGGCTCTGTTCGGAGGAGACGGTTTATCTCAAGCAGACATGCCCTGCTTCAGCTGGAGTTCAGAGCTCAGCGAACCTTAACAGTGAACCCAGCCACGTTTCCCAACCGTACAAACGGTCCCTGGGGCACCACCCTCACAGTGCCCTTGTCCTCTGCGTCTGTTGCCTCCACGCCCCAACCAAAGGGGAGCAACTCCTAGTGCCTGAAGCCTTGGGCATTTTGGGGAGACTTGGCCTTGGCATCGCCAGCACTTTGGGGTGTCCCTAGTGCTCAGGGTTGGCCAGTACACCTGTGCAAGGAAGAGGCAGCCTCCCAGGTGCCCTGTGGCAAGTGTGGTAAGTGAGGCAGGCGCCCTTTGGTGGCCTTCTCCTATAAAAGTTTGTTTGCTCCCTTGTCACAATTACAAAAACACGGAGATTCTGGAGCGACAGTTTCTCGCACTGCAGAAATAGCAACACAATTTTAAGTGAATTAACTGGAAACCACGTAGAGCTCAACAGTAGGGACAGGGCACATCCATGCAACGAGGCTTTCTTTCATCGCCCTGTGAATGCGTGGGGGGGGGGGGGGGCGCGCAGCCAGGGGCCAGGGAACGGGACGGGTTGTGGCCAGGCTGTGAGGCACAGGCTGTCCCTGGTCTGAGATCAAAGGTAGTACGTGGACACATAGGCCTCTGGAACCACGGGAAGACGGGTGCGGGCCTGAGCTGTCCCCGTGGTCACCTCCCAGGTGTGGGGCAGCAGGTGCTTGTTGCTGTTGCTTTGGGCTTTCCAAATTTTCTAAAAAGAATAGCAATTACTTTCTGAACTAGGAAAAAGAATACATTTAAAAATAAATGAAGGGCAACATATGAAAAAGGATAAAAAAATAAATGAAGTGTATCTTACTACAATTTTTAAAAAAATATCTAGATTTATATTCTCGTATGAATAAAAAAACTCACGTTTACAAAATTTTTCAGAAGACTTTATTTTTTAGGACAGTTTTAGATGTCCAAAGAAACGGAGCAGTCCCCATACACCCCACACCCCAGTCTGCCTCTCGGTGAACATCTTACAGGTTCAAGGATGTTTGTTACAATTCATGAACCAATGCTGATATATCATTATTGATATATTGTTATTAACTGAAGTGCACACTTTATTTCCCTAGTTTTTAACCTATTGTCCCTTTTCTGTTCCAGGATCCCATGTGACATTTAGTCCTCACGTCTCCGCAGGCTTCCCTGGGCTGGGACGTCTCTCAGATGCCTCTTGTTCTGGGTGACCTTGGCAGTTCTGACAGTGCTGGGGGGGTTCTGGAGACTGTCCCTCTACTGGGATTTGTCTGACGTGTCTCTCACGGTTAGTCTGGCCTCTTGGGCTTGGGGGAGGAAGACCACGGAGGCAAAGTGCCCTTCTTATCATGTGACGTCAGAGTCCGTGCTCTAAATGTGACTCGTGAGTGCTGCTGTGACTTTGGTCACCTGGCTGAGCACTGCAGAATTGGTGACACCCAGGGTCCTTGTGCATCCTGGACTCACTTTGTCACTGGTCCCTGCAGTGAAGCACCATGTGGACTGAGTGCTAAGGCTGTGGTGGCTGTGCCTCCTCCTTTGTCAGGACTGTGGCCAGAAAGAGTTTATTCATTTGGTGAAATCCCATTGGGCCTAACCCACAAGTGTCATGTTCAGTGAACTGGCAACGCCCAAGACACACAAAGACACTCTCTGAGCCCTTCAGCCCACCTCAGACGGAGCAAAACGCATGTGTCATCCTGTGTCTTCGTGCTGATGTCACCACTGCCCCCCTTCTCCGCACAGTTTGTCTCCAGGCTGCACCTCCTGGTCTCCCGCCTATGGTGTGGAGGGCCCCTCCCTCAGAGCAGAGTCCTCCCGGGTAGGTGACAGGCAGAACACTTTTAGGTGGTCCCAGCCACCACTCCCATGGGGAGCTCTGTCCATGGCCCTTCTGCGAGGCCCGGGGAGTAAGCTGCTCCCCTAAGCTGGCAGCCACCCCCAGGCACCCCTCCGTTCATCTCTAGCCTTTGGCCACCCCATCCCTGACCTCACCGTCTCCCTTGCCCACTGGGGTTCCATGGGTTCCCCCAGGAGACCGTAGAAGAGACCACCGATGGGCCACTTAGCTCCGCCTAGGGAAACTACATTGGTGATGAGTGGGCCCAGGTGGGGTGAGATGAGGCCCAGGCCCCTAGGCAGGGCCTGGCAGGGCTGCCGCTGCCCAGCTGACACCAGTACCCTTGGGTTACTCTGTCCCCTTGGTCCCAGGCTGCCCTGATATGTTGGCTGAGCTGGTCAGACCGCGGGACACACCCCTGGGTCTTATTGTAGGGTGAAGGTGCGAGATCCCCGCAATTGTCGCAGCTCTGGGAACAGGGCTGCAGGCGATCTGATGTCTGTGGTGGGAGGCCAGGAGCCAAGCCCAGCTGACCTGGCACGGATCCTCCCTCTGTCGCTTACAACCATCACAGAGCCTCTGTGGGTCTCACAGAGAGTTCCCATACCCTCCACTAAAGGGGACAGAAGGGTTTAAAACCAAAGCCACCTGCAGGGCAGCTGGGGGAATGGATGTGCCAGTACCACACCATGTTCACTGCAGGGTGCGCTCAGGATGCCCCGGCCATGGCTACTGGAAGCGAGGCACAGCCAGCAGCCTCCAGCAACCCTAGCTCTGGGGCTTCTCCCACAGATATGGTACACGGTCCCACGTGCAGTGATGTCGACACGGCGTGTCCATGCCTCCTTCTTTGTGCCAGATGAGAGAGTGAAGCACAAAAGCCACGGCTGACCCGCCACGTTGGGCCAGCACAGCTCTCGTGGGCCCCAAGGCACCGTGTGAAGTGACCACAGCGTGTGTGGTGCGCTGTCGTTGTGTGAAGGGAGAGTGGTGCATGTGCATGTGTGTATGTGTTTTCTGGGGGTCTGGGTCCTTTGGGACCACCCACAGGAAGATTGTGACACCTTCATTCTTGGATGCAGAGCCAGGGGCTGGGCTGGACTTTGCATCTTTCAGACGGTGAACAGTGTGACCTAGCAAAAATGCGCACAGTGCTAACTTTTAAGAAAATGTTAGCTGAGAACAGAGTATTTTTTTTGGGTGATAAAGTTTTGACTGAAGGTTGCTGTTGGTGACCCATATCATGAGGGTGCAAATGCAGAGTCGTGCACTGTCAAACGGTGACGTGTGCGTCATGGGAATGTCACCTCAGTAACAAAACAAGGAGTGGTGGAGCTGTTGTCCGCCTTGAGGGCTTTGCCACAGAGGGTTGGCTGGGTGGGTGAGCAGAAGCTCAGCTCCTCAGGAAGGGCCTAGAATGGAACACGAAGTGGGGTGTGGGCCTGGGACAGGATCTGCATGTCCAGGAAGGGGTCAGAGGTCAGTGTGTCCAGGAAGGGGTTGAAGGTCAGCGAGCCCCGATGGTGGCCCAGTTTCCCTGCTACAGTGGGGTTGGGGGAGGGGGTGCAAAGTGGGCGACTGCCCGTTCAAATAAACACGTCTGGAGGGGGAGGCTCTTTTGTTGTCTTTTTTTTCATTATTTAAAAAAAATATGTTACAAAACAATATCATTCATCATATATTTCTTGCTTATTTTCCTTTTTTAAAAAATTAAAGTAATAAAAAAGTCACTTTATAAAATAATACAAAAGGACAGGAGAGGCTGGGGCTGAGGGGCTGAGGAATCCAGTGCTTCTGGCTCCCCACCCTGGGCTGGAGGCGGGGGAGGCGAGTGGGGTGGCAGGGGCCCTGAGACCACCCCTGGGGCGAACGGCAGGTCCACCCTTCCGGCTGGGCCTCCTGAACGCAGTGGGAGAGGGGCAGTGAAGGCTGCGGGGGGGATGGCCGGGGCCCTGTCTGTTCTGGGAGGGCCAGGAGGGCCTGGGTGGCCTCGGGGGACCCCCTAGCTCCCGCTGCTCAGCATGCCCAGCAGTTTACTGGGCTCCAGGCCCTGCTGCTGTGCCATGGTCTGCACATCGAAGCCCATGTGCATGAGGAACTGGGCCACGTTCATCTCCTGCCCCGTGAACCGGTCTCGGATGGTGGGGCAGGACGGGTTGCAGTGCGGCCAGGGGCAGCTGTCCACCAGGTGGACTGGGCAGCCCTTCAGAGGGGCTTTGCTGGCCTTGTGGCTGTCGTGGAGGCTTCTGTCCCAGCAGTGAAGCGCCCGGGGCAGCGAGGTCCCCTTCACCTGGACATCTGTCCAGTGGCTACAGACAGAAACCCAGGGGGGTCACTCAGGATGTGGCCAAAGCAGTGACAACATTGCTGCTGCTGCAGGTGCAGCTGAGTCTCAATCCCTGCCGCATAGCTGACCATCTGAGTGGCTTCGAAAGCCCTGGAAGGAAACCCTTCCCACAGCACCTGGCGAGGAGGGAGGGTGGGGACA
Organism: Rhinolophus sinicus; assembly: GCF_036562045.2. Taxonomy (NCBI): domain Eukaryota; kingdom Metazoa; phylum Chordata; class Mammalia; order Chiroptera; family Rhinolophidae; genus Rhinolophus; species Rhinolophus sinicus. The sequence continues at coordinate 40,593,244 of NC_133764.1, forward strand.
AGTGGGGGTGCTGTGCATGTTAGAGCGAGAGGCACAAACACGAGCTGTCCCCAGGCATGGGGACACTGACCTTCGGATGATGATCTCGTGGGAGAGGCAGGCGGGGGCGAAGCTGGCCCTGTGGGGAGGAGGCAGACGGTCTGTGAGCAGCCCCATCCCACCTGGACGCCCACAGGGGAGGCAGCCCCAGCCCAGCACCCGGGAGCCTGCCCCTGCCTGGCTCCCACCTCCTTCCTTTTGCTGTCAGGCGCAGGCCTGTCCCCACCAGCCTGTACGCTCCCTGCTCACCCTCGTCCTTTCCTGCTTCTTTAACCTGCCTGCAGTCTACCTCTTCCAGGCAGGGCTGGCCAGGCAGTGGTGAGGGGCTATCCCGGACAGGCGAGTATTTCACCAATTTTAGAAAAATAGACTTTATTCTTAGAGCAGTTATAGGTTCACAGCAAAATTGAGGGGAGGTACAGAGAGTTCCCATCCCCTCCCCCCACTATCAACATCCCCTCCAGATGGCACATGAACCTACACTGACACGTCATCCCCCAGGGTCCGTAGCTGACATTAGGGTCATTCTCTGTGTTGTACATCCTATGGGTTTGGACAAACGGATAGTGACACGTACCCCCGACTACAGCGTCACGGAGGGTATTTTCACTGCTCTGAAAGTGTACCCCCCTCCTTTCATCCCTCCCTCTCCAGCCCGACAACCCCTGATCCTTTTACTGTCTCCTTAGTTACGTCTGTGCTGGAATGTCATAGGGTTGAAATCACCCAGTATGCATGCAGCCTTCTCAGCTGGGCTTCTTTCACTCAGTCATATGCACCTAAAGTTCCTCCCTGTCTTTTCACGCTTTTCCTTTTAGTGCCGGGTAATGTCCCACTGTCTGGGGGGACCTCTCTATATTCATGCCCTACTGAGGGCATCTTGGCTGCTTCCTGTTGTGCTATCTTTGAGCCTCTATGTTTTTAAGGGAAGTGGTTTACTGCATGTGGAGGGGGGCTGACGGAGCCCCCGCACACTCACGACACGTCCTTGAGAGTGTCCCGCAGCTCCCTGCCCAGGTTCTGGATGTACAGCCACTGGCCCTCCTGCAGCGGCTGGCCCGTGAGGTGCACGTTGTCCACAGTCAGCTGGGCCTCGTCAAACAGCCACTGCACCACGAACACTGGGCCTAGGGGGCATGGCTCAGCTGTGCCTCGCTTCCGTACTCTGTCCCCCAACCTAGGCTCAGGGTCCCCAAGGTCTGGGCTAGCTCCCTGCAGGCTCATAGGCAGCTGGCCTTTCCCCTCTGGTGCCAGCAGCCAACCTCCACCCGCCCCCCATTTTGTGCCTTAACAGCCGCCCTTCCTTAAGGAAGTACCTTGTTACCCCACCCCACCCCCCATCACCTTGGCCTGGCTCCCAGGGACTCACGTTCACCGAGATTTGGTGATGATGTCCCTTTGCATGGGACATGGCCTCTGCCCAGCATGTGGGGCTGGAGGGGGGGGACAGCCAAGGCCCCGCACAGAAGCAGCCTGGTGTCAGCTCCATAGCATATTCCTCACCGTGGTAGTGGGCAAGGTGACCCCATCCTGGTCTGCCCGAGACCCAGTGGTCTCAGTGGTAAGACGGGGACAGTCCCAGGCAGACTGGGATGGCTTTGTGGCCCTGCTCCCAGGCAGGGCAGGGGTCTGGGCCCGGCCTCTGGGGGCTGGACTCCAGGGTGGATTTTCATGAGGTGCAGGAAGCCTGGATGGTACCCCCGCCCCCAGTTCCCCACCCATGTGCTCTGCTGCCCCACTCACAGCGCAGGGTGGGGTAGACTTTGTAGCCAAAGAAGCAGTTCCACTCTTCACCCTCCTTGAACTGGCGCCGACAGCGTTCGGGGACCATGCCGTTCCAGTACCTGGGACACATGCTGCCAGTTAGTAAGGCCGCTTTGGATCCCCAAGGCCAGGCTCTCGCACCACAGCCGCCACCCCGCCCCAGGTCCTCTGCATGGGAGCCGGGTGTCAGGGCCAGGCCCTCCCTCCCAGGGCACCTGATGCCACGGCGGATGGCCTCTGTGGGTGCACAGGTGACAGTGTCCAGGCAGTCCGTGCGCAGGTATTGCTTGTTGTCCAGGAACCAGCCTGAGTCAGCCAGGCCCCGCACCTGGATGGCCGGGTAGCCCAGCTCCTCCAGCCGCTCGGCCACACGGTCCACATTCAGGAGCACGCCCGTGCCCCCAGCGCTGCACCAAGGTGGGACATGAGGCCAGGCCACAGGGAGGGACACTCAACCCCCTGAGCCTGCCTGACCCCAAGCCCGTGTCCCATGGAGGGACAGGGTCCTGGTATGTCCTGAACTGCCAACACATCCCTCGTTTACATGCAACACCCATAGGCCTTTCAGGGTCCTGGACACAGAGCTCCAGGCCCTGACCCAGAGCTAAGTGGCAGGCCACTTGTCCCGTTTTCCCTTCCTCTCTGTCACTCTCTGCCTCAGTTTCCTTATCTGAAAATGAAGATGAATTATGTGGCCTCGGGCTCCTTCATCCAGCCCACCAATGTCCCAAGGGTCTCCTACATGCCTGCTGGGATGGTGACCAACAAGTGTGATCCCTGTCTACTGGGACCCTAGGGTAAGTGGGACCCACAACTAACTAGGGCACTGCAGTCCCGCTTCCCTCACATGCACAGCTGTGGAGGCCAGGAGCGTCCTCTGGACAGCTTTTAGCTAAAGCGTCCGTCCGCACGCCCAGGCCTGCCAGGCTGGAGCCCCTGGGTGTGCCCAGGCTCAGCCCGCCTCTCCCTCCTCTCCGTATTCCCCCCTCTGCCCCTCCACACTCCCCACCTCCTACCCCTCCTCACTCCCCACCCCCTCAGCCCCTCCATACTCTCCCCCCAGGCCCCTGCTGGCCCACCTGCTCCCTGCCAGCAGCAGCACCTTGGCCCCGCTCAGCCCTTTGCCCAGGAGTTCTCGCACCACCTCCTGGATGATGAGGGCGCCCATGAAGGCATATTCATCTGCTCAGAGAAGGGGGGGTGGCTTCAAGAGGGAGCCTGGACAGAGAGCAAGGCGTCTGCCAGGTTGGAAGGAGGAAGGGTTCTAGCTGGGGTCTGGAGGGTCTGCCTGGGGCTGGGGCCAGGGGCTGAGTAGAGTGAGGGAGGTGGGTCCTGTGGATGTGCAAGGCCATGCTGGGAGCCCCTCCCTAAGGAAGAGCCAGGCATGAGGACCTCCCAGGGGCTAGGCCAGCCACAGACAAGCAGGCAGTGGGCGCTGGGGCAGGCACCCTGGGACACACTGGCTGTTAACAGTTGGAAGGAGTACAAGGCTGAAAGCCTATGTTCCCCCGGAAGCCCAGCCCTCCCTGCCCTGTCTTAGAAGGGGCAGAGGGGAGGGCAGGGGACTCACTCTTGTCAGACTTGGATGAAGCCCCACTCCAGACGTCACTGGAGCAGTAGGGGATGAAGCTGTGACACAGGAACACTGTGAGACTGCCGTGGTCCTCCACTGCCCACGGCCCCAGGAAGGACACCCCTCCCCAGGAAGGACACCCGAGGACAGGACCCCTGGGAAGGACCCGCTTGCTCCCTCTTACACCATGTTGGCGTTCCACCAGTGGGGGTTTTCCTCTGGCTGGGAGGACAGGATCCCCGTGCCTGTGGCGGGGAGGACAGAGGCAGTGGGTCCTTCTGATGGGGGGGTATGCGGGGATGGGGACTGCTGGAAAGTCTGGGATGTAGGGGTGGTGCCGCAGGAACCAAGGTGGCTGGGGAAGTGGGGAATGGCAGAGTCACTATGGTCAGGATGCCCAGTCAGGCTGTGACACCTGGACGTGGCCCTCGACCACCCTCACTGTCCACCTGCTGCTTGAACCTAGGGATGACTGCTGTCCTGAGCCTCTCCTAAGCCCTGGGAAGTTACCTGGGGAAAAAGAACTGAAGAGGGGACAGCTTGTGCTCCCTAATCTTAGGAAGTTCAGAGAAGGGGGCGTGAACATAGATGGGGTGGGGCCTCTCTGGGGTTCTAGGGAGGGAAGGGGAGCTTCTTCTAGGACCTCAAATTGTGAGCCCCTGGAGGCCTGCCCCTTGCCCCCCAGGTGCGGCCTCCTGGGCGGGTCTGCGCCCTGCTGACCTGTGCGGGTTCGTGGCCAGTCCCTGGAGCTCATGAGGCGCCGCATGGTGTCGTACCGGGAGTCGCAGTTCTCCCGGTTGAAGCAGTACCAGCCGCCTGCGGGCACAGACACCACCTCAGGGCCGGCGTGCCCAGGGGACCCCCACCCACCCCACCACTTCAGCCCCTGGGACGCACCTTCCAGAAAGAGTAGCCACCGCCGACTGCCCTTGGATTCCTTCAGGTAGTAGCTGCAAAGGAAGGCGGTTGAAGGGGGCGGTCAGCTGGGCTGCAGGGCCCAGGTCCGGGGAAGAAAGGGTCATTCCACCTGTCGCCGGGCGCGCGGCGGCCGCACGGGGGCGCCGGCGGCCAGGCCCCAGCAGAACGGCAGGCGGGCCAGCGGCGGCCGGTCCCGGGAGGTGGCGCTCGCAGGGTTGGGAAGGGCCGCGAGGGGCTGTGTGGTCCGTGGAAAATCCCCACGGCCCGCCCCGCGCGGGACCAGCTGTAACCTCGGCGCCGGCGGCTGGGCGGGGGTGGGGGGGTGGGGGGGTGTCTTTGTCGGGGCTCAGGATCCTCCTGGGACGTGCAGTGGCACTTGGAGGATGCAAAGCGCCCTCGCTAGAGGAGTGTGCATGGGGCGGGGACACTGGGACTGACACAGCGGGTGTGAAGGGGCGCGGGCGCCACCGAGGCGAGGTCGCAGCCGTCCTACCGAGGCCCGACTGAACATCCCGTTTCCTGGGCTGTGGATTCGCTGAGAGTGTGGGCTCCCCGGATCCCTTCCCAAGCCTCAGCCTCGCATCCTTCCTTTATCTACTTCAGGGCTGGAAAGGGTGAATTCTGCACCCCTGGTCTTTCTGTCCCACCTGCGCCCCTTCTCTGGCCCTCGGTTGGCCAGCATCCCTGGCAGTCCCCGCAGCAGGGAGCAGACCTGAGTTGAGCTGGGGTGGGGGTGAGGGTACCGCAGGACTCTCCCTGCCGGCTGTATCGCCTCTTCCTTCTGGAGTCAGGGCCACTCGCGGACTGCAATCTCCCCGCCCAGGGACCAAATGACGCGAGTAGCGGGCTGGGCAACGGGTGGCCAAGGGGTCAGTGCCCGGGCTGGCCGGGGACCAGTGCGCACTGCCCCAGCCCCCCGCGCTTCGAGTCACGGAGCCAGGCTCTGCCAGAGCCAGTACCTCCGGGAGCCCGACGGGAGCCCTCTCCCCTGGGGAGGAGAACTGCCATGGGCAGTAGGGAGGGTACAGCTCAGAGACTCCGTGCATTGGAGAGAGACAGGAAGGCGGCATGTACGAGGGTCGCTGGCTTCGAGGAGGCCAGGAGCCCGGCAGGGGCCACTAGCAGGGGTGTGCAGGTCTGTCGGGGCAGGCGGGTGCGGCCTTACCCGGCGGGGCTGCCGTCGTTACAAGTCACCGACGTGTTGAGCAGGAGGTGCAGGCGAAGGTCTTCGTTGAGCTGCTGCGCGGAGCAGGGGTACAGGGACTGCGCCAGGCTCTTGACCTGCGCCATGAAGCTGTCCATGTTGCCCTCCACGGCCGTGAAGTCCAGCGGGAAGCTCTCCACCGGCTGTCCGGCCGCGGGCGCCGCCTCGGCCCGCTGCGGGGGCGGCTGCTGGCCACGGCGCCGCCAAGTCTTCCTGCCCTCGCCGCCCCCGGCCCAATGCAGCAGGCCCAGCAGCAGCAGCACGCGCACCCCTCGGGCCATGGCCGCGCCGCTCGCGCCCGCGGCCACCTGCGGAGAGCGGGCGGCCGTGAGCCAGCAGCAGCGGTGGGGGCGCCGGGCCGGGGGCGTCTGAGCGGCGGGGCGCTGACCGCGCCTGCTCGCCCGCCCTGCTCCCCGCTCTGGGCCCGGCCGAGGAGGCGTGGGCGGTCGGCGTCGAGGCTCTCGTGGCCCGGCGCCGTGGCCTGGACAGCTCGAGCTCCGCGCTTGCGGCCGGCCGAGTGCAGCGCAGGGTCTGGGTGCTCTGGCTCCGGCCCGCGCCAATGAGCGGCGGGGGCCGAGCCTGGGCGTAGTTTGCGGGGCCGCCGCGGCCCGGGTGCCCGCGCGTCAGATGTGCCGCCGCCGCCCGGGCTCGGCGCAGGGGGAGGGGGCCGCGCTCGCTCTTTTCTTGGCGGAGACATCGCCTTTTCTTCCCAAACCGCAAGCCTGACGGAGGGGCCTGGACTACCCCGCCGCGGCCGCCGGAGGCGCTCCCGGCCCGGCTCCGTGGGGGGGCAGAGCGGCCCGCGGCCCGGGCGGCTCCATTCTCCGCGGCCAGCCCGGCGCCGCTGCCCCCGCCCCCGGGGCGGCGGGGTAGGAGCGGGGCTTTTCCGTTCCAGCGGCACTCCGCCCACCGCACGGTGGCCGGGGCCCGACGGGCTGGGGGCGCAGGGTGGGAGCGCTCACCTGAGCCGCCAGGGTACCCCTCACTCCCGCTGCCCAGCCCAGAGCAGCTTGAGGGCGATTTGGTCCGCACCCTCCACCCCAGCAGCCCCGAAAACCCCCGCTCACCGCGGCCTCGCGCCCCGGCTCCATGGCGTCGCTCGCCCTGCGCCACCCCGCTGGTGCGCCCGGCTTGGCTGCCTCCCCCTCTGACGCTGGCGCCTAGCCGCCCGGGACTTTTATCCAGCAGGGCCCCCGGGATCAAAGCGACGGCGGACATAGGGCTCCGCGCCGAGGGGCCGGCAGCAGCGGCGCCCGGGGCCTCCCGGAGGAGCGGACAGGTGTGGCACAAGGCGCGGACACCCAGGCGATGGAGAGGCTGGGCGCCCCTGCACAGCTCCATGCGGGAGTTGCCCTGTCCCCGCGCCTCGGTGGACAGCTTCTGGGAAGCCTTCGGAGGCCGTGAGGGGGCCAGAGGGGGCGCTGTCACCTACCGAGGTCGGTGGGCCTCGAATGGGGTCCCGGATCCTCCCTGGATCCTCCGTGGATCTTCTAGCTGCAGCTTGCCACTCCGAAGAGCCCCAAAACCTCTCCCTACTCCAGGGCCACTGGGGTAGGAGCGAGGATGGAGAAGAGCTGCCGGCTTGGTGTGTCTGCTCAGTGACCTGCACTAACCATTGTATCTGCCCATCAGCTCAGCTCACCTTCCCAGCCACCTTACTGGGGACAGAAGGAGGTTCCTTGTCAGAAATCAAAATGGGGGAGGCAGGTGTTTACTTAGGAGGCCTCTACCCGGTGGGTGGGGAGACAAAAGAAAGAAAACCGTTTATTCACCCTCCACACACATGAAATGCCAGGGACAGCTTTGGTAGACCTCTCCCCATTTCCCCTCTCAGCTGCAGCCCCATGGCTGTCATTACACCCATTTTAAAGACAGAAAACAGGCCTCACCTTTTGGGACAGGGGTCCAGACCTGGGGCAGGGCTTCCTGAGCACCCCTCCTAATTCAAGGCAGTGGGGAAGCTGTGTTCTCTGGGAGGCCCGGCAGCCCCTCTGGAGCAGGAAGTTACAGGCAGCCAGGGCTCTGCCCCCCCCCCCTCACAGTCCACCTGGTTGCAGGGCACCTCTGGCCCTGAGCACTGTCCTTTCCTGTCCCCAGTATGAGTGATGAGCTGCACACACCTACCCTGACAACACCCAGCGGGCTGCTCCGGCTGGGCTCTTGGAGGACCAAACAGGACCCTTGAGAGCCGTCCTGTGAGCATCTGAGGGATATCAGGTGCTGTTATGTCAGATTAGGCTGAGGTGCCCTGGAGGGCAGCCTGGGCTGGGTCACTCAGAGCAGGAGAGGGTGGGTCCTCCCCACAGGTACCATCTGGCAGCTGAGTGCCTATTTTCCCGATGAGAGTCAGGAGCTGACAGAAGAGCGAGACAGACCTCGGTTCATTTGGAAATCCACACTCTTGTCAGTTTAAAGGCCCTGTTTGAGGCTGACCAGATGCAGTAGCTTCAAACACAGGTTCCATCCAGAGGTGTTCTCCCCATCCCCGTCCACCTGCCCAAGAATCCTCTACCTCTATGCGTGTTATTCCAAGTCCCAGGCAGGGAAATTTTCCTCCCATCAGGATGGCATGGGCGTGGAGGGTTATGCTTCACACTGACCTGGCTCTGAGCAGTTTCCCGGTGGGGAGGTCCTGGGCAAGGCCCGTGACCTCTCTCTGTGCCCCCGTTTCCTCTTCTTTAAAGTGGGGCAATGACCGTACCTCCATCAGAGGGATTATGGGAGCCCATGCGTGAATGTGCACAGCAGCTGACTGCCAGTGAAATCCCAGAACCAGGGAAGAGCATGCATATTATATTCGCGGCATTCGCTGTACTGAGATTTTGCCTGCACAGTGGACCAAAATGAGTTCCTGTTTGGGTTTATTCAAGACAGCTAGCAGAAGCAAAGAGGCACTCAAATTCAGCCTTCCCCAGCACTTCCTGCCCTGTGTCCCGCCTTCCCCATTCTCTTCTTTGGCAGCAGCCCCCAGATGCCCCAGACACCATGTCCTCCTCGGGATTCAGATAGACCAGGTCTGTTCTTGCAACCCCTCTTCCCGCCCCCCGAGGAGCCAGCTTTACCTCTGCACCTCGGACTCCTGCAATCAGTCTGGTGGGGTCTCTGAGGACAGCAGGACCTTAAACCTGGTCCTCTACTTCCAGGCTGCCTGCACCCAGCCCAGGGGCCACCAGCCACCGTGGCCCTGACAAGTGAGAGGAGGGGGCCCCTGGGTTGAACAGCAATGACCATCTCACACCCATTTGGATGGCTGTGATCAAAAACAGGGAAAATAATAAGTGTTGGCAAGGATGTGGAGAGCTGGGACCCGTGCATGGCGCATGGGACGTGCACTGGTCTGGCTGCCATGGTGACGATGCGGTGGCTCCTCGATTCGGTACACACAGAACTGCCGTATGATCCGGCAGCTCCACTCTGAAGTATGTCTTCCAAAGAATGAAAAGCAGGTGTTCCAACAAAAGCTTGTACATGAATGTTCATAGCATCACTATTCATAGTCACCAAAAGGTGGAAAACCCCAGCTGTCCATCAATGGATGAGTGGATAAACACAGTGTGGCCCATGCACACGATGGAATAGTACTTAGGCATAAAGAGGACTGGGGCTCTGACACAGGCGACAACATAGACGGACCTGAAAACCATGCCGTTCGGGGAAATGTGCCAGACACAAAAGGCCATGCGTTGTATGATTCCATTTCTATAAAATGTCCAGAATGGGCAACTCCACAGAGACAGGAAGCAGACTGCTGGTTGCCAGGGGCTGGGGTAGTGATAGGAAGTGACTGCCAATGGGACGGGGTTTCTTTTCAGGGTGATGGAAACGTTCTCAAATGGATCGCAGTGCTGGTTTCACAACACTGCAAATGTACTAAACGCCATGGAATTGTACACTTTACATGGGTAGTTTCATGTTGTGTGAATTTTACCATCAAAAAACCCCCAAAGCACTAGTGTATCAGACCAGCGATGGCCAGCAGGCTGGACACTGGGCACCAGGTGACTGGGGGGGGGGGGCAGGTGAATGGAGTGCCCAGGTGGGGAGGAGTAGGCTGGTCCCGCTCTGTAAACCTTGCTGGGATGTGGGACGTTTTGTGCCCTAACTGCAACACAGGGGGATGTAGCAGTGCCCAGTTTGTCCCTGCAGGGCCTGGCCCTGCGCCCTCTGGGCCCAAGGCTGGGTCTCTGAGCCTCACAGGGTCTTGGGGGCATGAAATGAGGTGGGATGTGTAGGGGCCGTGAGCATGTGATAAGTGATGTCATCACTCTCGGGTACATGCTGGCCTTTCCTCAGGGACCAAGGTAGACCAAGGTTCCTGGCACAGGGGACTCATGGAATGTCTGGTGGGCAGACTCTCAGGCTGGGGGACGAGGACAAGGAACAGTGTCCCAAATTGCCTTGTTGCAGTGGTCTCATGGAACATGGACACTGGACACGGGACCCGCCCTTCTCTGCCACCCTCCCCGCCCCTGTGGCCACATCCAGGATGGATTCTGCATCACTCTTGCCTCCCTGCTTCCTGGCTCCCACTCAGGTGGGCGGCAGGTGCTTGTGCTTCTGGCTGAGCTTGGGTCCCATTCGTTGCCAGCTGCAAGGGAGCCTGGGAAAATGAGAGCCCAGATGGGGCTCTGCCTCTTTAGGAGGGGCGCCCCCAGGTGTAGGATGGGGGCGCAGGGGCTGTTCCTCTGGGGAAGAAACTATGGGGGAAGGAGCCAGGGTCCCAGATGAGCACAGAGTTAACCAATGGGAGCTTTGTGGACACGTGCTCATTTCCTGGAATAAGGGCATCAGAAATGGAACATTTCAGGAAACTGGAACTTGGGATCTAGCTGGGGCAGGCTTGAGGGCCTAGGCTGGCTGGAGGGCGCTGGGGCACAGGGAGGAAAGTGGGGCGAAGGGCTGTCGGTGGCACAGGGCGGTCCCACGTGGGCCTGACAGACAGATAACCTGGCTTTCAGAGCCTCAGGATACCCAGCAGCTCCAGACCCAGTGCCTTTGACTGGATGTGGGACTGCCCCATGCCACCAGCCGGCTCCCTCTTGGGGCCCCTTGAGGGCTCTGAGCCTAGGGGCTTGCAAGGCATGAGGGCAGCTCTGTGCTCCAGCAGCTGCCTGCCGTCTGGGGCCCAGCTGTTGCCTGCTGGCTTCAGCCACCCCGCCTTGCACAGCCACCTGGGCGGCTGAGAGCCCCAGCTGCTGGCCTCTGAGGCTCAAGAGGCCAGGGAAGCAGGGCAGGCCACCCCACTCCTCCCAGCGGCTTACTCTGAGGGGAGGCCCTGCTCCTCAGCCAGCCAAGAGCCCATCTCCAGCTCTGAGCCTGGGGAGGGGCCTCAAGGTCAGGCTGTGCAATCACAGAGTTTGAATCCCTATTTGGTTTCCCCAGAGCCACCAACCCCATCCGTTAGAAGGAACCCCCTTGGCCTCATATCCTGGGACCTTGATGAGCAAAGCCTCTTACCTGGAGCTGTCTTGTGTGTGCGGGGGCTGGGGATGGAGAGCTGGGACCACTGGGTCAGGTTCAGGCCTTTCCTGGGCAGCTCCTAGACCTGAGCTGGCAGACATTCTCTCATGGGAACTAGGTGGGTGTTTGCAGACCTGGCATGAGCAGCCTTGGGGTCACCGAGTGGAAGAGCTCACACATACTCCTCACCCTGGGACTGAGAGCACCTGGGAGTCAGACCCCCCTTCTCTTAGGGGTGAGAGCCCCCAGGGCTGTGGGTGGAAGTTGAATCCTAGATGCTGTGACCAACCCCCAGATGGTGAACTGGCCTCCAGGGTGGGGTTTTCTGGTCCTAGGCTCAACCCCTGGGGGCCTCGGACCCCAGTAGTCATTTGGAAGGACCTGCCCGCCTCTCAGCATCCCTGCTCCATCCCAGCCCCCCTAGCTGAAGGACCCTCCTGGGTGCCAGCTTGCAGCTGACCTGGGGTCACTGGGGTGTCCGGGTCCACCTGGGAATGGCCACATCCCAGAGCTGGGGGAAGGAAGGGCATGCGGATGGGAGGGCCTTCCCGTACATGGTGTAGATGGGCCCTCTTGGGGTATTATGGGAGCATCTCCTGCGTGCCAACTTGTGCTCCTCACTATACAGGTGAGGAAGGGTATGGGGAGGTCGGGTTGCCCCAGGCCCCTTGGGGTGGGCCAGAGACAGCTCCTCCTCAGCTCTCCCAGCTGTCTCTGCTGCGCCCTAATGAGCTCCAGGCCGGCTGGTCCCCATCTGTGTAGCCTGCTGGTCCCCAGCACCCACTGCAATAGGGGCTGCAGGCCAGCAGGCTGGCCCGCCATGTGACCTTCGGCCCACCCTCCCTCCAGCCCTGTGATCCGCACGTGGCCTCTGGGGAGGCAGAAACAAACCCTCAGATCTCACCCCTGGGAACCTTTCAGCGCCAGCAACATCAAAGGGGGCAGTGGCTGGCCGTGCTGCGGGTGCTTCTCTTAAAGGGCCACGCCATGTCTTAATTCAAAGCAGATCCTGGGAACAGCTGTCAAACCGCCTGGGAGGGAGGACTCCGGCGGGAGAAGCTGGAAGGCGGCCATCCCTGTCCTCTGCAGACCCCATGTGTTTGCTTCTCGGGGCTGATCAGAGGGCAGGTGGGGACTACGCTGAGTGGGTCTTGCATCTTGCAGAGGCTCCTCCAGCCTCCACCTGGGAGTCACGCTGCCCTTCTCAGAGGAGGACCCTGAGTGCTGGGCAGGCCCACCTGTCAAGGGCTCTGATTATTCTCTGTGGGAACTTAGAAACTCAGTTCATGAAGTCAATACCCTGTTTCCCTGAAAACAAGACCTAGCCGGACAATCAGCTCTAAGATGTCTTTTGGAACAAAAATTAATAGAAGACCCAGTATTATATTACATTACATTACATTATACTACATTATATAAGACCGGTCTTATATCATAGTAAAATAAAACCGGGTCTTATATTAATTTTTGCTCCAAAAGACGCATTAGAGCTGATTGTCCGGCTAGGTCTTATGTTCGAGGAAACATGGTAGTGTGGTTTCTCTGAGTGTGAGTTGAGGTTCTTACCTGCCCAGGTGTCTGCCCTGCCTGGAGGCCACTGACTGAGTCCAGAGGTGGGACAGCTCCATGCACGGGGTAGGAGGGGTTCCTGATGGTCACAAGTTCACTCAACAGAGCTCTGTCCTGGCAAGGGGACTCCAGGAATAGACAGCAGGCTGGTCTTCTGGGAGGAGGGGGCAGATGTGACCTGATGTCAGGAGGGGGAGGGAATGAGGAAATGGGGCACAGCGGTGTGGCGGTGTACTAGGCAGTGGGAAATTACTGCCTTAATGAAAATACAGGTAAGATCCAGAAGGTTCTATATTGGAAAGTAGATTTTAAACTACTTAAATTGAAAATGCAATTTTACCATAAATATATATCTGGGGTGCCAAAGAAGTGCATACACATTTTAAGAGATGTCATCTACTGTGCTTACGCAGTAGTTCGCCATAATCAGAAGTGTCTGGACGCTGATGGTAACCACTTTAGCACCTCTTGTAATTGCAGAAGTCAAACGTGACTTGTACTCATCTTTTGTTATCGTTACATATTGAGTATTACAATTAATACAGTTTTTTTCCTTTTTTAAAATGTGTATACATTTTTTTGGCACCCTCTGTATGGCACACACACATATGTCGTCAGTGGCTAGATTATAAGTATAGCGTGGGGCACGGGCTGTGCCTCCCCCAGGGGCTCAGCACAGAGGGGGCTCAAAGAGGCCACTTGCTCCGAGAGTGAGCCATGCATTCTCCCAAGGAGGCAGGTAAGAAGAGCATCAGTTCTCAGGCTAGGTGGAGTCTTTTTTTAACCTATAACATGTGACCTGAGGTCCTAATAGAACCATAGTTTGGGACATAATTTCTTTGGAAAATACAGCCTCAGTCTCATTAACATTGCTCTCGAAAATAGCCCGCTACCCCCCTCGTCTCCCCAGAATTCAGGTGCGGCCCCAGGCTAGCCCTGAGGGGTTCTGGGCAGCCTAGAGCAAGGACCCAAACCTCGTCTTCTGGCCAGGCTCAGGGTTCCCACAGCCTGCTGGGGGAATTGCTGTCTGTGATGTACTGTGCTACTTACCTGCGCTGAGCCTCCATGTCCCTGGGAAGGGGGCACTGTCACCGCTCTGGTTTGACAGATAAAGAACAGAGGCCCAGGTAGCCAGGATGTGTCAATGTTCAGGTCGGTGCAGGTAGGGGGTGGACCTCATGCCTTGACGGCACCCTAGGCTCCTGGACGCTGTGATAGCCTACATTACATCCAACTGGGGACACTTTGTGCTCTGGAAGTGGTGTGCTGTGGATGGGGTAGAGTGGGAGGGGTCCTGACCAGGGTCACGGGGACTTCAGTGAAAAGAACAAAGGCAGGTCTGTCCTGGGTCACCTGTTGTGTAAAAAGGAAGGAAGGGAAGGATGTACATCTGTGTCCCCTTAGCATCCTGACACATGCATTTGCTCACCTTTGCAAAAATAAATGCAGGAAGTCTACCCAAGCACTGAAGGAAGAAGGTTTTCTACAGGTTGAGTGGCAATGGACAAGGAGGGAGCAACCCTGGTCTATGTCTCATCTTTTTTTTTTTTTAATTTTTATTGGGGAATATTGGGGAGTAGTGTGTTTTTCTAGGACCTATCAGAGCTCCATGTCAAGTTGTTGTTTTCTAGTTGTGGAGGGCGCAGCTCAGCTTCAGGTCAAGTTGTTGTTTTCAATCTAGTTGTGGAGGGTGCAGCTCACTGGCCCATGTGGGAATCGAACCAGCAACCTTGGTGTTATGAACACTGAGATCCAACCACTGAACCAACCGGCTGCCCCTCTATGTCTCATCTTGTACTTATAATTCTTGAGTCAAACAAATGTTTTGCATAATCAAAATATAGCATTAAATAAAAAATGATGAAAAGAGACCCCAAAATACAGTAATATATAAATGAACCTGTTTATCAAATTAGTATGACCACAAAGAAAAAAAGAATTAATTCAAATAACTTTGGAACACAATCCTCTGTATTTCTTTAGTGGGATATATTCTGAGGACAAAAATAACTACAAATGGATCTTGAAATTTCCTTAGTAGGTCTGTGGTTAGTAGCAGGATTGCTGTAGTAATTCTGAAGCTATTTGGAGGGTATTTTGGAACAGAGCAAACAAATATATTCATGTTACCAAGAGCAAGGGTTTTCACTGTGGAGAAAGAGATTTTCGGTTGAACCATGTACAGTTGCCTTTTTTTTTTTTTTTGTAGATAAAAAATGGTTGAATATTGGCAATTTCATAGGATTTAACCAAATACAAATACAGAATGAGGGAAGGAAAGGGAGAAGCCTGAGGGGTGGCTTGGAGTGAGAAATATTCAGGTGAATTCAGGGTGTTAGCTCTGTGCTCTGGGGAGCAGAGGCACCCCAGCAGCCCTGAGCATGCTCAGCTCCAGACCTTGCTTTCTTACTTTCTTTCTTTTCTTTTTTTTTTTAAAGAGGGCGCAGCTCACAGTGGCCCATAGGGGATCGAACCAGCAGCCTTGGTGCTACCAGCACCACGCTCTAACCAACTGAGCCGCCCCAGACTTTGCTTTCTAAATCCCATTCCCTTCTAAAGGGATCAGTGTGTCTTTGAGAAATGGTAGGTTCGGGCTGGGGCAGGGGATACCCTGTTGTGACAGAGGTGAGGAAATGCTCAGAAAGTAATGGAAACAGGTAAAAAGTGTGGGCGGAAAAGGGGCCACAGACTGAAGCCGACAAGCTCAGGGGAGGCCAGGCTAGTGGGCCCTACAAACCCAGAGATCAAAGGAACCACTCAGGGTCGTTGGGACATAAACGTTCCTCACTAAAGCGGGTCATGGCGGTAGTTACATCCTAGGCCTGTAGCTTTCTTGACAAAAGTCAGTCTTTACCGGAAGTGAGCCTGCATGCTGTCTTTCTACATCTCAGATAACATACCTTTTTTTATTTTAAATTTTATTGGGGAATTTGGGGGTACAGTGTGCTTCTCCAGGGCCCATCAGCTCCAAGTTGTTGTCCTTCAATCTAGTTGTGGAGGGCATAGCTCACTGGCCCATGTGGGAATTGAACCAGCAGCCCTGTTGTTCAGAGCTGGTGCTCTAACCACCTGAGCCATCTGCCCGCCCCTCAGATAACATACCTTTGAAAAGTCAGGGGCTGGCCTCGGGTCTCAGGTGGTTGGAGCGCTGGGCAACTAACACTAAGGTTGCTGGTTCGATTCCCACATGGGCCAGTGAGCTGCGCCCTCTACAGCTAAGATTGTGAACAACGGCTCTCCGTGGAGCCGTGTTGCCGTGTGCTGCCATGAGCGGCCAGCGGCCAGCTTAAGTGGCTGGCAGCCATTGTGAGTGGCCGGCAGCCAGTGAGAGCTGCCGTGAGCGGCTGATCCACCGATGACCGGCAACCTACTGCCTCAGCTGGGGGGAGTGCAAGGTTCATAATACCAGCATGGGCCAGGGAGCTGTGTCCTATACAACTAGACTGAGAAACAAAGGCTTGAACCAGAGTGGGGAGCGGGAGGCAGAAGGGCGGGGGGGAGAGAAGAAAAGTCAGAGTAATTCTCTTTTCCAGACTCCTCAGGGCATGACACCAGGAACCCCTCATTGTTATCTGGTCCCCCACATACCATCTCTCTGTGCTGTAAATGTTCATTATTATCTACCCTGCACCCACCAATGTGAAAGAAGTGTGTGTCTCTCCATCTTACTTTTTATCCAGTCCCAGAGATTTCCCTGCTTTGCTTTCTCCTGCCCCTTTAACCTCCCACCCATGGATTCCACGTAAGCCCCTTAGTCTCCTCCTTTGACCCCAATGTAAAAAATAAACTGCAAAACTGCCGTTTTCAGGAGCATTTTCTCAATCCATTGAGATTTTGCTTCCTGGTAATTGTTGCCAGGTTGGCTCAAATAAACTCATAAAAATTCTCTACAGGTTTAGATGTTTCTTACATCGACACAAGGAAGTACGAAAGACAGGAGTGAGGTGGGACTGTAGGCTAAGCCAGAGAGTGGCAGCCATGTCAGATTTCCCAGTGTCAGTCAACAGTTTGGTGGTTATGTAAGAGACTGGCCTAAGGCTTAGAAAATTCACTTGAAGGATTGACACATACATCTCCCACTCACTCTCAAATGGTTCTGAAAAATGTTGTATGTATGGAGAGAGAGAGATGACAAAGCAAATGGGGCAACATGTAAACAACTGGAGTCTGTCTGGAAGATACACAGGAGTTCCTTGTACTGCTCTTGAAACTTTCTTCTAAGTTTGAAATCATGTGAAAATATAAGCCACTCCTCCAAAAAAAAGTTCAGGAGCCAGCTTGGAGGGGGTCTGGATGGCCGAATTTGGATCAATTTGAGCATCAAAAGGAGTAACTGAATGAAAATTAAATTCATGAATATTTCAACCCATGAATTTGTATTAATATTTAAGACTTTTCAAAAAGGAGGGGAAGCATTTCTTGACCAAAAAATGTCTAATAAATGTAGAAGGAATGGTAAAATCGGAAAGTCATGATTTTGCAACCACAAATGTAATGATGGATTCAGGCAACGACTATCAATTGATAAAACTGTGGGGTAAATGGTCACTGGAAAAATATCATGTTTATAGCTTATTCTCTCTACAAGGTACCTTGATCCTGGAGGAATCTGGCAGACCAAGTGTGTAGACTTTACATCCCCACTAACAGGACAAATCGATGTCCTGGATCTCCTGGTGGTCTGTCATCTACGCTGCCTCACTGCCCCAAATGTTTAACCCCAGGAAAAGATTGGGCAGATCCAGCCTGTGGAAGATTCTAAAGGAGACTGGTCTGGACTCCTCAAAAATGCCAGTGTCATGAAAAATTAAAACAAACCACAGAGGGACTGACTGATGCCGATTAACGGAGTGTGAACCAGTGACTACCAAACCAATGTGACAACCAGCTCTAAGGGACAATTTGGGGACAAGGGAAACTCCCCCACAGGCTGTGTCTGATATATCACTGTGTCTGTGACTGTTGGATTGTTGGGTGTGGTGACGGGTTACAATTACATAGGACAAGGTCCCCATTTTATTAGGTGCCGCTGAACTGCTTGGAAGGAAAGTGTGTGATCGCTTCACCTTACTTCCAAATATAAATATATGCGCAAATAGAAATGCAGAAAGACAAGCCAATGTGACAAGATGTTAACAGTGCATCTCTGTGGTAGAGGTATACAGATGAGCTGAAAAGTAGTGGTTTACTGTGTTAAATTTTCGCTTTTTGTAGATGTTACTGCTAAATTGAAGTTTTTATTGCGACAATTGTAGAGTCACATGCAATGCAAGAAACAGCACAGAGAGACACCTTGCGCATGTTGCCCACTTGTCCCCACAACAGTAACATTTGGCAAAATTATAGCACAATCTCACAGCCAGGATGGTGACATGGAGACAACACAGCAATCTTCTTCCCAGGGCCCCAGTTCACTCGTGCTCGGTGTGCATGCCACACACAATCTTATCACTGGCGGGTTGCTGTGTCAGATACTGAGAGGCTCCACCTCCACAAGGGTCCCTGGTGTTGCCCTCCTATAACCACACCGGCTTCACTCCCTCCCCCACCCCCAGCTCCCCAAACAACCATTGGGCAACCCTTAATTTGTCCTCTATTTCTAAAATGCTGTCCTTTCCATGACACTACATGAGCGGAACCCTACAGCACGTGAGCAGCCTTTGGGACTGACTTTGTCACTCAGCCACTTCCCAGGATGTGGCTGCCAGGGATGACCTCTGACCCCATGTCACCTGCGGCCTCCACTGCGGTCACATCCTAGAATCGGGGCAGCTCAAGGCTGGAACAAGCCCTGAGCTAAGGAGCCAAGTTGCAGTGAGGGCTGGGGAAGGCAAGCAGAGAGGCGGCCTTCCAACAAGAGCGAGCACATGGCCCCAATGTGCAGTCCCAACTGAACACGAGCTCGCGGGGGCAGGTGATGGTCCTTCCTGCTGTGGCCAGGTGCTGGTGTGTCCAGCCACCTCAAGTTTTGGCACTGGCCTGAAATAAACCCCTGCCTGGGGAGAGCCCAAGGAAACTTCCGGGTGTTTCCTGCCTCTGGAGGCTTGTTGAGCTGTGGGTCCAGGATCCCCAGGTCCCCACACAGCATCCAGGGGTAGTCTCTGGGGTTTGCTTGTTTTCACAGGTGCCTCACAGGGGCTTGGTCTGTCCTGCCTGGTCTTCACCAGCTCTGGCCCAGCCAGGCCACCAAGGGGAGGATGGTCTGCCCTGCTTCTCCCACCTCCCACTGCCAGGGTGCCCTGCCACCACTAGGTGAGAACCAGCAGAAGGGGAATGTGCACTTGGGGGGACCGAATGCTGTTTGTCTCTCCATCGAGGGCCATTCCTCCAACAGATCTTTGCTCAGCACAGACCCTGTGCCAGGCTCTGCTCTGTGTGCTGCACAGCGGAGGGCCAGGCAGATGGGCCTGCGGGTGGAGACAGCCAGTAACCAAGTGAGCAAGCACGGAAGGCCTGTCCCAGTGCAGAGGAGGCTGACGAGCTGAAGAGGGCAGGCTGCGGAAAACTTGGGGTGCAGGGGGCCTGGCTGCTACAGAACTGCATGTGGTGCCCTGATAGGTTGAAGGGTAGGGCTGGAAAGCTTGACCAAGCCTTGGTCAGAGATGCCCCAGAAATGCCCCAAGGGTGTCTGTGCCAAGGCCCCGTGTGCCCAGCTACACGCAGACAGTGAGGCCTGTGCATGCAGGGAGCAGTGGACCGGACAAAGCCATGAATTACATGACATGGCAGATTGGTGGGCATCGTCTCTCATCCCTGCAGACCTGGTAATGGCCGGTAAGGGGGCTTGACCAGATCACCTCCAAAGTGCCCGGGACATGAAATCTCCAACATCCTGTGATACTCCTGGCCTTAGGGGAGGGGGCTGACCTATGGTGACCTGTGATGTGTATGGCTCAGAGGCCTTGAGGTTGCAGAGTGTTGGATGGGCTGCCGGACAGTGAGGGACTGAGGGGCCACCCTGAGGCTTTCCCGTTTTCTTACGCATGCAGGCGGTGTCCGAGTTTGTCAGTATGCTCTTGCCTATGAGGCTGCCGTGTCACTGACATAAAAGCGGGGCAGCACCCACGCAGGAGGGCTGGGAGGATCCCACATACCCCTCCTCCAGACCTTCCACAACCAGGTTCGTCCAAGTTTATTTGGCTGCTGGTAGAGTGAGCCTCTACTGACAATGTAGACCGCCCACCTCAGACTTGCGCTGAATCTGCTCTCTGGTCTGGAGCTTCTGGAGCAGAAGTCTTTACTCTTAGCCATCCTCCGACCTTCACACCACCGCAAGGACAGAGGTGACCACAAGGGATGGGAGAGTGGGGGTAGTCGCCCGGAGGGGAGCCCAGGCCTCGGCGCGCCCGCGGCCCGCACGGCCTTCCCCTTTCTGCCGCCGGTTCCACGTGGCTAGGTGGAGTCCCGCGGCCACGTGGCGACCATTGGGGTGAACACGCGCTCCGGTGACCCTGCGGCAGCGCCGGGGGCGGGGCCAGGACAGGAGGCGGGGTCTGGGGCGGGCCCGGAAAGTGCTCCGGCCCCCGCCCACAGGTCCCGCCCCCGCGGCCGCGTGGCTGTGCGTCCCGGCTGTTGCCGATAAAGTTGTTTGAAGTCTGGCAGGCGGCGGCGGCGGCGGGTCACGTGATCGGAAGATGGCGGCCCCGGCAGGCGGCGGGGGCTCCGCGGTGTCGGTGCTGGCCCCAAACGGGCGGCGCCACACGGTGAAGGTGACGCCGAGCTCCGTGCTTCTGCAGGTGCGGCCGCGAGCGGCAGGCGGCGGGCGGGGGGCGGCGGGCGGGCCGCGGGGGCGCGGCGCCGGGCCCACTCCTGCAGTTGGCTCCGGGGGGCCACGGGGCCGGGCCTGCGGGGCGGGGCTCGAGGCGGCCAATGAGCGGCCTCATGGTGCGGCGGGCCCGCCCACATCCGCGCCGGGGTCCGGGGCTCTCCTGTCCCGCGTGGCTGCGGACTGGGGGCGGGCTGGCGAGGGTCGGCACTTATGTCATCCGCTCCGAGTCCGCGGCGCGCAGGAGCTCGGCCTGTGTTCCCATCCCTGGGGCGTCCTCCGGCCCGTGTCCGCTGTGGCTGGGTGTGCCGGCCTCTGCCTGGAAACTGACTTGCTGAGTCACTGCAGTTTCATTGGGGCAGTTGGTTGACCCCAAATCCGTTACATTAAAAATGTTTATTGGGTTCTGCTGTGTAGGGGACGGTGCGCATATTACGGCCTGCTGGGAAGAGCCCGTGGGGGGTCGGGGGGACTCGGTGCGTGCAGCGCACAGGAGGGGGCCGCCCACGATCCCCTTGAGCTGGCTCTGGAGTTGGCTCGTGGGGAGGAGGGTGAAACGCGGCTGGCAGAGGGGCCCAAATTTGGACTTTATCTCTGAGAGTGGGGAGGGGGTTCTGGAATGTATATAGAAAGATGTCTGTAGTGATGCATGGACTGTTGGGGACTGGCCTGAAGGTTGTCGAGTAGAGCTGGGGTGACAAGTCAGGTGCAGTGAGGAGGGGGACAGTGAACAGCTTGTGGGTGAGGCATGTGGAGCTGTCGAGTGGACAGTCCATCATGTGGCTTGTACTAGGCTTTGTCCAGCAGGGCCAACTGGCTCTCCAAGAGATGGACTCTGCCCTCCGCGGCCTCCGTGCCACTGTGCCTGCCAACCAAGTGACCAGGCCAGACACAGTGGCTCACGTCCTCTCATCTCACGCCTAGGTTCTGGAGGACACGTGCAGGAAGCTGGACTTCAACCCCAGCGAATACGATCTGAAGTGAGTGCTCTGGCCAGGCTGCCACCCTGAGGCCACCCACCTCCTCCCCCAGGGCCCTGCTGAGGGGCTTAAACCAACAGAAATTTACTCTCTGACAGTCTGGAAGCCAATAGCCCCAACCCAGCTCTTGCAGGGACAAGCTTTCGCCTGAGGTCTAGGAGAGGATCCATCCTCCTCTTCCAGCTTCTGGGTCCTGCTGACAGTTCTCGGCTGTGGCCACGTCACTCCAGTCTCTTCCTTCTCCTCACATGGCCTTCTCCTCTGTGTGTGTGTGTTCTGTCCTCTTTTGTCGCATAACCACACTTGTCATGGGATTTAGGGCCCATCCTGATCGAGGATGACCTCATGTTGAGATCCTTAACTCACATCTACAAAGTCTCTCTTTTCAAATAAGGTCACAGTCGTGAGTTCTGGGAGTAAGGATGTGGGCATATCTCTCAGGGATCATCATTCACCCACTGCACAGGGTTTTGTGCATTTGGTTGTGTAAGTTTCTGGTGGGGCTCCGAGGGCAAGAGGAAGTAGCTGTGGAGAAATGGGAAGAAACCGGCACACTAGGTTTCTTACAACCCCTGAAGCTGCTTGCACGCATGGGTCTAAAACGGAAAGGACTGGAGCCCCACACTGGTGGGTTGCGCATCTGTCCCACGGGAGGAGATTTCACTGTAGTGATATGTTTTTATGGTATGGCTGTCCTCGCTTTAGTGGCAGAGAGGAGCCTGTGGCGTGGGAGCCTGCTTCGTGGGCCTTGCCCGTGCTTTGTCGTGCGTGGGGCTTTTCGCAGAGGAGACTCTGAGTGGACGCACCCTCACGTTATCCCAGCTCCCCATCTCCTTGCCTGACCCCCAAGAGTCCCAGGACTCTGGCTCCATGCTGGGCTGTCCCCCAGCTTCCTGTCACAGAGCCACATGCCCTCTCTTTTCCCTTCACCTGCCTCAGTCCTTGGTTAGTATTTAGTTGGAGTTATCAGATGTCAGGTCTCTTGCAACCTTATCACCTTTCTCGTGTCTCCCTCTTCTCTGCTGACTGTACAGCTGCCCATTGAAGAACATGGGTTTGAACTGCGCAGGTCCTCTTACACGCGTGTTTTCTTCAGTAAACACCTGTACTGTTTCAATCCACGGATGTGGAGGCCCGCCTGTGTGCACCGATCTGTGCCATTTCACGTAAGGGACTTGAGCATCTGCGGACTTGGTGTCCATGGGGGGGTCCTGGAACCCATCCTCTGCAGATACCGAGGGAGACTGTAGTTAAGTTTTGGGGAGTCAAAGTTACATGCGGAATTTTCAACCCCGGGGGTTGGCGCCCCTAGCCCCCTTGTTGCTCAAGGGTCAACTGTGTTTGTTTAAAAAGGGCTGCTACTGCTGGGGAGGGCAGCCTCGTGTGTGGTCACATGTGCAAAACCTTCCCCTGACTCCAGGTGCCCAGCCTTCTTGCCCTTGGGTTCTCCCTCGATCTCCCGTCCTGTCTCACAATGGACATTGGAATTGTTGCGTGACAGTCTCCAGGCAGTGTTAACATGGATATAAAACTGCCTTCTTTCTCACTCCTTCCAAATGCCTGGGCCTTATAAACTGTTCACGTTCTGAAAACCGTTGTTTCCTGCTGTGTATTGGCATTCATGCAGCTGGTGACCACGGTATGTGTGTGCATATCCCCCATGCTCTCTTGCCAGCACCGTAGTTATCTCCTAAACTTTCATTAGAAATAGAGCTGAGTCCGACTTTTTCTGCGGCCTAAGTAAGGTCTCTTATTCACTCTCCTCCTGATTTGCTGTCTGTCTCCTCTACAGTCAAGGCCACGCAGATGTGGTGGTTTCACAGATGCCATGGGCGTGAGCTTTTCTCAGGCCCGAGTGCTCTGTAGGGTTAACAGTGGTGGTTCTCGCTCTCGTACGGGTCCTGGGAGCAAAGCGTGTTGGGAGGAGAGGGACCAGGGTCAGGAAGGCCCCGGGGTTGCCTGGCTGAGACCCCCCTGCCCATGGGTGAGGCAGCGTCCCAGTCTCTGAGGCTCGCCCTCCTTCCTCTTCTCTCAGGAGTAGGTGTGTGACTCCTTGTAGGTCCACAGCCGGCATGTGATCCATCTTGGACATCAGGGGCCGCCTTTGTGGTCCCAGCTCTGCCTTTGAGTGGCCTGGGCTACCTATTGGTTCTTCTCACCTGAGTTTCTTGTTTGGGAAGCACCACGCTGAGCATGGCCCCGGCCTGGCCTTCCGTAAACGCAGGCTGCCAATTAAGACCAGCAGGGTCACGGAGGCTCCTGGATTCTCTCCCTGCCCTCCTCTCCTGCCATTGGGTATTTCCTGACGTGGCTCATTGGCTGTCTTCATCCCCCCAGTTCCTTCTAAGAAACTGTGCTCCCTCTGGGCCCACGACTTCCGTCACAGGGATCAGAGGAGGCTGCAGGCCCACCCTGTTGTCTGAGGGCCCACGTTGGCCTCTTCCTGAGCGGGTGGGAGACTCAGAGCTGCCAGGTCCCTGCGCAGCGGCTAATCTGAGCTGGATGTGGGCAGAGACTGATGGGTGGCTCTGAGGTTGAAGACTTCGCTTTGCGAGCCGGGAATGGCAGTCTCGGCCCGTCATTCCCGGACCCCGGCCGTATGTGGGCCTGGCTCTCCATGGGGGCTTCCGGCCGGTTCCCTCTGTGGCTCTCTAGAGCCTTTGCCTTCTGTCTTTGGGGTTGTGGCCCTGCCTCAAAGGTGGCAGGATCAGGAGGAATGGGAGCTGGTCATTTTGGGAGTGAACGCAGTGGCTGGACTGTCTCGGGGTACAGTCGTTTGGTTAAAGCTTTCCGAGCACAGCAAGGTACATGCCCCTCAGTTGCTTCTGTGTGTTTCTATTCCCTGACCTGTCCTTGGGCCGCCCATTGCTTCCCATTGAAGGAGCAGCCAGCCCCTCGGATGCCTGTCTCCCCTCTTGCGCTGCCTTCCTGCACTCAACTGTGTCCGCTCACTTTGTCTTTCCTTCAGAAGACCTGTCGCCAGGGACCCACTTCCCCCTCTGCCAGCCAGAACCCCGTTTTCACAGCCTCAGAGGCACTGGAGGGAGTTGCTGTGCAGGCTGCGTTAGCATCTGCACGGCAGCCCTGGGCTCTGGTCTGTGTTACAGGTTTCAGAGGAACGTGCTTGACCTCTCTCTGCAGTGGAGGTTCGCCAACCTGCCCAATAACGCCAAGCTGGAGATGGTTCCTGCGTCCCGCAGCCGTGAGGGGCCCGAGAACATGGTAGGTGCCCTGGGGCCGGCCAGCCGTGCTGCGTCCCACTCTTCCCCGTGGGCTGTGGGCTGTGGGCAGCTTCGCAGCCGAGTTCTTGCACCCATGTTTGCCTTCTTGGGGCCAGGCCAGAGCCATTTTCACTTGGATGATGGGAAATGTGCTGAGGGTGCTTGGGGCTTAGCAGTGCTCTAGCCTCCGTCTCAGCGTGTGAGCGGCACCCACCAGCCAGCAACCCTGGTCACAGTCGTCAGGGTCTCGGCCCACCCGCAGAGCTCTGACAAGACTCGAGTGTGACCTCAGTTTGGGAGGAGAGCACGTGGCCCGGAGGCTCCGGATTTGCCCTGGCTGCTCCCACCAGCCTCGCCAAGACCATAGCCCGAGTCTTCCACCAGGTCAGGAACATTGTGGTCCTAGAGATTTAGGGAACAGCTGCCACGGAGAGGCACCCTCCTAAGCACCCCTACTCCCTACCCCGTCCTTTACTCAACTAATTGCGAGGGGGGCGGCCTTTGTGCCGTGAGAAACAAGGGAACTCGGGCCCTGGGGCGTTGCTCAGGGCTCCAGAGTCCACCAGGAGGCAGGCCTCAGGGACTGACCCTAACACCTCTTTTTTCCGTTACAACCAGTTCTCAAAGTTTCACATGGAGGGAACCCTGACTTCCCTTGGGGCCTGCTCAGGTGTATATTGGGAAACTGGGTTCCCACAGAGCGGCTCCCTTTGTTTGGGGATTTAACGTAAATGTGCACTTGAAGAGGCCCTTGGCCCAAACAGCAGGCAGGGCTGTGACAGAGAATCCAGCGTCAGGCCATGCGGGTGGGCTGTACGAGCTCAGGGTTGCACACACGCCCACCTCTGGGGCCCTGCCCACCTCTGGGCCCTGCCCACCTCTGGGCTCTGCTCACCTCTGGGCCTCTGCCCACCTCTGGGCCTCTGCCCACCTCTGGGCCTCTGCCCACCTCTGGGCCTCTGCCCACCTCTGGGGCCCTGCCCACCTCTGGGGCCCTGCCCACCTCTGGGGCCCTGCCCACCTCTGGGGCCCTGCCCACCTCTGGGCCCTGCCCACCTCTGGGCTCTGCTCACCTCTGGGCCCTGCTCACCTCTGGTGCTCTGCTCACCTCGGGGACTCTGCGTGAGCTCTGGTGTGTCATCAATTGACAGGGAGTCCAGAAAGGAATTTCCCCCCTTTTGGGTTGTAGGCTTGTGTCTCTGTTTAGGGACACAATTACTACAAATAGACTTATAAAAGCAACACGCTCATTAATGGACAAGTTCAGAAAACACAGCATACTCGTTTTCTATGGCTGCGTAACAAATTACGTCCAAACCTGGCAGCTTGAGACACAAGAACCTACCAGTGTGTGCAGAGGGGCAGTACTGGCCGGCAGCATTTGGCCCCCACGCCCCACGAGATAACAGGAGCCCTCCCACCCGTGCCCTGACAGCCGGCCTGGGTCCAGACAGCTGCTTTCCTTCTCCCTCAGTCCGCCTCTCGCCTCCTCAGGTTCGCATCGCTCTGCAGCTGGATGATGGCTCCAGGTTGCAAGACACTTTCTGCTCGGGCCAGACGCTCTGGGAGCTTCTCAACCATTTTGCACAGACGAGGTGAGCATCAGGGAGCGGGTTTCAGCTCTGCCCACTGCACGGTGGGGGTGGTGCGGTGGGCGGTGGGGCTGTTCCAGAGCTGCGGCCCTGGGCTCTGCTGCGCTGGAGGCTGCACCTGGGGGGCTCGGTGGTCCCGGTGAGAGGACTGGTCTGAGATGGGGCGCTGCCTGTTCACTAGCCACAGCCAGCTTTCCTGGTGTGATGCCAGGCCTCGCCCTCCAGGAAGAGCAAGGCCACACTTGTGCCCTGTGGGGTTTGGTGAGCAGTGAGGGGAGAAGTGGGGTGCTGGGCCCCTCGGCTGACAGATGCTTTAGGTATAAAACTCCGTTATCATGAAAATGGGTTCTGTTTGAAAAGAAAATGTTCTTAATGATAATTGACGTGTGTCTGTTTCTACGTGGTGACTAATGCTTTAAACTGGGCTCCTTAATGTGTCAAAATGGTCGCCCTTTAAGAGTTGGCCTGTCATTATGAGGTGGAAGTCTTGTCCACTTTGAAAGGTCTCAGCCAGCAGGACAAAGGGACTGTGGGCAGGTGTGAATCTGTGCCCCACAAAAATGAGGAGTAAGCCAGAGGAGGGGACTGGGCTCTGCGGTATGGGGCCCACCTCCCTGGAAGGACCCGGGCACTCAGGGCGCCAACAGAGCACAAACCAGAGGGAAGCTGGGGGCCTCCACGGAAAAGAGACCTGGGGACGCCCTGCGGTGAAGATAGGGTGAGAGTCCCGTGTGGGAACAGTCAGCAGTGGGGGCAGACGAAACCAGGCAAGTGTGGAGAACAACGTCCTCTGCGGGTATACTGGACTGACCTGGTCCTCAGGTGTCAGGGGAGGGCAGGGCCGCCTCAGGGACATTCGTGGTTCACAGGAGCCCTGACGACGGGTTTACTTCTAAACGATGTTTATGACGTAGTTTAAGAAACATCAGGAGTGGAGACAGCTCTTGGAAGAAATTGGTGCCATCAGGGGCAGGCGGGCCTGGGAGGGTTTATAGAGCCCTCAGCCCAGACAGCAGTGGGTACGTCAGGATGCATGCTGGCAGTTTGTTTGTGTGCTTCATCGACACAGGAGTATTGTGCCCTAAGCAACTTGTGCACGCTCTTTTTTTGCTTATGAAGCTGTCATGATGTCCCAGACGTTCCTTTAGAGGGTCGTTTGCTGTGTGGTTCGTTTGTGTGGACGCTGCCTCATTTGTGCAGCCCCAGCCAGCACTTCTGGTTTTCACTCCACAGACACCGGAAGTCTGTGCACACTCCCAGCTCCTCCCCGAGAATAAATTCCGAGAGGCAGAATTGCTGGGCTGGCAGGTAGGGGCATCCTTAAGTTTTACCTCCAAAAGTGCCAAGCCCAGCCTTTCCTTGGAAGCTGGCGTTCCTTTGGTGGGGTTCACTGACCTTGAAGCAGGTTCCCATCAGGGAGGGTGGGTGGCGCCAGCCCCAAAGCGAAGACCAGATGCTGAGGCCACTGCAGGTCCCGGACAGGTGTGAACGAGGTGCTGGGTGCAGAGTGACGTGCTGCTGGGGGCCTGTGGGCAGGTGTCTCTGGGGTTCCCCGCAGGGTGGAGCCCAAGGAGCTGGCTTTTCTTACTTGGTGCTTTTGTGAAGAGGTGAGTGTCCCAGAGCAGCTGGCGTGCAGCGCTTGGCGGGGCGTCGGAGGCAGCACAGCACCTGGGTCTACTGTTGCTCAGGTGGCCGGTCCTTTGCCTGGGAATCAGGGTGGGCATCTGGGGCTCCTAACTGGCCACTTGACATGCTACCTGGGCCACACGTGCGGGCCACAGAGGTAATTAAGAATTTCTGGTAGCCACATCAAAGGAGAGTAAAAACAGGTGTGATTAATTTTAAGCATTTGGTTAACTGGACTCCATATACCAAATATTACCCTTTGAACATGCAATCAACAGGAAAATGAGATTTTATATTCTTCGTTGTGGGAGGTCCCTCACACCTGGAGCCGGCCTCCCTGTGGGCCAGCTGCCGCACGTGCTCAGCTCTCACATGGGGCTGCTGGGTGCCTCGGTTGGCCCTCGCCTGGATGTGGACTGGCCAGTCTTCCTCCTGCTTCTCGAGCATCTGCTCCAGGGAGGGCCACGAGGAGAGGGGCCCCAGGCACACCACCCCCAGGCTGGATTCTCCCCCACAACCCTGACCCCTCTGCTCCCAGCCTGATTTCACCTCAAGCCCACCTCAGCACCACTCATCCTACCAGTAGCAAAATTGTGGATTCGGGGGTCCCTGGGGAGGGCAGGGCGTCTACATATTTCTCTTGGGGTCTGAGGTCTGAGGCTGGGGTGCAGCCTGGGGGTGTACTGGGGGCAGGTTTGTGTGCCGAGTCCCAGGGCCTTGCACTTGGCCAGAGGCATAGATGCTGGGTGTCCACTCAGCTCTCAGGCAGGCCCCACCTCGTTTCCGTGGGAAGCCAGAGGCCACTTCCGTCTTCAATTGTCCCTGGTCTGTCTCTCCTGGAGAAGGAGGCTGGTTCTGTCCAGCCTTGACCGTCTTGCTGCCTTAACCTCATCCCCTCATCTTTTCATGCCTGGGCTGCCAGGTGGGAGGTGGGTGTTACCTGGCCCCTTGGGACGTGACCTCACCAACGTGGGAGTCCCTGTGGCAGCAGGAACCCTTGCAGCCTGAAGTCACAGCTCTGTCAGTTGGCTGGGTTTTTGTTGTCCTGGCGTGGGCAGCGTGGTGGTGCCAGGTGTGTGTTGGCAGCACCTGTGTTTGTACCAGCCACGACTTGGTCAGGCCCAATAGGTGACACAGACAGAAGGGGCTTCAGGTGGTCTGGCTTGTCCCCAGTAGTGGGGACAGTGTGCTTTGTTCCCCTGTACCCTGCCTGGCTGGCTCCCGCTGGCCCCCACCCGACCAGGGGAACAGGTTTGCTGGCCTTACACTCCCTAAGCACCATGGCGCCCAGCTGAGGTGGCGTCTGGAGCAAGGCAGGCACCCACGCCCAGCCTCGCGTGGTGGCTGGTGGCTCTGCCTGGGTCTGGAACACACAGCTTCTCGGGAGGCCCAGCACAGCCCCCTCAGGGACGTTTGGAACTTCAGCGAGGCCTGTTGCAGGGGGGCGGGGGGCTCTTGCTGAGGGTGCGTGAGGGGACGGCTCCTTGATGCGCTGGAATGTCCCCTGGGTCCACTGTCCCGGACGGAAAGCTCTGCTAATTGGCCGGGAAGGTCTGGAAGTGATTGGGCCACCCCTCCCCTCGCGTGTTTACAGGGAATCGGATCCCTCTGGAGGAGCCGCACATCAAAGCTCGGCTGGCTAGTGTTTGATGTCCAGAGGCCTCGGAAGGCAGGAGGCAGGCGGCAGGCGCTAGGCCCTGTTTGTGATTTGTGGTCCTGCTTGCATGGTCCTGGGGAGGATTGTGACAGGTTCTCCTCTGGCACTTTAGGGTCTTGTGGTTTCCTGAGGCCTGGCCTGGGGTCACTGGGTCTCGGTGGGCTGAGTCCCAGGCCCTTTGGGGCACGCCCTCATCCCATTGTGCGAGGTCACCCAGCATGGCAGCCCAGCGTCACTGTGGTCGAGGCTTTCAGCCGGTGGGTCTCCTCCTTCCTGCGGAGACCTCAGGAGGCAGTGAGGCTGGTGGTGCCCAGGCTTGGGCAGGGGCAGGGCCACACCGCATCCAGGAGCTCCCACAGCTGGCTCTGGATTGTGGGTCACAGCCCTGAGCAACACACAAAAGCATAAGCTAAAAGCAGAGAAACAGGCAAAACCCACACCAGACCACACAGTGGGCCTGGTCACGGCCTTGGACGCGGAGTCTGTAGAGTGCGTGTGCAGTCGGAGACCCCGCTGCCTCTGGTCCCGGGCCCAGCTCCCGTGTCTTCCCGTCCCAGTCACGTCCATGTGGGTGAGCAGTGAGGCCTGGAAGGGCAGTGCTGCACGGCCTGACGTCCCTCCGGGCCTCCTGCCCTGTGGGCCCAGCCCCTACGGCTGCCTGGGTGTTCCAGGGACCGTCTGGGGTAGGCGTTTATTTGGAGGGCTGGTTTACAACTATGGAAATGCTGGAGTGACTTCTCCTTGGTGGGCACAGGCCCGTGTCTGCCGTGTAAACGCTGCAGAACCAGGACTCGGTTGGCATGCAGCCCGTAACCGGGGTCGTAGCTTGGGCCCTGGTAGTGCGAGGTGGCGTTGGGTGTGGTGTGGCACGGGTGCGTGCGTGCATGTCTTTTGCGCCCATCCAGCGGTGCTGCGGGGGCCGGCTCTCTCCCATCTCGGGATCCGGCTTAGGAGGGAACAGGACTCGGTGGCTGGTCCTGTGTGGGCAGATGCCCGCTGCCATCTTACTGGAGAGCACAGCCTCCAGGATAAGAGGGGGGACAGTCTCGCCCTGGTCAGCTGGTGACCTGGGTGACAGCGCTGAGGCGTCGCCGGGTGGGGACACCTGCTGAATTTGCTATTAATGTTTTCCCAGACGATGGAGAGAGGTCTGCGGTACGTCCACAGTGTTTCCAAGCTGTTTGTCCCCAGGAGGTTCCCACACCCAGCCGTGTGGCTCAAGGCTGAGAGCCTGGGCTGCCCAGGTGCGCCTCTGTCCTGAGCCCTGCACAGCCTTTGGTTTTGTTTTGTGTGTTTACTGATGACAGTGATTTCAGGGGCCCTCAAGAGCCATCGGTGTGGGCCTATCCTGTGACCATGCGGACCTCTGGACACACTTCCCGAGGATGCACCATTGCACCCTCCCCAGGGGTGGCCCTCAGGCCGCCCACCCTGGGTGCAGGCGGCAGGGCCCCAGTCCTAACACGAGGCTCCGGTCAAGAGCCACCGCTTGGCCCTCAGGAAGACCCCGGTCCCGTTTGTTCCCATGTTGCCCTGTGGGGCCTGGCTGGAGGGGACAGCACTCGGAGTACTGGTGGCCTCAGAGACCTGGTGTCTGCCTCAGAATCCACTTAGTGGATTTGTGCCCTGAGCTGCTGCAGGCACTTTAGGGGTCAGCGACTCTCCTGGAGGACAGTTTCAGATAAAAGCCCAGATCACAGTCCCCCGGGACTATCTTTCTCATCGCTGCCCCTGGGCACAGTTGATAGTGACCCTGGGCCCGTCCAGGAGGTGGCCGGTGCTGCTTGCCTCCCTGCTCTGTGTCCTACGCTTCGAGTCTCGAGGCTGGTGGGAGATACGCCCAGGCCATGTGCTGGTGGGTCAGGCCTCTCGGGCAGGTGGCTGCTTCCTTCTGGGTAGGGTGGGAGGGGCTCTACGCTGACTGCCTGGGTGCCATCCCAAGGGCACCGGTGTCCCTCCTACGTGCCAGCGGCCAGCCTGTGATGTTTCCTCCCTCTCCTGCAGGGAGTGTCTGGAACAGCCGAGTGAGGCCAGCCCGGTCTGCGTGTCTATGAGGGATGAGGTAGGTGCTGCCGCCCCACCCGCCTGGCCCCGGGCCCCACCTCCTGCTCCCAAGCGGCCACGCGGGCCCAGCCCCGTTTTCCAATCTGGAAAACTCACTCTCCTTCAGACCCGCCTTCAAAGAGTGTGTGTGGGGGGGTGGGGGTGGGGGGGCTTCAGTTCTGAAAGCATGATGTGTTTCATGGAAGAAAGGCAGGCCGCCGGCTCCTGGAACTAACCGCGGGCCGCCCAGGCGCTCCCAAACCTCCCTCAACGCCCTGTTTGTTTTCTCAGCTTCTTTCAAAGCCCAAGAGTCACAAAAGTGGTTTCATTTTAATAAATATTTGCTTTGCTCCGTGTTTTGATCTTTTTCAAAACCGAGTTCAGCGTGGTGCAGGCCCAGCCTGGCCAAGGCCCTGCCTGTCCCCACCCACCTTCCCGTGACGGGGACCCTCCTGGCGCTTGGTCCCCTGGCTCACAGGGGCTTTTTGTTTTGACTCTGGCCAAGTGCCCTTTCCTGGCCCAGGGTGGCCACTGTCCCCAAGGGGCCCCAGGAGGGCCCTGATGTGGATGGGATGCACCCACCAGGGCTGAGGGGATTTAGGGAGTATGTGCTCCCCTGGAGGACCCAGACCACTGGGCCTTGGGCACTTGGGTCGGGTCAGGGCCATCGTGGTCAGTCCATCCCTCAGAGGGCTGGCCAACTCGCCAGAAGTGGCCTGCCCAGGCCTGGGATGAGGCAGGGTAGGGGGACAGAGCCCAACCAGTGAACAAATGCTTGGGAGCAGCTGGGGGCCCCATGGTGCTGGCACCCAGGCTGGAATGGGGCGTGGGAGGGCTAGGCAGGAGGGCAGGGCCTCTGGTGCCCTCAACAGGGTCATTGCGAGTCCTCGGCCCAGGCCAGGCAGGTAGCTTTGTCAACGAGGGGTCAGCGGATGTCCGGGGCACAGCTGTCCTGTCCCCTCCTTGCAGGTGACTGGCAGAGCCGCCTTGCAGAGCACGACGCTGCAGTCACTGGGCCTCACCGGGGGCAGTGCCATCATCAGGTGGGCCCTCAAAGGAAAGAAAATGGGAAATGTGGAAACAGAGGGAGGGGCACACGTGCCCTCTTGCCACCTCTCCCCTAGATCTGAGGCCACTGCCCTGGGGCTCTCCCACCTGTGTGGTGGGGGTGGGGGTGGGGCATGTCAGGCAGGCGTCTGCTCTCTGCAAGGGCCAGTGGGGCAGGTGTGCAGCCCATGCATGCGTCCCCCACCAGGTGAAGTGAGACGTGAGGGGGCGGGAGGGCCTCCAGGGGACTGGACTCAGATGTGAGAGCCATGTGTGGACTTTCATTCTCTCTGCCCCCACCCCCAGGTTTGCCATGAGGCAACGCATTTCAGCCATCAAGCAGGAACCTGGAGGTTCCCGGAGTGAAAGCCCAGGGAGCCCGACCCCTTCCGTGTCGGCCGAACAGGCAGCCAGCAGCCCTGTCCTGCCGTTGAGCTCCATGGGTCTCAGCCAGGGGGACATGAGCCGTCAGGACCAAGTAGTCACCTCAGGGGCCAGCCACGTGGATGGCCTGGGCCCAGAGCCTGCGTCCATGCAGGCAAAACAGACCTCAAAGCAGCCCGTACCTGCCCCCTTTGTGCCTTTTTCTGGCGGGGGACAGCGCCTGGGGGGCCCCCCTGGCTCTGCGAGGCATCTGATGTCACCTTCAGCCCAATTGCCAAAGTCCTCCAGCCCCGGAGGCCCCTCCAAGCCCAAGAAGTCGAGGCCTGGCCAGGAGCCCCAGCCAGAACTGCAGCCGGTAAGGGGTGAGCTGGGTGCCGGGGTCCTTCCTGCTGACCGCAGCTGACCTCTTGGCCGGTCAGCCTTGGGGGACAGCAGGGTCGCTGGGCACTTTTTCATCTTCTCAGGGAAGTGATTTTTTGGCATTGTTTTGTCTTCAATCAGCTTCACTGAGGCACCATTTTAAATGTAGTTTGATGGATTTTGACAAACTCATGTTGGCCCATGACCACTGTCACAGCCAAGAGAGCTTGTCTTTCGGGTGGCCCTCGCGTGGGTGCGGGGACTGTGAACACTCCTGTCCCAGGCCGTGCCTCAGAGCCGTCACCCTCCACCCTGCTGTCTGAGTCACTGGTTTTGACTTGCAGGTGGCTTTGGCATTGATTGTCCCATGTCGCACTTACTGCTGAGCCAAGCATCCCCGCAGCTCATCCACCACCAGCCGGTGGGGGTGCGGGCAGGCGGAGTGGCTTAGCATCACCCTGACCCAGGCACAGGGACGTTTGGGCCATGTTAGAAACCAGTCTGCAGCCCCCAGTCTCGTGACCTTTGTCACTTGGGCCCAGAATCAGTGGCCAAAAGCAGATGCATGTGTTTGGGGTGAGCCAGTGAGGGGGGCCTGACTCCCACTGGGCTTGTTCTTCCTGGGGTTCCTGTGTTTGGGGCTAGACACTGGGGCCAGGACTGGTTGTCTGTTTCTACCAACCTCACAGTTCAGGGATTGCACGGAGTGGGGCTTCTGGGCCCCTGGCCCCCCAGGCAGACCCTGGTTCTGTGTGTCTTGGGGACCTGTGGATGGCCCTGTGGGCTTGTTCTTGCCCAGGAGGTGGTTGCTGTCTGGATACAGGGTCCCTGCACATCCCGGAGCACTGACCCTGGGCCCCAGGCAGGAGGGGGCATCCGCCTGGTCGCCAGCAGCGCTGCCTTTGATCTGGGAGCCCAGCAGCTGGTCGGTGGTGGGGCGTCCCCGCCCGCCTCGTGCCTCCTGTCACTAACAGCCGCACACCCAGAGGGCCAGCAGGCCACATGGTGTCTGCTTTGTGTCCCTTTTCAGTGCTGGGGGAGGGGAGAGGGGAACAAAACAACTTTTGGGGGAACTTCAAAGGTACAGTTTAGTAATCAAAAGGAGTTTCCAAGTTTCCCATTAATGTTTTGCCTGTGTGTGGTTTTAGGATTTAAATAAAGAGTCGGAAGAGACAGGGTAAAATATAGGCAGGTCCTCGGCTGAGCCTGGGATGGTTTACAGACCCGGCGGCTCCAGCCTTTGATGTCGGAACATTAATTATTAGAAGGTAGTTTAACTGGCCATCAGAACCGGGCTGGGCGAAGCTGGGGCTGCCTGGCGGCCCCTGGCCTGCCCTTTGAAGTTCTCCTGCCCACCGCCCCGCAGCTCTATGCGTGCAGCCTCCGTCCCAGCAGGCACTCCGCCACCCCCGCCCCCGCAGAGGGCATAGGGTCCCTGATCAAAAGCCCCGATCCCCTGGGCAGGATGGGTGGCTGATAGTGGTTGCCCCTGTGCCTGACCATCCTATATGAAGGCACCTGGCACTTCCTTGGCACCTTGCACCATGTCTCAGGGCGGCATCAGCCTTGCTTCTGGCCATCCCCGCTCCCTGGCCTACGGGTAGGAGGCTGGGAGGCACCTGTCCACATGGAGAGCGGCGTTCACCGCCCTGCAGCCCTCCTCTCAGCCTGGGACGCCTGCCCGTGATGTCTCCCCGAGAGCAAGTCCCACTGCCTGTCCCTGCCACGCCCAGTGGTGTGTGTGGATGCCCCAGGCTCTGGCTGCAGCCCCAGCCACCCTCGGGCACAGTATGGCCTTAGCTGGAATGCCCACTGAGGTCTCTTGGCTGATAGGGGAGCAGCTTTGAAGGCGCCAGCTGAGTCTTGGTGGCAGTTTTTGAAGCCTGGTGACAGGCAGGTGCCCTTCAGCATCTCTGTCCTGCAGTGTCTTGTCCACGATGGGACTCAAGGGAGGGACAGATGCCCAGCCTGTGCACCGTAGTGGAGAATGGGTGTCTTGGCGCCCCTGGCACCCGGAGCTGCCCAGACAGGCCGGGGGGCTCCCGTGGATGAGGCCTGGTGGCCCGGTTTGCAGAATTTGGACCCCTTTAGCCTGCTGACTGCAGGCTCCCCGGGGCAGCTTCTGTGCCTGTGGCTGAAACCCTTGTTTACTTCAGTGTTTGGGGCTCCATTCGCCTCTCCACAGCAACATGCCTGGCCCCGCCATGGCCACGTGGGAGCTGCCCAGCCTCGATGCTGGGGCCCAGTGCTTACCTGCCCTGTTCTCTTCCTTCTAAAACACCTCTCATGTCTTCTGCTGGGAAGGCCAGTGGGCAGGCCCAGGAGTGCCTGCTGGGCCCTGGGCCTGGCTGAGGGAGGGCCTGGCCCCGCCGAGTGCTGGCTGCTGGGCATCTGTGCCTCCGAGCCTCGTGTCCAGGGCCATCTCTCCTGTAGCTTTGCGCCTGCCTGCCCAGGCCTTTGGCGGTGCCCATGCCCTGGCGCTCCCTGCAGGGGCGGTGGCTCTGGGAGTAACTCGGGAGGTTTGGCCTGCATCCCTCGGTAGTGATTCATTTAAGCTCTAAGCCTCAAGGGGAAACGCTTCGAATTCTCTCTCCCCAGAATCATTGTCAGGACCGTCTGGGCTGCAAAGGAGGCGGGAGGGGAGGAGAACAAGAGCCCTCACCAGGAAGCTAGGAATCTGGGCTTGAGGTCACCTCCACAGAGGTTTTACAGTTTTTTCTCCGTGTGTCATCACGTCCTGGAAAATTACTGTCAAGAAAATGAAACTCAGCGGGCAGCAAGGCCACTTCTGACATGAGGGGAACCCTGTGTGCCCAAGTGGGTTCTCAGCCACTTGTGTGGCAGCTGCTGGAGCTTGTCCACCCAACTGTCCAGAGACGGTCAAGCCCATATCTCCACCCAGCGCCCGGTCCTCTCATCCCCTCTGTACTCAGCCCCCTGTGGTGACAGCCAGTGGTGTGGGGCTGTGGTGGGCACTCTCGCAAGCCTTCATCTCCTCAGGTCTCCCTCCACCACCTGTCCGGTGTACTAGGGACTTTCTGAAGGCACCAATGGCTGTCCACAGCTGACAGTTGTCACCAAGTCCCCAGCCCTAAATGGCGTGTCGCTCCAGCCTTTGTTCAACTCTGACTTGTTACCCAGGGCTGCCTCTGAGCATCACCCTCAGATGGTGCTCCTGTTCCTTCTGCATGCCTCTGGGGCCCCTGGCAGTATCATCCTGGTGAGACAACTATAAGACGGTCCACCAGTGAGGTGACGGCAACTCACGTTCTTGGTGGCAAGCCATCTTCTGTGTGGCTCCCTGGAAGCCTCGAGCCAACCTGGAGATTTGAGTCATGGCGGTCAGCTGTCAGGAGCGTGAGGAGGTTCCAGGCTCCATTATTCTCAGCGCAGAGCCTGGGACCCTGCCAGCCTCTCAGATGCCAACTGAAAGATTCATCTCAGACCCCTCCCCAGGCACCAGGGATGTGCCCCTTAGCCAGGACGTAGGACTCACTCCCATAATGAGGGTGAAGGCATGACACGTTCCCTCACGGCTGCCACCATGTGCGTTCTGCCTTCCTAATGATATCCTAGATCTCTGTTCTCCATCCAAAAATGTCTCCATAAACTACCTGGGCTGGGAGCCATGCATAATACCTGCTCGTGACCAGGGACCAGTGGGTGAAGGGACAACAGACGAGGCCAGATTGCGCCGAGTGGCCACAGTGAGCACTTGGCTGGCTGAAACCCCTCCTTGAGCCTCTTCCCCCGGGAGCTGTCAGACCAGCCCCTCCCCCACCTCCCTTTGCCTGGAAACGCTCTCTCCTGGGAAGGCTAAGGTGAGGGTTTGAAGCCTCCTGGCTTCTCCCTTGTCATTTGGTAGCATGGTGACATTTCCTGCCAGCCTAGCCACCAATCTGTATTCCTGTGGGACAGGGCCTGCCTGGGGCCAGGACGTGGCAGCAGCCCTGGGGCTGGGCTATTCCCTGGAAGTGCCAGGAGGACAGCAAGGCCAGAGTGGCCATGTGCTCCCTGGGACTGGCTTCACCGCCTGTGTCCCAGGCTCAGGGACTCATCTGGATGGTCAGGCTCAGCTTGGTGCCACCGGCTGCATGTCACCCAATTGCTGCATTCATGGGGTGACTCTTGTGCCTGGGGCTGGGTCCTCTAAGGGAGGTACTAGGACAGGTGGCCCCAGAGCCTTTGTGCTACAGCCCTTAGGGGCCTGGCTCTGGACACGGCGATTCCTGCTCAGGCACATGTGTGTTCTGCCCTCACCCCCCACCCCCCAGGAGCCCAGGCTTGCTCTCGGCCCTTCTGGAATGCAGGCGCCATGGCTGTGGGGGGCAGCCTGGCGCCTGGCATCTTGTTATAAAAAGCTCTGGCGTAGACTGCTCGTGGTGGCTGCAGGATGGTTGTGGCTTTGAAGGGGCAGCCCCCAGGGGCCTCGGTCAGCCACCTATGGGCTCTGCTGCCCAGGCCTCAGCTAGCCCTTCCTGGCCACTGTGCCATAGCATTCTGAGATCAGAGGGTTTTCCTGGCGAGAACCCGCCTCCTTTCTCTGGGGGAGAGGGCATTGTGAAGTGTGACTGCAGGGACCTACCAGAGTGGACAGTCCAAACTTGGGTGTGGCCTGGGAAGGGCCGCGCTGGAGATACCTGGCAGGTGCACTGGGGGAGTGCCTCCCCAAACGCTGAGCAGCTTGGGCCTGGACGTCCCAGGCCAGGGGTCTGACCTTTAGGGCAAGCGGGGCTGTATGGAAGAACCATCAATCTATCAGAGAAGCGAGTTCCCAGCACCCGCTGAGCCCGCCCTGGCCCCAGGTGTGAAAAGCTGGAGGTGTGTGGGGGTGAGGGAGGACAGGACCTGGCGTGGACACCTTGATCAGGCCCGGCTCCTGCAGCAGCCTGAGTGCTGCAGAGTGTCCCCTGCCCCCCTGCTCACTGCCATTACCCACCCAGAGGCCACAAGAGCAAGCCCTGCCTTGTAATTTCCATCGCCCTTGCTGCCAATCAGGATTGACGCTGTCCCTTCCTGTGTCCCCAGGGTGGGCAGAGGGAGGGGCCAGGCTGCTCCCTTGGGGAGTGGTAGTGGGGTCAGCTGGGCCGTGGGGCCAGCGGTGGCAGGTTTTTGCCAAACCTCTAATTTGGGGGCTGCCGCTTCCCCTGCCCCTCCCATGGAGCCCCAGACGTGGCCTTGACCAGGTCACTGCTCCCCAGGCTTTGGGGACCCTGATAGCAGGCAGCTTCCTGGGTCCCTTCCGGTGGGGGGGGGTGAAGGGGGGCTCCCATGGAGACAGGAAGTGAGGAAAAGAGCTGCTGGGGGAGGCGGGCCCTGCCAAGTGGCCACTCCCTGACTCCCCCCAGCAGTGACTGAGCCAAGACCCCAGGTCCATGTGCCCTCCTGGTGAGCGAGGGTCCCAACAACAGCGTTGCTGAGCAGACCGGCATGGAGGGAGCGGTTCCAGCCTGGACAGGCTTGGCCTGGGTTCCCAACCCACTGTCCCACACCCCACCCTGGAGACCTGGCCCTGGCTGATAGCTGGGGCTGGCGAGTCCTGGGCTTGGCTCAGGTCTGCACGGCTGCTCCCTCAGCAGGGTTTGGGTGACCTGGCCCCATGTGGCACCCGGGCCCCTTGTGGGAGTCTGCGTCAGCAAAGCCCTCTGCCTCGCAGCCGGTTGACCGGGACCCCGTGGTGTGCCACCCTGACCTGGAGGAGCTGCTCCAGGCCTGGCCCGGGGAGCTGCCGGATGAGTTCTTCGAGGTGACTGTGGACGACGTGAGAAGACGCTTGGCCCAACTCAAGAGTGAGCGGTGGGTGTGACCCCAGCCCCTGCTTCCCACCTCAGGCCCCCAGTACCTGTGCCCTCACACACCTGGGAGCATGTGGGGCCCAGGCAGGGGGCACCTAGTACTGTCCAGCTTGTGTGGGACCTCCACTGTGGCTGGGGAGACCCAGGCCTTCACCCACCCCTTCCGCAGGGAGCGCCTGGAAGAAGCCCCCTTAGTGACCAGGGCCTTCAGAGAGGCTCAGATGAAGGAGAAGCTGGAGCGATACCCTAAGGTACCGGAAGGGCTGGGGTGTCGGTGCGGGCTCTGAGCTGGGGCCTGCCTCGGCCACCGCAACCCACACGCCGCTGGCTGTGGTCAGCTGTGCTTCACCCAGGCCTGCACAGCCTGGTTAATTACTGAACCAGTCAGCCCGTTTTATAATGAAAACAGAGTTCGGTGTGTTTTTACACACACACGGGGGCACTGCCCGGGCCTCGCGTCCAGCTCCTGGCACAGCTGTAGCCAGGGATGTGGTGGGGACAGCGAGGGCCAGGGGGCGAGTGGCACTTCCTCCTGCCCCAGTCCTGGTGTCTGCCTCCCGGGGTGGGGGCCTGGCCACCGTGGGCACAGGGGTGCTGCTGACGCCTGCCCTGTCTGCCCAGGTGGTCCTGCGGGTCCTGTTCCCTGATCGCTACATCCTACAAGGCTTCTTCCGCCCCAGCGAGACAGGTAAGCAGCTGCCTGGGCACCTGTGAGGGCCGAGCCCCTCCTGGCTCCTCCCTCGGAGGTCCGTGGCCACCTAACCTCTGGGCTCCAGGGAGGCGGATGTTTTCAG
The DNA here is from genome assembly GCF_036562045.2 of Rhinolophus sinicus. Lineage (NCBI taxonomy): Eukaryota > Metazoa > Chordata > Mammalia > Chiroptera > Rhinolophidae > Rhinolophus > Rhinolophus sinicus. The sequence goes on from NC_133764.1 coordinate 40,633,035, forward strand.
GTGGCTGTTGTCCCTGTGGGGCAAGCAGCAGACTCTGAGCTTGCAGTCTGTTGGGGTGCAGGCACAGGGCCAGGTCCGCCTGGCGGTGCCTGTGACCCTGGGCACCCCGTCACCCCCATCTGGGCATGGAGGGAGGTGGGCCCTGAGCTCCCCATACCCAGCAGCGGAGTCCCTGGCCTGGGGCTGCAGCTGACCTGGAAGGAAGGCACTGATGCCACCACTTCTGAGTGGGGTCCTCTAAGCCCCCACAGGGCTGTGTGACAGTATTGTCACACCTGGGGCCTCCCCAGTCGGTGCTCAGGACTGGGTGATGGGCAGAGACAGAGGCAAAGGGAAGGGGTCCAGCCAGGCCGAGCCCCTCCACCCCCCCACCCCCCACCCAGCGGGGCCTGAGGGCCTGAGGCCCTGCCTGTGGGGAGTGGGGACCTGCACAGCTCAGCCCCGGCCGTCCTGTCCCCCAGTGGGCTGGCGCCATGCATGCGGGTGGGTCCCTGCTGGCCCTGCGCCTCTGCTCACCCGTCCTTCCTCCTCCAGTGGGGGCCTTGCGGGACTTTGTGAGGAGCCACCTGGGGAACCCTGAGCTGCCCTTCCACCTGTGTGAGCTGCCACGTGACCTGCTCGCGTGTCCCGACTCCCTCCTCAGAGCAGCCCCAGAAACAGTATCTGGAGACCCGGGGTGGGGGTGGGGGTGGGGGCGCTGGCCTCCCTCACAGGGCACCTGGGTGGTGAGGGCTGGGATCCCTGCAGGTGAGTCTGCCCCAGGTCAACTCCCCTCACCTCCCAAGCCTCTTGCCCAGGATTCTGCAGCATCAGAGGGGGTGAGAGGGCTGAGGGCGGGTCTGAAATCCTCGAGCTGATAAAGCCTGGGCTTCCCCCTCCCTCAGGCCTGCCTTCCGAGGGGCAGGGGGCTGGGCCCTCCTCACACTGATCTCTCCACAGTCATCACTCCTCCAAAAACCACCCTGGACGACCCCACGCTGACCCTCTTCCAGGTACTGGCTGCTGGGCCTGGGTTGGGTGTGCTGCTAGGTCACTCCGCAGGGCGAGGCCAATGTCAGGAGGACAGGGTGGTCTTGTGCCCTGCAGAAGGTGGCCTGCAGGCAGCTCAGTGCCTCTGCAGTTGGCCCTGGGGGGAGGGGCCCTGGGGCAGGGCTGCTGGGCCCAATCCTGAAGGCTCAAGGGTCGGAGACCACTGCAGGTGGTCAGCTGCCTGCGAGGCCCCTGGGATGCCAGCTGCTGGGCAAGTGTGGCCCTGGGTTGCGGGGCTGCTGCCCGGCCTGCTCCCTTCCCTGCCCCTGCCTTCCCCCACCCGCGCGGCCTCTGCTGGGAACGCCGTGCTGGGGCTGGGCCCTCCCGCTAGCTGGCAGTGCTTCTGCCCGACCCCCCTGTCGGCCCCTGGAGCTCCTGCAGAGGGTGCGGTGCCGAGTGTTGATCTGGCGCCCTGCTGGGCTGCCTGCCAGAGCTGGAGGAATGTCCTGTCCCTTCGCCTGGGAGAGCAGCCTGGGGCCTCCCCAGCCCCTGGCCTAATGGTTTCCTCTTCAAAGTCTCCTCAGATATTTTAATTACTAACAGAGGCCAGCCCTTGTTAAGTGGCCCGCAGGCCCTGCAGAGGTCTGAGCTGGGGCTGCCACCGTTGTGGGGGAGATGGGGCAAGACCGGGCAGAGAGCTGGACGCTCACCAAGGAAAGAAGGCAAGGTGGGCGGGAGCTGAGCGCTGGGCCCCTTTTTCAGCCCCCAGGAGCCCCAGAGGCGCTGGGCCTCTTTCCTCCATCCCCGCCCGCCCTCCCTCAAAGGCCAGCCTGTTGATGTGTGAATTTGGGAGATGTTTGGGGATGGAGGGGGACCAGTGCCCAGACCTCCCCCCTAATTGGGAGCCCTGGGGTGCTGCCTGTCCTGCCCCCAAGGCCTGATTCCTGGTGACACTCTGCCCCGGCTACCAGCAGCCGTCTCCTTTCATCCGTCAGCTCAGCCTGGAGCCCGGGGGCCTCCGCGTGGGCTGGCGGGGTGTCGGCCCTGTCCGCCGATCAGAGAGCTGGCAGGGCCCGGAAGGAAGCCTTCCTCCCTCTCATGGGGGAGTGGGCGCGGAAGCCGCTGGCTTTCATGTCCCTGGCAGGGCCGCACTCTGCTGCTGGCTGCCCAGGAGGCTGCCTGGGGCCTGCCCCGTGCTCCAGGGAGGGACAGCTTGCTCAGGGTGGGTGTGGGGGACGGGCAGCCTAGCTGCCCCATTTGGCTGGGAGAGGCAGGGGATGAGCACCAGGGTGGGAGAGTGTGGGTGCAGAGGCCCCAGTGCCCCATATCAAACCTGCTTCCTGGGCCTGAGTCCCCTTCAGAGCTGGTGCTGCCCGCCACTCAGTCCAGAACCCAGGCATCACCCTGGGTGGGTTCTGCAGACGGCCACGATCTGTGGGGCCCCCTCAGCCTGAGCAGGCAGGTAGACCCTCTGTGCTGGTGGTCACAGTGGTTTTCTGTGCTGTCTGCTCACCACTGGTGGATTGGGAGTCAGAGATGCAGGCCAATGGGGAGAGGGCTTCCAGCAGATGCTGAGGGGAGGCCAGGAGTATGGGTTCAAGAGGAGCTGCCCCAAAGGGCCCTGAGAATTCCCGTCTGGTGGGAGGGGCCTTCAAGGCTCTGAGCCCTGCAGCCCCCAGACGGCCCAGCCCAGCTGGTCCCGTGAAATAGGAACATGCTGTCAGTCGGTGCCGTGACAGTGGTCCCAGCACTGGGGGTGGTTTTCCGAGTCAGAGCCTGGCCATGCTGGGAAAGGGGTCCCCACTCTACCACCTGAGCTTCCGGCACCTCCAGAGCCCTAGGGCAGCTCCCCCACACCCACGAGGCTTTGATCCCAGGTGTCACAATGGGGTTTTCAGAGCTCACGGCGTTGTCTGTGCCCCTTGGTTTCTGCTGTGGTCTCAGCGTTCCTGGACCTGATTTGTGAGGCTTCCTCTTTTTAATGCCCCACCTCGACTCCAAGAGCTCGGAGCTAGAGCCAAGAGCAGAGAAAACGCGTGCCCAGCTGGCAGTTGCTGTGGTCCTTTCACCAGAAGCTGGAGACATGGAGGCTCATGCCATTGCTGCTGCCTTGGCCAGCTTTAGGGCTTGTAGCTGTGGTCTCCCTTGGATGCAGAAGTGGCTGGGGAGCAGGTTATGACACTGGGGGCTCTAGTGCCATCCGTCGACCTCTACACCACAGTCCCGCCTCCATACGCCTCCGGGGGCACATAAGGGCTGCATGACCCTCTCGTCCCACACCTGTGCAGTTGGAGTCGGTCCCTGAGCAGAAACCCTTTCCGCCACCCCCCTACAGCTGGGGGCTTAGGAGAGGTGCAGTTTCTGGACCCCCAGGGTGGGTGTTGCACCCAGTTGCAGCACCCTCCTGGTGGGAGGGGCTTCCCGCTGGCTGGACTGGCTCTTCCCACCAGGCCAGACCCAAGTCGAGTCAGGGTACCTGAGCGTGGCTTTTGAGCTGTTGGCTGGTGGATTCTCAAAGGCAGCAGACCTGGGTTGCCCCTCCACCTGCGACTCCCAGAGCAACTTGACTCTGAGTCCCCACTCCCTGTGCCCGTCTCTGTTCAGCTGCTCCCAGTGGGTCTGACTTCTCCTCAGCCTGAGGGTGCCCACCTGACTGCCCCCACAGACCCTCCAGCACTCTTCTTCAGGCAACATAGTTGGGGGAGAGGAGGTGGAGTGGGAGCATGGCCAGCTGGGGAAGGGCTGGTGGCTGCCCTGTGCCTCTGCGGCCCCTCTGGCCATTCGCCTTCCCCATACCCTGACCAGACAGAGCCGACCTGTGGGCCTCCTGCCTCTCTGCTGGGGAGGGGCCATGCAGGCCTAATTGCTGCCTTCAGAGTGTTAACTATTCACCCCAGAACTGGGAACTAGGCAAGAGAGAAGAGGGGAGGGATTAAAATGCCAGCACACAGCTACGCTTCCTGGGCCTACGCTGGGGCTGGCCCCTGGAGGGTCCCCTGTGGTCTGATGCCCTGGGCTGGCTTGCACTGGGGTTAGTGCCAAAGGAGGTGCCTGCAAAGCTGAGCTTGGGCAGCTCTTGGGGGCTGGGGAGCAGGAGGGCTATGGTGAGCAGCTTGCCTCCAGGTGCAGCCCCAAGGCTACCATGGAAGTGGGGTGCAGCCAACCTGCCCCTCTTGCCAGCCTCTACCCACAGTGCTCACCTGGACCCTGAGCTCCCCTCTTCCCTCCCTGCAGGCAAACCTCTTCCCTGCTGCTCTTGTGTACTTTGGAGCTGAGGAGCCAACAGGTGGGTGGGGACCCCCACTCTGCTCACCACCGCACTCCCCACCTGGTCCCCCCCCCCACTGGGCCCAGTACCCTGGCTGATCAGGTGCCCCAGAGCAGGGGGCTTCCTTTGGGTGTGGGAGGGAGATCTGTGGCCCCACACCCCCATACACTACTGGGGCTTCAGGCTGAGACAGCCACCTGCCCAGGCCATGTCCCCAAGCGGAGCGGAGGTGGTGGGTGGGCCCGTGGGTGGGGCCCCTCTGCTTTCTGACCTCGGGCTGGGCCTCCTGCAGTGCTCTACCTGGAGCCCAGGCTGCTGGAACACACCGTTTCCCCGTCTGCAGCTGACGTGCTGGTGGCCAGGTGAGTGCCCGCAGTGGGTGGGGGGCCCACTGCTGCAGCGCTGGCATCATTCATTCCCATTCATTCATTCCATCCCCAGGTGCATATCCAGGGCCTCCGTGACTCCGTCCCCACCACCAGCCCCTGACTCTGCGCCCGTTGAGTCCCAGCCCGCTGCTGAGGACGCAGTGGGGCCCCTTGAGCCTAGCCCCAGGGCAGCCCAGCCTGTGAGGAGGGATCTGGGCAAGGTGCCCAAGTGGCTCAAGCTGCCTGGTACTGTGGGGGGGGTGGCAGGGCAGGGAGGGGCTGCTGGGCAGGAACCCAGGACCCCCAGGTCACCTGGCATGTTTGAATTGCAGCCACCAAGAGGTGAGATCCGCCAGCCCAGAGGGCCCACTGCTGGCAACAGGATCCCTCCCCACCCTGAGCGGGAATAAAGAGGAGAGCTTCTGAAACCCTCCTGTGGCCTTTCTCCAGAAAAGGGCCCCACAGCCCTCTGCCCCAGTGCCCCCTCCCACCACTACACGACTCTCTGGAGCTCCCCACCACAGGCCTCAAGCTGCTCCTGCAGCCTGGCTGGACCGCAGTGTGGGCCCTGCATCCCCTTGCTGCAGCCTTGGTCTTTAACGAGGGCACAGGTGTCCTCTTGGCTTTTACCTAACGGACATCATTAATTCCCCTGCCCCCCAGCCGGGAACACAATTGTGGGGAGAAGGGCCTCCAGACATTGCCTTCCTGGCTACGTCACGGGCCCGGCCACCCTAGCCCATGGCACAGAGAGGGGAGGAAGGCGGCCCCCACCCTGGAGGGGCAGGGCCTGGCCTGGGGTTTCCCGCCCGCCCTCACCATCTGAGGCACTTCAAAGTGGCTGTGGGGCACGGGTTCTGGCACTTGTCGCCAGCCTCTCCCTTCAGGTCTAATTACTTCCACATGCTCCCAGTGCTTTGAAGCCCGGAGACTCCCTGAGGGGCGGGGGAGAGGAAAGTGTGGGGGGCCCAGCGGGGCCAAGTTAGGGATGGGGTCTTGCCCCTAACCCATGCCCTCAGTCCTCAGGGATGGGGGCTGACGTTGCCCCGTATGCCCTCCCCTGGATCCCCAAGGCAGGTGGGGTGGCTCTGCGTGGGGCAGCTGTTGTCCCACCTGGACAGCCCTCCCCAGTGTCCCACCTCGGCCCAGAGTCTTCTGGGTGTTTCCCGTCCTGGGCACTGTCAAAATGAGAGGGAGGTGGGTGCTGCAGGGTGGGGAGGCAGAGGCTGGGAGCCGGGCCCTGGAGACCCCTGAGCACCTGAGGGCAGGCAGGCCTCCCAGACCTGGGTTTGGCTTCTAGTGTGTCCCCACCCCAGTCTCCGAGGTGGGCGTGGCCTGAGGCTGACCTGCCATCCCTGGCATTGCCCAGGGCCTGGTGGCTGGTCTCCAGGTCTCTGCCACCCAAACATCCCACCAGCAGACCCTGCCGACACCCTCATTCCCGTCTGCCTGCCAGCCAGGGGAACCCCAGTCAGGCAACCCGTGGCAGCACCACCTTCTCCAGACCAGTGACCACGTGTGCAAGGGCTCTGATTTCACAGCCCCTCTCACGGCCCAAAGCAGGGCTTACACATGCTGTTTATTATTCTGTCCTTAGCATTGCTTTCGTCCTACCAAGATGGATGGGGGCGAGTCGGCTTTGAAGCAACTTGACTTTGGGTGATTAATGGCAACACAGAGGCTGGGCCTGAGAGGCAGCTTTGGTTTATTGGTGTTGCTTTCTGAGGACAAATCTATAGCTCAGAGAAGCAGCTTCTAAGCGAGTATCACATGGGTAGGAGTTGACACACCAGCTTTGATGTTGGGGTGGCAGGGCTGCAGCTCTGCTGGTCTGTGGGAGACAGCCCCCGCTTCTCCCTTGGCACCTGCTTCCCAGGGCTCCTAGCCCAACACAGTGACCTCTGCTACAGTCAGGCTGTCGGGGACAGAGGAGGATGTGAGGGAAAGGGGTGCATTTGCTGAGACCGGCCCGGTTCCAGGGCTGTAGGAGAGTCAGGGATCAGCAGCCTCTTCCCCGTCTGAAGCCAGAGACCACAGGAGACACGTGGACATGGGGCTGGGCCGTGACGCAGGCAGGCGGCTGGAGTGAGGGTGGAAACCCCTAGAAGTCCAGAAGCTGTGGGGGGACAGGAGCACTCAGCCTCACAGGTGCCAACCATGGCCAAGCCCTGCTCCTGGGAGGGTGGCACAGGGACAGACCCATGAGCTCACCCCTGTCCTGCCCACCTACCAGCTGAGGCAGCACCTTCTCCAGCTGTTCCACGTCCACACGGGCCAGGTCCTCTGCCTGGGCCTGCCGGACACTGCGGATGGCCGCTTCTGCCATGAAAAGAGAAGCAAGAGGTACAGAAGGCTGGGGGGCTTGAACCCCAATGCCCCTGGGCCTCGGCCCCAGCTGCCTCCCTGTCCCTGCTGGCTGGCAGGTCAGGAGTCTGAGGTTGTGGCCCCTGAAACACGGAGCTTTCCAGGGACACAGAGCCTAAAGAGTAATGTGGGGAAATGGGTGAGACGGGACGAGCGATCTGGGCAAGGTGGGGTCTCAGCTCACCCGAGACGAAGATCTTCAACAGCTCTGCCATGAGCAGCAGTGCATCTCCGCCAACTGCAAGGTGGAGGCGCAGGTCACAGGCTGCACCCTGTGTCAGCCTGGCCAGGGGCTGCACGCTGCCCCACACCCCCACTTCTGACCTGGGTCCTCCCCGCCCCAGTGGCCCACACAGAGCTGGGAGCCCCGCCCCGAGCCCCACTTCCAGTACCCCTGTACTTACACACCTCTGGTTTTGTCATCTTTAAAATGCAGGTGCAGCAGTTTGCTCACCAGTTCCTGGGGGGACCAGCGGGACGTCAGTGGCTCACTGCCCCCGCCCCCCCACCCAAATGCTGCAGACTCCTTAGGCTTTTCGTTCCGGGTGGGAAGGGGTTGTAATTTCTGGCCTGAAACGCCCTCTGTCCTCTGAGTGGGGGACTGGGCGGTGGGAGAAACCTCCCTGTGGATGCCTCCAGGACCAGAAATTAGACACGTGGCAGGCAGGTGGGAGCAGCCCAGGTGCCAGCCTGCCCCTCTCCTGGAATCCAGGAGCCTGGTGTTCCCACCCCCGGGGCCAAGGCACTTCCTGTGAGGGGCTGCTCCCATGCTGGGCCCCTTCACAGGTCTGTCCATGCCCAATACCACACAGCTTGTGCCAGACCTGCTTCAGGTGCCGGGTCAGTTCCATCCGCGGTCCCTCCCTGGAGAAGTGAAGGAAGGAGTCTTCCTATGAGATGAGTGCTCTGGGGACTAGGGGACTACAGCACTGGGCAGAGACCTGGCTGTTTGGTCAGTGGGTGGTGGGCATGGAGAACAGAGCCTTGGGGGTATCTGCAGGGCTTCCTGACAGACATGAATAGGACGTGGGTGGGTCCAGGCCAAGACTCCACAAGGCGGGCTTGAGCCCCCAAAAGATGGGGCCACTCCACAAACATGGGGGCTGTGGGTGGAGATGGGTTCTGGGGACCAGGGACTCAGGAGCTCAACTTAGGACACATTTGAGTGAAGGACATGCTTCAGATGCCCAAGCAAAGCAGCCGGGTGGGTGACTGGAGCCAAAGGGCCTTCTGGAAGGTTGGAGCTGACGACGAGGATTTGGGAGGTGGCAGCATGGACGGACCATGACAGGCTTCCCAGGGCAGGAGCCAGCAGAGCGCCTGGGGAGGCAGGAGGACAGCAGCAGCGAGCGACCAGGAGCTCAGAAACAAAATGGACTGTTCTGCAGGGAAGGTGAGCGGGGGATTGGCCTGGCCTCCCCGTAGCCACGGGAGGTCACACAGCTTCACCTGTGCAGCTCAGCAAAGTTCAGGAGCAGAGCGGAGTGAACACCGGTGTGGCCCAGGCTCAGAAGGGTAAACTTACCACGTCACTAGGGGAAGCCGCAGGCCTGGCTGTCCCAGCAGTGGCTGCGTGAGCTTGGTGCCACCTGCTGGTCCTTCTTGCCACTTACCAGGAATGGCTCAGAAGGCTCTACTGCCCCACCTGCTCCCAGACCCCCAGGAAGCGCTAACTAAAGGGGTCAGTACCAACTGGGAGTGGCACTTCCCAAACAAGTGACATGAACTCAGCAGGATGGGAACTGGGATGAGTTCAGCTTCTGTCCCACTGCACGTTGGCACCACTGCCCCTCCCTCCATCACCCTCATCCACAATGAGCACAGCTCTGGCCAGAGTCTGTGGCGCCAGGACTGCAGAGCTGTCCAGGTCGGCCTGATGAAGGCCAAGCCCTGTACCCCCCTCTCCAGCTGTTACAAGGTGTGTGTGTGTGTGTGGGGGGGTGTCTCACAACCACCATGGTGGATCACCCAGCCTCAATGACGTCCCCTTTTAGGTGATTAACCCTTTCTGGGCCAGGGCTGAGCCATGATCCTGGGTGATGAAGAGGCAACAGGTGAACCCGAAAGCAGTCCCATGCCTCTGCAAGGCTGAAGTCCCCACTGGGGTCAGGAGGGACACAGGTGCCCACAAGGGGCTGAGATCCTCCTTCCCTCCACAGCTCACAAAGGTCCACAGGCCCTCCCTGCACACCTTCCTGATTCAAGGACTCAGTGCCACCTCACTTTAGGATAGAGCAACGAAGCCAGACTCAGAAACTAGCCGCAGCCTCAGGCGTGGGAGCCAGTGGACATGCTACGCACGCAGAGTGGCACTTCCCACAGGCCTGCTTCGTTTCTCCCCTGGTCATTGGGGATAGTACTACCTTCTCCTAGGGGTGGTAAGCATTAAATGGGCTAATCTATGTCAAGTGCGCATAACACTGCGTGACTGCGCCAGGGGGGTTACTAAAAGGACTTGTAGGACCCCCCCACGCCAGACCAAACCTAGATAAACGTGCTGCCCCGAAACGCAGCTTCAGCTGGGCTTCAACAGGTGAGACACAAAGCACAGGGCTCGAGTGACAGGGGACAGACCAAAGGAAGCTTTAGGCTATGCGGCTATGTGACAATGTCAGCGAGCTGGGCGGAACGGTGCCCTACGCCAAGCGGTTTAGGGAGAAGAAAAGTGCAGCCGGATCCGCGGCCGCGGGGTGTGGGGGGCAGGCTCAGGCTCCTCTCTGAGATCCCCTGCATTTCCGCCGTCGCGGGGCCCACCTCTGCCGTTTCTGCAGACCCGCTCCCTCTTGCCCCAGACCACTCGGCCTTCTGCCACCGGGCCGCGGGACTCCACCCCCGGAGGGCGAAGGACGCGCGGGGTGGGGTCGTGGCTGGATTCTGGGAATGGGCTCGCCCTAGAGGGCACTCGCACGCAGCGCCGGGGCTGGCTCAAGGCCCACACATGTGTCACGCGTGGGGTCCCGCCGCACTGTCCCCACCACCCCCATCGTCCGCCCCAGCATCGTCCCCTCTCTCACTTTCCGGAAGCCGGAGCTGGTTGCCTCCATGACCGGCGCTGTGTCGCGCGCCCTCCGGAGCCCTGAGCCCCCGCCAATGAGCCCTGAGCGCGCCTTTCCAGCCCCGCCCCCGATCCTCCAGCCAATCACCACGGAGCGCGCCCTCAGAAGCCCCGCCCCCGCTGCCCCCATCCAATGGGCCGTGAGAGCGCTGCCTCGGCTTCACGGGCTGGAGGCCCGCAACGCGAGCCCGTTCCTCGCCCTCATTAGCCCGCGGCGAGCGCCCCTCCTCCGCAAAGCCTCCTGGGAGTTGTAGTTTCTGCTAGCCTTTCCCGGCGCTCCTTGCTCTTCCTGGTTACTGAGGCGCCGCGGCGGCGGGGTACACCGTGGCCAGGAGCAGGGGTCGGTGGTGCGACTACTGGGGGCGCGAGGGTACGCGCGATGCCTGGACCGGCCCTGCCGCGGGAGGCCCTAGCCCCGAGGGATCTCCGTTCCCGCGTCGGCCCCATGCTCGGGCGGTCCTCTGGCCATCCTTGCACTCCTGGGGCCGCCCGCGTGTAGAAACAACTCAGTTTGTTTTTCGTTCCTCGGCTGCCGAGGTCGGACCTGGGGTCGTTGAGCCCTACACTGAGCTGCTCGGAGTCCCTGCCTGCCCCCAGGGGAGAAGCCCTGCCCTACTGCCAGCAGGAGAGCAGTCCTGCAGCGGGGCCAGCAGCCCCCTTCCCCCAGCTTCGGCTTCCCGCGTCGCTGGCTGCCACACGGTGAGGCCTGGCTCTAGGAGCGTGCTGAGGCAGCCCTGCTGGCACCCCAGGGACATGGAGGAAGTCCGGCGCTCCTACAGCCGGCTGTGCAAGGAGAGTGGGGCCGAGCCCCAGGAGACTGTCCTGCAGCGACTGCACGAGCTGCCGCGGGGCCGGCTGGACCTGGCCACGCAGAGCCTGACAGCTGACACCTGCGCGGCCCTGGGCAAGCTGCTGCAGAAAGAGGCTTTTGTGACCGAGCTCGTCCTGAGCGACTGCATGCTGAGCGAAGAAGGTGGGCACCGTGGGCGGCTGGGGCCGGGCAGCCCTGGCAACCTCATAGCCGGCTTGGGTTCAAGCCCTTTGCCTCAGGGCAGCCTTCCCTGGCTTTGTCGGCCCCCTGCTCCACTGCTGCTCCATTGCATCTAGCTCTTTGGGTGGACTCCCCCGTCCCCCTTGTGCTCTAAGTTCAGGCAAGCAGCAGGGTCCCTTGAAACCTGGGAGCAGAGAGCAATTTCTCTTTATAAAAGAGAAGCCTTAGCATCCCACCTTAGGAGAGTCACAGTGTGCTCTGGCCACCAGGGACAGAGAGTGACTGCTCTGCCCCTCGCAGGGGCCATACTGCTGCTCCAGGGGCTGTGCGCCAACACTGTCCTTCAGTTTCTGGATCTAAAGGTGAGGGGACTGCCTTTGGGCATGCCACCTGAGGGGAGGGAGGCCATGGGGTGTGGGCATGACCACAGAGACACCGTCTGTAAGTACTGTTGGCACACAGGGTTTTGTGTGCCATTTCCTGGTGGTCTCGTGAATGTGTGGGTGTTTGGAGGGTGGGAATATGAGTTCCAGAGTGTCCCCATAAGCACACTGACCGAGCCCACACCAGGAGGCTCCCTGCGGTCAGGGAAGGAAGCGTCTGAAAGGAGCCAGACCTTCTTGCCAGAGTTTATGCTTGGCCTCAACCCCACCTGCAGGGCCTGTTGGAGTACACACGCCCGAGTCCGGCCAGGACAACGTGCCTGCTCTGTCTCTTCCTGTCCTAGGGCAATAACCTTCGGGCTGCAGGGGCCGAGGCTCTAGGAAGACTCCTCCGACAGAACAAGTCCATTCAGAGGTAAAGTGGCATTGGCCCCACCCGCCCCCAACCCCCTCTTTCTCTGCAGGTTCAGGCTTGGCCCCAGAGGACAGGGTTCTGCAACCCAAGAGTTCATTCCTTCACTCCTTCCGGCCAGTTGTCTGTTTACCATCTGTCCATCTGTGGGGAGTGGACGGGTACAAGATACTCACGGGACTCGAGGCTTCCTGCTGGAGACCCCAGACCTGCGTCCCTCCTCAAGCCCCCTGGACGCCGTGGGAGCAGGGCGTTCCTTGGGCCACGCAGCTCATGTCCGCCCTTCCCGCAGCCTCACCCTGGAGTGGAACAACCTGGGCACATGGGAAGATGCCTTTGCCACCTTCTGCGGCGCCCTGGCGGCCAACAGCACCCTGCGGCAGCTGGACCTACGCAACAACCAGATTAGTCACAAGGGTGCAGAGGAGCTGGCCCTGGCCCTGAAGAGCAACACCAGCCTCCAGCAGCTGGGTGAGGCCCTGGCAGACCGCTGTCTCGCTTCCCGAAGCAAGGGGTGGCGAAGGGGGTGGGGAGAACCAGGCCGGCTCCTGCTCTGTGGGCGATTCCTCCAGGGAAGCTTTCGGGCTGGGCCCGCACCCCAGGTGCCTTCCGTCTGGTGATAACAGATATCTTTTCCAGACTTGCGCTGGAATAACATCGGCCTCCTGGGTGGCCGGGCCCTGGTGAGCTCTCTGCCGAGCAACAGAACCCTGTGGAGGCTGGAGCTGGCTGGGAACAGCGTCCCCAGCGATGTCCTCAGAGCCGTGGGTAGGGGCATGAATAAAGCTGGAGGCCCAGCCTCCAGGGGGCATGCAGACGCATCCTGATGGCAGCCTAAGTTAGAAACAGAGGAAGAGGGAGGGTGAGAGCTCGCAGAAGGAGAGGTGGCAGCAGGCTGGCATGGCACTCACTGTCCAGGGCCACACTTTTCATTCCTGACACCTGCGTATTCTGTTCTTAAATCCACCACTGGGGGGGGGGGGGGGGCAGGGTCACCCATTTCACAGATGAGGAAGCTGAGGCAATGTGGCTTGGGGCCTTGCCCTGATGGCTGTGCTGCTGCCTCAAGTGGCATCTGCCCTCATCACACCTGAGTTTGTGGCTGTGCCCAAGAACCGTGTGGGAATGGGGCCACCAGGTCCAGGCCACAGCCTGCATGGTCTCCTCCTGTCCATGACCTGGACAGCTCAGCCGCGGTCCCAGCAAAACACTCTGCCACTCCCTGTGGCTCCTCATCCTGCCCGCAGCGCCAGCAACCCGAGAGCCCAAGCTTTGGCTGGAATTCTGCACAGGTCACCACCTCCCTTTGGTTCTACCCAACCTGTGTCATCTCCAGCTTCTCCATTCTTGGCCTGCCTCTGGGTCACCCCAACGGTTGTAATAGTGACTCCACAGCAGCCTCTGGCTGGTCCCTCTCCAAATGCTGCCTGTTAAAAGTCAAACAGCCACCTTTGACCTTTGGGAGGGAGCCCAAGTGCTCCTCTCCATGTGCATGTCCCCTGTACCTGGTGCCTCCCAGGTTCCTGGCCCCACTGTTGCCCCCCCCCCCACTGAAGGCTTTCATCCCTAGTGCACTAGGGGTCTACCAGATTTGTGGGTGAGACACTACCTCGCATAGTCGTGATTCCCAGATGGCTGGCTCCTGGACATGGGGCGGGGCCGGCTCTTGGCCACCCCCGAGACTGAGCAGCCCCTGGTGGGTAATTCAGCTCCTTCTGACAGAGCAAGCCATGGACCACAACCAGGACCGGGAGGCCACCTTCCGCGAGAACCAGGCCCGCGCCCGTGTACTCAGCAAGGAAGTGAGGCACCTCCAGGAAGAGAAGTCCAAGCAGGTGAGAATGGGGCTGCCTCTGACCACAGAGCCTCACCCTGGCCCCCACCCTGGCTGCGTGAATGAAGGGCCCCCCAAGGCCTCTATGCCTTGGCTACCTTTCCTTTCTCTGGGCCCTGGACTCTCTCCAAGCGGCTGACACCCAGGCCCAGGCGGTGTGGTCTCTTGGTCTGACCCCTTCCAGCCAGGCAGGTGGACAGGCTCCTCTGGGGGCATCTGGGCCTCCATGTGCAAGAGACATCCTCCTTTGCTGTCCTGCTGCCTTGGTGGGTGTCTACTCTCCTTCCCACCTCACGGGAGCAGGCGGACTCTGGGCCCTGACAGATCTCTGGCTGTGTCTGTCCCCAGTTTCTGGACTTGATGGAGACGATTGATAAGCAGCGAGAGGAGTTGGCAAGAAGCACCAGGCAAGCTTGGCCCAGGGCCGCGGGAGGCAGGGCTGGGGTTTGGTTGGAGTACCCAGGGTTCAGGCCCTGGCTCCGGCCTCGGGGGGATCTAACCTGAGCCTTGTCACTTGCCTACGGATGAGGTCATAGCGTGTGCTTTCTGAGGAAGTTGGCTGGAGGTTTCAGGGAGCACAGAGCACTTCCTCAGCCCAGTACCTGAAGTGTGAAATAAGTGGGAGGAAGGGCAGCTGCCAGCAGGGCTGGGTGCCGGGAGGGCTCTGGGGTTTGGGTTTGTCTGACCCTGCTCTCTGCCCACAGGACATCGGCAGCACGCATCGGGCAGCTTCAGGAAGCCCTGAATGAGAGGCAGTCCATCGTCAATGCCCTCAAGGCCAAGTGAGTGGAGGAGGGGCAAGAGGGGGACAGGGTACTTTCACAACACTTTAGAGACAATGCTCACGTGACAAGGACCTGAGTCCCCATGTACAAGGTAAAAGTGGGAAGTGGCTGCATGAGAACCCCGGAGGGCTTCTTGGAGGAGGTAAGCACTAGGTGGGGTGAATAGTGGCCTGGCAATATTGAGAACAGGAGGCCTTTGCAAGGCTGTGGCGGGGTTCACAGAGGGGCTGGGGTGGGGCTAGCCCTTCCTTCCTTGCAGGCTGCAGATGGCCGAGGCTGCCCTGGCTTTGTCAGAGCAGAAGGCCCAGGACCTGGGGGAGCTCCTGGCCACCGCAGAGCAGGAGCACCGGAGCCTGGTACAGAGGCAGGCCAAGGAGCACAGGCTGGAGCAGCAGGTGGGCAGGCAGCGTGGCGGGTGCCAAGCAGGCAGGCGGTGCGTGGTGGCCGGTGACCGGTGGTGCCCTTTCCCTTCTCACTCTTAGGAAGCTGCGGAGCGGGAATCTACGCTGCTCAGAGACTTGTCCGCTGCCAATGAAAAGAACCTGCTTCTGCGAAACCAGGTGTGGAGGTGTGGGGCCAGGTCCCCGTGAGCCCGGGGTGGGTATGGGCTGGGCCAAACCTTTCCTCCCACGGTGCGGGCTTCCAGGTAGACGAGCTGGAGCGGAAGGTGAAGTCGCAGCAGGAGCAGCTGTTCCTGACCAGACAGGAGCTGACCAACACGTCGGCTGAGCTCAAGATGCGGGCCATCCAGGCTGAGGGTGTGCACCGAGGGCCCTGGGGACGGGAGCCCATGGTCTGGGGTGGATGGGGGCATGCGGGCATGGGAATGCGGCACCCCGAGGAGCCCCTCCACGCTTTCCCCTGGGCTTCCAGAGCGCCTGGAACTGGAGAAGAAGAGGTCTCGGCAGAGCCTGGAGGACTCGGAGCATCTGCGCTTCAAGGAGGTGCCTTCTTAGTGGTGTCATGTGCCTCTTTCTCCCTCCACTGTCCGCCTGGGGCCTGCAGATGTCTCACTGTGGCCTAGTGTCCCCAAAATACACCCCTGGCCGGGCTCCGCTCACCAGCCTTGGGGTGCGGGGTGGCGATTCTCCACCATCCCCAGCAGATACCAGACCCATAACCTGACCAGACTCTAGGAGGGACCCCAGCTGCTCTGGGGCCACGGCACAGGTGGCTGTGTGCTCCATGCCACCTGGGGCGTGGTGCTGGCATGTGCCCTCCACTTCCTATGAAGCCACTCAGGGCCGCCCCTTGCAAGGAACAGGGTCCCCAAGATTGGCCTGCCTCCCAGGGTGGGGAGCCGGCCTGTAGCCCCGCACCTGTCTGCACCTGGCCAGGTGGAGCACATGACTCGCCATCTGGAGGAGACCGAGAGGGCCATGCAAGAGAGAGTGCAGAGGCTGGAGGCTGTGCGGCTGTCCCTAGAGGAGGTGAGCACGTGCTGCGCTGGACACCCCTTCTGTGTCTCTGCCTCATCAAGCCCCCTTGGGGACCCACCCACCAATGTCCCCGTGAGGCCAGAGGGACTTAGTAAGATGGCATGAGGACTCCCTTGGCCGTGGACATCTCGCCTAGTGAGCAAAGCCCTAGGGGCTGGTGGGGGCCAGAGGCGCAGGCTCAGTGGTTGCTGTCTGCGGTGCAGGAGCTGAGCCGAGTGAAGGCCGTGGCACTCAGCGAGCGTGGCCAGGCCGAGGAGGAGCTCATCAAGGCCAAGAACCAAGTCCGACTGGAGGAGGTGAGCCCAGCCTGCTGCCCACAGTGTCCACCAGAGTGGGGCCTGAGGAGCTGGTGTGAGCTGCCCCGCTGACTCTGTAGGGGGAGATGGGGGTCAGGGAGACTGGGGGACAGGAGCTCCAGGGGTGCAGGGGGTAGGGAAGTCACAGCAGGACACTTGTCTCGTAGGTACTACTCCCCACAAAGCCACTGTCATCCGTCCCTGAGCTGGGGGAAGGGGGTTGGCTATCTGCACCAGAGGGCAGGATGGAGTCCTCCTGGGAGCAGGGGGAGGGGAGCCAGGAAGGGATTTCCCTGCTAGGCTCATGGAAGTTGAGCCTGGTCGGATCAATAAACAATGACTTGAGTGAAAGCTCCTCTGGGTCCGAGGAGGTCACCCCTACCTGACAGCCACTGCACACCTGAGCTCTGGGCCACACCGTGCGGCCCCTGCTGCTCACCAGCCCCTCTGTGCGCCCACAGCAGCAGCGCCTGGGTCACCTGGAGGAGAAGCTGCGGCTGCTGGCACAGGCGCGGGACGAGGCACAGGGCACCTGCCTGCAGCAGAGGCAGACGGTGGCTGAGGCTCAGGCGCAGGCCAGCCAGCTGGGCCTGCAGGTGGAGGGCCTGACGCGGCGGCTGGAGGAGCTGCAGCAGGTAGCTGGGACTTTGAGGGCCCCCGGGGTGCCCATGGCGCCCAGCTGACACCTCACTGACCATGCCTGGCAGGAGCTGAGGAACAAGGACCAAGAAAAGGTGGCTGAGGTAACCAGGGTGCGGGTGGAGCTTCAGGAGCAGAATGGCCGCTTGCAGGCTGAGCTGGCGGCCCAGGAAGCATTGAGAGAGAAGGTGGCAGCCTTGGAGCGCCAGCTAAAAGGTGAGCTGAACCCCGAGCCTCTCCATGCCACCTCTGCAGCACCTTGGTGGGTTAGCCGACAGGCTGCTGGGCTGCAGCTGAGCCTGGGTCTCAACTCCCAGAGGCGCTGGCATGGGGAGCTGAGTGTGTCTGCATCCAGCGGATCCTGTGCAAGACCCGCCTGGCTTCCCGGTGGTCACTTCAGTGGCCAGTGGCCAGTGCCCAGACAGCACCCAGTGGTTCTCTCTGCTCTTCCTCCCCTGCAGTGATCGCGAGTGACCACCGGGAGGCGCTGCTGGACAGGGAGAGCGAGAACGCCTCTCTCCGGGAGAAGCTGCGGCTCAAGGAGGCAGAGATGGCCAGGATTCGGGATGAGGAGGCCCAGAGGGCCAGCTTCCTGCAAAATGCTGTGCTGGCTTACGTGCAGGGGTCCCCACTGAGGGCTTTGAACCCTCAAAAGTGAGGGGAGGCAGGCAGTCTTCAGGAGTGGCAGGAAAGTGGCTCTCGGGGATAGGTCGTTGCGGGTGTGCTTGGAAATCAGTGCCAAGATGGATTAGCGAGTGGTTCTGCTGCAGCTCACCACCTGGGTGCCTGACCGGGTCAGCGCGGAGCCTGGCTGACCAAGAAGGCTGGAGTGGCCAGTGCATCAGACACCAATGTGCTTGAGAAAATGAGCCCATGATGGATGGAAATCTGGGGGAGTGGTGTTTTGAGTTATCCCAGCCCCCCTCCCGTGTTTTACAACCACCTTTTACAATGTAACTGCGAAGGCAGCAGGCACTGACCGCTCACTGGGGGTGCTCTGAAATACAGAACTTTTGCACTTTGTGATATATTTTGAGCCCTGTGCCTTTCTTCTACTACCTCATCCCGTGCTCCCAACCACTGCAGGGTCTCAGGAGACTCTGCTGGGTCCTGCAGGAAAGGACCCCCCCCCCCCCCCCCCCGTGTGGCTGGGTCACCCCTACTAATGGACTGCTGCCAGGGAGGGAGAGTAGAGCTGCAGCATACAGGAGGGGCCGGGAACAGTGGGCCCGGGCTGCCCACCTTGGGAGGACTGCAAACACCTGAATTGCAAACACCTGAATTGTCACCAGCTGTCCCCTGGCCAGAGGGTGAGTGGGCCGCTGCCCCTACACCGTGGTTTTACTGGAAGGAACCACGTGCACACAGACCACCCAACGCATGTGCAGGTGCGTGGGAATCGCCGGCACTCCCCCTTGGCGGGGGTCACAGGGGCCTCAGGGAGCCCCCATGCACCGAGCCCTGTATCTCACCACAGAGACCGCCCGCCCCTCCCCGCCGTCGCCGCCGGGACTGGGGGACAAGCTGGGGGTGTGTGCACCGGGTCCTGCCTCCTTCAGATTTTTCCGGAAAGCCCGCGCCCCTCGCCGGCCGCGCTCGGCTGTCTCCGCTCCTGGCGCTCGGCGGTGCTCGGCTGTCTCCGGCCGCTCGGCTTGGTGCTCGGCTCAGGTCCGCGGCCGCTGCGGCGCGGGCATTTCTCCGCAGCTCGGCTCGCGGCCGCGCCCGCCCGGCCCGCGCCCATGCAGGCCATCAAATGCGTGGTGGTCGGCGACGGGTGAGTGCGCGGCGCGGAGCTGCGGGCCGGGGCGGAGGCGGCCCGGACGACCCTGGCTGGGCTGGGCGCACGGTTCCGGGGCGCGGCCAGCCAGACGGGCGGCGCGCGTGGCGCAGGAGGGCGCGGTGGGGCGGGGTCCTGGCTGGCCGGCCGGCCGCTGGGCCAGGCCTCCAGCCCAGGCGCACCTGATGCTGCCCGGTACCCCCCCTGGCCGGCGCCTGGCCTCCCAGTGGGTGGGGCCAACCCTCTTACCTGGGCAGAACCCTCAGCTGGTCCCTCCCTCCCTCCCCTGCCATCCTCCTGGTGGCACGGTGGCGGGAACTCTGCCTGGGGCTCTGAGGCGGCTTGCCCCACCCAGCCCGCGCCCACCACTCCGCTGTCGGGAGGCCCGCCCGCCCTGGTCGTCCTCTCCCAGCCCTAGGTTGCTGCGGGACTGCTGCGCTGGGACCCCTGTCCCCACCCCAGGAACCCTAAGTTGGCCTGTGGCTCCATGGGAGGGGGCTCTCCTCGCTGGGCAGAGGGGCTGAGGCGGCCTGGGAGCAAAGTGGGCTTGCGCTCTGTCCACAGCGCCGTGGGGAAGACCTGCCTGCTGATCAGCTACACGACCAACGCCTTCCCGGGAGAGTACATCCCCACCGTGTGAGCGGGGCTGGTGGGTGGGCACTGCACAGGGGCTCCCCTGGACTTGGAGGTCAGGCCCAGCGGGTGCTGACAGCTCCAGTAATGTGCAGGCCTGAGAACCCGAGGCTTAGGCTGACCCTTCCTGCTCTGCCGCTGCAGTTTTGACAACTACTCTGCGAATGTGATGGTGGACGGGAAGCCAGTGAACCTGGGGCTGTGGGACACCGCCGGGCAGGAGGACTACGACCGGCTGCGACCACTCTCCTATCCCCAAACTGTAGGTGACGACAGGGCCAGCCCCAGGAGCTGGGTGGCGTGGGTGGGGTTCCCGAGGTCCTGATGCAGGGGGGACAAGGGCCCTTTGGAGCCTCCTTGAGCAGTCCCACCTGGGCCCCTCTCTCCCTCCCAAGGACGTCTTCCTGATCTGCTTCTCCTTGGTGAGCCCAGCCTCCTTTGAGAATGTGCGAGCCAAGGTAGGGCAGGGCTGGGGGCTGCGCAGCTGAACACAGCGGTGGGGGTGGGGGGTGGGGTGGGGTGGGCTGGTGGGATGGGTGGGGGGGAGGTATTTCCAGAGGACTTGTCCTGACAGGACAGGGTCTCTGGCCTGAAGACTATACAGGCAAATTGGCCTTTGGTGGCACACGGTTGTTCTGCTTGGCAGGGGGTCTGCAGATGGCCCCGGAGGGGTGGTGAGAGAGCAGGGTTGGGTCAGGGGTGGTAAGCAAGGCTCTCAGAGAAGGGAAGCTTGATAGGCCTTGAAGCTTCCTGGCTGGGTATTTTTATCCCCCACCAAGTAAGCAGGAAGGGCTAAGTGTGCGTGTAGGGGTGGAGGAGCCGTGGTCTGCTCTTGGCCAGGCTGGGGAGAAGCCCGAGGAGTAGGGTCAGCGCCTCCATCCCCACAGTGGTACCCAGAGGTGCGGCACCACTGCCCCCACACTCCCATCCTTCTGGTGGGCACCAAGCTGGACCTCCGTGATGACAAGGACACCATTGAGCGGCTTCGGGACAAGAAGCTGGCGCCCATCACATACCCCCAGGGCCTGGCCATGGCCCGGGAGATCGGTGAGTGGGCTCCGCCAGGCCTGCCAATGGCAGGGAAACAGAGGCAATGGAGGTGTGCTCTGGGGGGGGGGACACCAGGCTGCCCCACCTGCAGTGACCCCCCACTCACGCTCCACCCCCTCGCTGGCCCCTCCCTCGCTGTCCCCAGGCTCTGTCAAGTACCTGGAGTGCTCTGCCCTGACTCAGCGGGGCCTGAAGACAGTGTTTGACGAGGCCATCCGGGCTGTGCTCTGCCCGCCCCCTGTGAAAAAGCCAGGGAAGAAGTGCACAGTCTTCTAGAGCCCGTCTTCTGGGGGGCAGCCCCGCCCACCTGTGTCTGCTGTTGTGTTGAGTGTCCAGTGTCCCTGAGTCTGCTGTGGGGAGTGGTGGGGGTGGGGAGGGGCAAGAAGCATGGGGCTGGGCTGGGGCAATGGGGTCCTGGCCGCTCTGCCTCCCCTTTCTGGGGGCTGGGCTCCAGCCTTCCCTGACCCTCACAGTCCAGGAGGGAGCAGGGTCTCCCTCAGGCTGCAGGGGTGGGTCCCGGGCAGCCCCAGGATGGGCTTCCCCAATGGGGGAGGGGGGTTCTGTCCTTGCGCCCCAGATGGGGCAGCCCTTTCTTATTTTATACAATAAACCTTCTCCATCAACACCTCCTGCCTGCTCGCCCCTGCCTGCCCCTAACTACCCCCCAGCCAAGGGTCCAGAGGGGGTGAGCTTGACCCCACACCCTGGACAATAGGGGAGAAAACAGCTTGCTGAGCTGTCTCAGTCCCCAAAAGAGGTGCCCAGATCGAAGTGAGAGAGTGTATTTAACCTCTTCTGGACAAAGAAAGCCCCCAGTGCTGACTTCGGGCCTCTGGGAGGGGCACACAGGATCGAGGTGGTCTCCACTGCAGGTATGGTGGGGAACAGTCCGCAGTCAAGTCCCTTGGAGCCATTTGGGCAGCCTCCCCCAGTCCCTCCACCCGCCCAGGCTGGGGCCACTGAGCTGAGTATTCACGTAGAAAAGTCAGGGGAAAAGGCAAACAGACAGGACCAGTGTAGACAAAAGTGTGAAGGTCAGGACAGACGTGATGTGGGCAGGAGAGAATGGAAGGGCCACTGGGCAGCCGGGCGTGGCTAAAGTCAGAAACAGAGTGGGGTCAGCCTGGGAAGGCCCAACAGCCATGGTCCAGGGACTCAACACCGAGGCAGACCTGTGATCAGAAGGCCATACTCGGCTCCCCCTTGTGGCGTGCAGAGGGGGCTCACACTGGCTGGGTAGAGCCAATTGCTAAATTTTCAGGAATTTCGCTAGCCAGTTGTTAACAGCCATACTTAATTACATAAACTTAGTTAGTTGTATTAGAAACAAAATACATCACTTCCCAACTTTTGCACGTTACCATTAGTTATGCTTTCAGGGTTATTTATACCTGCTGGATCTGCTGGGGAAACCGTAGGGGGGGGGGGCAGCACATCGCTCCCAGCTGTGCTCTCAATGTCAAACTGGTGCGAGTATTTACACCATGGGAATCGGCAAATTCCACAGCTGGGGCTTGATTACGTAGACTTCAAGTGATGGAAAGTGTGCCGTGTTTGTTGTCCTTATACGCTATGAATAACCCAAAAAGCTGAGGAAATGTCCCCAGTATCTGAGAACTGTCATCTGATTCAGCAAAGATGTTGCTCGGGTCACTGACAAATTAATGAAGTTCCAACATACTTCCCCCTTGTTTCACTTTTGTTCATTAACTGTGAGGACTATTGACCCACATTCATGTGAGACTTGCACTCCCAGAGCTGTTCGTTAAAAACGCCACTGCTTCCAGCCCAGAGGCCTCTGGACAGGGTCAAAGGCCAGCCTCGGTCAAATGCACCACCCTCGGGAGCCGGTCTGGAAAGTCCCACCTCCCAGCCCGTGCCAGAAAGTTGGCCAGATGTGAAAAACCTCAGGCCTGGGACATGAATTGAGTGGGTGCCTCCCCACCTGGGACTCACTTCTACACCAGCCCTCAGCTCTGCATCTTTTGGCCACTTGCCGGCCGCCTTGGAATCAGTGTGCAGACTGGGCAGAAGAATCGTGTTTATTGGAGGGATGGGGGTGTGGGGGTGGGGAGGACTCAGCATGGAGCAGGGCTGTGTGGGTGGAGGGGTGGAGGGGCTCAGCTGGCCAGGAAGCCCCCATCCACGGGCAGAGTGGAGCCTGTGATCATGGAGCTCCGGTCACTCAGCAGGAAGAGGATGGCGTCCACCACGTTGTCCACCTCTGCAGGCGGGGTGGGGCCGGGTGTGGGTGAAGAGGGCTGCCTTCCATCCTTTCCTCCCAGCCCTCACCCAGGCCGGGGGCTCCGCTGACTCACCAGCAAACCTGCCCAGTGGGATGCGGTCCAGCATGGTCTTGGCCTTCTGGGGGTCGCTCCAGTTGACCTGGCCCATGGCTGTCATCACCACTGTGGGGTTCACTGCATTCACCCGGATCTGTGCTGGGATAGGCAGGGGTCAGCAATGTGGCACACGGGCTGGGTGATGGGAGGCACCCCGGCAGGACTCACCTTGTGTGGCCCGAGCTCCAGAGCCATCACTTTGGTCAGCATGTCCATGGCACCCTTGGCGGCACCTGTGAGGGGCAGCATGAGTGGGGCCTGAGCTGGATGCAGGCGGGAGTGGGGGTGGGGCCAGGGCAGCTGGGCTCACAGTAGATGGTGTGGTTCCTCAGTGCACGCTGGGAGGCCTGACTGGACACATTCACGATGGACCCTGGGGCTCCCCGAGCGATCAAGCCCCGAGCTACAATCTGGAATCACAGAGGGAAGCGAGTGAGGCTAAACTGGTGTCACCCAGCAGTTCCCATGCCTGCCCTGAAGGCAGCTCACCTGGGACACCTGGATGACAGCCCGCAGGTTCACGTCAAAGGAGCTGCAGGCAAATGAACAGACCCTGGTCAGGGATGGGCTACTGCTGCAGGGGCAGCCCACACCCCAGGGTTCCTGCACCCGTCCCCTCCGGGCTCACATGTCAAACGCCTCCTTGGTGACCTCCAGGAAGGGCTGCAGCACTGCCACAGCGGCGTTGTTCACCAGCAGGTCCACCGGGCCCACGCCACCCAGTGCCCGCTCCACAGCCTCCCAGTCACCAAGGTCCACGCACACGGGTTCCACCCCGGGGCACTGTGTGTACGTATTAGGTGGTGAGGGCACAGCTACCAGTCTCCATGCCCAAGAAGGGGCACAGCGAGGCAGCGGGGCTGGTGTGGGTGACCTTTCAGCCCACCAAGGGGAGGACTCAGGGGTCCCCGAGGGCCAGCCACCTTCCTGGGGCTCAGAATCCCAGTCTGAGGAAGGGGGAGGGGAGTTAACGCGCCTCTAGGCGGTTAGGCAATGCAGGGCTTCAGGACCAGGCGCCTGGCACCGCCTCCCGAAAGCCCATTTCCTCCCTGCGCCTGAGCCTCTGGCCGAGGCATGCAAGACAGCCATTTCTTCCTCCTTCCAAGCCCAGGGACGTCGCCATTCTGTCGGCCACTCGGGGGCCCACGGAGTCCGCGCGCCCTGCGAGGGTTTGCTGGGGGTCCTTGGTCAGCCCCCGCACCTGGCGCCGCGCGTCCCGACCCACCCCCGGCGCCACCCGCTGCCGGCTGGGCTGTGACGAGTCGGCGCCTACCTCGCGGACCAGGCTGTCCAGGTCGGCCCGGGTCCGGCTCACCGCCACCACCTGCATCCCAGCCGCGTGCAGCGCCTGGACCGTGCTGCGCCCGATGCCTGTGGCGAGAGCGGATCAGTGCGGGCGCCCCTCCCCAGCCGCCCCCAGCTATCCTCGGCCGCCGGCCCACCTTTGCCCGCCCCGGTGACGAGCGCCCGGCGGCCGGCGAGCCCCAGCTCCGAGGCGGTGTTGCCCGGCGTTGCCATTGCTGCCGTCCAACCACAAGCTGAGGCCTGGGGAACGCCGAGTCCCCAGGGCGCGGGGCGGGTAGGCGCGGGGCGACACTGGGCGGAGCGGGGGTGCAGCGAAGCGAATCGCAGGGCGCCGGGCGGGGACATTTAAATAGAGGCCCCTGCCGAGCGATTGGCCAAAAAGAGAGGGCGCAGCTGAGGCGGGGCAGTCAGGGTCCTGGGGCGGGGCTCTTCAAATTGCCAGGAGGGCGACCCATCCACCTGGGCGTGAAATTGGTTTAGCCGGTCTCCGCCAGCATTTTTTTCCCTGCCAAGAGGATTACTGTATTACAAAAAAAAAAAAAAAAAAAAAAGGTATGGTAGTTAATACCAAAAAGAACGTGTAAATGGAATACTCAATGCTAACATTTCCTGTTTTGTTTTGTTTTTAATATTTTATTGGGGGAAGGGGAACAGGACTTTATTGGGGAACAGTGTGTACTTCCAGGACTTTTTCCAAGTCAAGTTGTCCTTTCAATCTCAGTTGTGAAGCGTGCAGCTCAGCTCCAGGTCCAGTTGCGCTTGTTAATTGCAGGGGGAACAGCCCACCATCCCTTGTGGGAGTTGAACCGGCAGCCTTGTGGTTGAGAGGATGCGCTCCAACCAACTGAGCCATCCGGGAGCTCAGCGACAGCTCAGCTCAAGGTGCCGTGTCCAATCTTAGTTGCAGGGGGCGCAGCCCGCCATGCCTTGAGGGAGTCAAGGAGTCGAACTGTCAACCTTGTGGTTGAGAGCCCACTGGACCATGTGGGAGTCCAACCGGCAGCGTTCGGCGTTAGGAGCACTGAACTCCAACCTCCTGATCCACTGGGCCGGCCCTCCTATTTTGTTTCTGAGAAGAAAAAAATTTGGCAAAAAGGACTGCTGCATGCTCTCCCGCCCCCATTCCTTGGAGTGGCGCACTGGTAGTGCCTAGAGGGAAAGAGTTTGGACAACCAAGTAAGCCTGGAGAAGTACCTAATGCCCACGAGGGTCCCCCAAATCATCCCGCAGCCCACAAGACCACCAGCACTTTAGAAATCTTGCATAGGATGGGCGGGACAGGACCATGGGGGATGCGGCGGCCGGCAAGGGCTTCCTGAGGCTTTAGGGTCAGTTACAGAAGTACACATGCCCACGTGTGCACTGGCTCCCCCTGCACAAGCTTTTTTGCTCTGTGGGTCATGGTGGGAAAGTCTAGAACCACTGCCCCCAGGACCTTCTGTGGCCAGGAATAGGGAATTGGCGATTCCAAGACCTCTGGGTCACCTGGGGCTTTGGGCCCAGAGATGTGGATAGGCTAGAGGAGAGGGTGGCCAGGGACAGCAGGAGGCACAGATTTGAGAGGCCCCTGGAAGACAGTAAAGAGAGTCCTCCCCATGAAGCCTGGCCTGTGGTGTAGCGTGCGCACACACACACATGCATGCACCCTCCGCCGCCCTGCAAACCCTGCCGGATCCTTCCAACCTTGGACCCTGCTCTCTGCCTGCCAGAGACCTAGCATGTCCCTCCTGAAAGACCCACATGCAGATCCCTCAGCGGCTTCTTGCCCCCAGAATAATATCCAAACCCCTTCACTTGTCCTGCAATCCTTGGTGGGCCAGCTAGACTGACCCAAGCCAGCTTTGGCGCAAATCCTGCTCTGGGAGGCCCTCCCGCTAGCCAGAAGCGCCCTCAGCACTCCCCACCCCCACTGTATGCCCTGTACTCTGCCAGCTCAGCAGTATGTTTGCCTGGAGGGCTCCACCCTAGCCCTTCATCCCCTGCCCCCGGCCCAGACACAGTCCTAGCCCAGCTGACTGACACCCATGCCCAGCCTTCCGGATGGCACATGCCACGTGAGGGCCTGACCCAGGCCAGCACAACTGGAACCACCGCGCAGGGCTGCAAGACCCTCTCTGCTGTGCCTGAATTCCGGCCGGGACAGTAGGAAGCTCCTCCCCAGCGTGGGCTGCCCTCTCAGGGGTGATCTTGTGGTGGGAGGTGTGCCTGGAGAGGAGCTGGACTGGGGGCGGGCGGGGGGGTGGTAGGTGTTGGATAAATTAGGTTGGCCGGGCACCCAGCCCCTCAAGCTTGTCCCATGTTCCCTGGGGATGGCCTAGGGCCCAGGCCTCTCCCTGGACTCCACAGACCCTCTACCCTCTTCGACCAGCAGCGGTTAGATCCCATTGCTGGGCTGGGGAGCCAGGACAGAGCCTCAGGGGAGGGAAGGTGCCCAGGGCTGGCTGGGTGTTGCAGGAGGGGAATGGACAAGAGGAATCTCCTCCATGTGAGGGAATCTCCGTCCTACGGCCACAAAGCGGGCTGGGCGGTGGAATCTGGCTGGCTTCAGGATTTGCACTCTCCCCCTCATGGAAGATGAAATGTGTGCCCACCCACAATTCCTGACCCTGCCGGCCCCGTCTCGCACCAGCCTCGCCCAGTGCCCCTTCAGAGCAAGGCTCCCGCCGGTTCCAGGAGAATGGCCTCCGTTTACTAATTTAGGCAAGTCGACCCCAACTCAGGGGAGGACACTGTGGGTGGGGACCACAAGGGCGGGGTCTCATGGCAGCACAGTGTGCAAGCAGAGGACGGTCAGCTGCGGGGCCTGGACGGGGGATGGGCTGTGGGGTGGGCAAGGCCATGGACGGAGTGTAGAGGTGGAACTGACCGGTGTTCTGTCCCAATGGGATCTGCTGGGTAGTGGGGAGCAGCCTGGGCACAGGTCTGGGGGCCATGGTGGGTAGGGTGGGGAACAACCGCTGGCGGGGCAAGCTGTGAGAGGCACAAAGGGACTCGCAGATCCCGACACGGGCCTGTGAGGCTTGGGGTCTTGCTCTCTGCCCGCTCTTCCCACACCCCCACCTGCCCCACTCACACCTACCTTTCCCCGCCCATCACCAGGGCCTGCAGACCACTGAAATTCAGCTGCATGGTGCAGAGTCTTAGCCTCTGTCCAGCAGGAGAGGAGGACGTGGAGGTCTTACAGGCGGGGTGGTGGTGGGGGTGTGGCAGCTTAAGGAGGAGAGGCTGGGTGGGGGCATAGGTACAACTTCTCCTTGTTCATAGGACTCTGTGCCCCAAGAAGGGGCCGCCCTCCTCACCCACAACTCAAGGTGCTGGCCAGCTTTGGAAAATAAATTAAAAATAAACCCTGGGTTGGGGTATGTGCCCCTTCCTGGCTTGCTGGGGGCAGATGGCCTAGAGTTGGCCTCTGCAAGCCCTGAGCTGTGTACCCCTCGATGATGGCCAAGGCACACTATGCTTAAGGCTGCCCCCCCGCTCCCACCAACACAACCCCATCACGACCCCAATCTGCCCTTAACCAGCCGAGGACTCCCCTGATCCCCTCCCCTCACTGGAAATACATCTTGGTGCAAATCAGTGGACTCTTCTGGGGGTGGGGCAAAGGACTTAACATGCGCTCCCACTTTGTGCCACTAACACCTGTGGATTCTGATACCAGTTTCACTGCAGGAAATGAGCCTGAGGGTGCTGCTCAGAGAACCTCCTGACTTGTGGAACAGGGCTCATAGGCCCGATGTCTGCGGAGGTTTGGGGATCATGGCAGGGCACACGACACCTCCACCAGGTCCCTTAGGCATGGCTCTGACAGGCAGGTGGGCCCCTGCCACCTCTCCCTCAGACTTGGGGCTGGACCCCCAGACACAGTCCCAGGAAGAGAGGCCCCTGACAGAAAAGCCATTGCACCTCTCTGAGATCGCCCTGACTCCTGGAGGCTCAGGTGAGATCAGGTAGGGAGAAAAAGATAAATGTTTGAATTCTGCTTTCAAAGGTGTAATTTACCAAATTGCTGTAAGTCAGAGTTAACAGGAGGAAAAGTTTCCTTATATCTGGAAAATAAAGATTAAAAAACCGGCAATACAGGAGGTCCTTGAATAACCACATTTTGTTCAACATTGTGTCATTATAAGTTACTGAGAACAAAATCACTTCCTGGCTGGGGCCACTGTCTGTGTGGCATGTGCACGGTCTCCGTGTGTGTGTGTGTGTGTGTGTGTGTGTGTGTGTGTGTGTGTGTGTTTCCTCCGGTCTCCTCCCGCACCCCGAAGATGTGTACATGAGCTGGCGTGTCCAGATTGCCCCAGTCTGAATGAGTGAGCGTAGCTGGGTGTGAGTGGCCCTGCGATGGAAGGGTGCCCTGTCCAGGGGGCTCCTGCTTTTTGCCCTGAATTGCCAGCAGAGCCTCTGGTACCCCTTGACCCTGAACTGGAACAAGAGGCTTGGAAAATAATGATCTTACTTGTTTTTATTCCTCTCTTAAATGCAGGTATAGCTCACATTTATTTCATTGTTTAATATTAGAAATGTAAAAAAGAACATAAATAGAGACACTTCCAAATGGAGCAGGAGCTGCCATCCCAGAAGAACCACTTTCCTTGTTGCCTTATTCCTCAAACCTTTGGGATGTTAACAAGGCTAAACAACCTCGGGACTGAGCCTAAAGCAACATTGTATCCCAAACAACTCTTTGCAAAGGTAACAAGAAAGCACTTGTTATGACTCTGGGCCTGAAAACTAAAAACACTGTTTCGAATCAGCATCACTATGTTTCTGCTCCAGTGGCTTCCCTGAGAGATGAAACTGCCCCTCCCTTTCTCATAAACTCCAGGCCTCTGTCGCCTGGGACCACAAAGGTTTCTGTCAGAATCAGTGCTTGCCAAGTAATTTTTCTTTTCTTCCCCACCCCCCAAGAACAAATAGAACATTTATGAAAATTCACTTCAAGACAAGTATCACTTACCTAATTCCGTTTCCTACGCTTTGTGTCATATAGAGCACATTTCTGACCAAAACGCAATTACGTTAGAAATCAATAGCAACATCAACAACAAAACTAGAAAACCTCATGTGACTGGAAATCAAGAAAAAAAGCTCAATACATCACAAGGCAAAGAAGTAATCATCATAAAAACTAGAAAGCATTTAGATTCTTCTGACGAAAGTATTATATGGAAAAACAAATGTCTTACAACTAAGGTAGAAAGAAAGTCACCTAGAGAAGAGGCATGAGGACTATTTTTGCAGAAGGAGCTAGGATAGCAGGTTGGGTTCCCAGCCTGCTGCCTGTGTGCCACCAGACACAGAGCTGGGCAGACAGACGTTAATCAGTGATGCAGAGCAATCTCTCTGGAGATTAGAGATTCATGAGGCCCCTCCCACAGCTAAGCCCACAGAAAGGAAACACTCTTGTTGTGCTGTACAAGAGTTAAAGACAAACCTGGCCCTATTCTTCTTGCATCTTACTGAAGTTACAGATAAACTTGCCATTGGTTTCCTATCCTAGCCTTCCTACCCCCATACCAGTGAGTTTTCCACAGAAGCAGAAAACACAGGTAAACCCTAGGCTGGGATGGAACCGGTCTGTCTTCCACTAGCAATTAGAGAGCGCCACTGCATGTGGGGGTGGCCTTTGCTCGCTTACTCTCTGCTAAGTAAACTTACTTTCATTTTAACTCTGTTAGGTCACTGTTTGAATTCTTTCCCACTGAAGCCAGGATGCTCTTTTCTTTTCCTGCAAAGAAAGTATGCAAACTTTTTTGTCGTTGTTTTTACATCTGTTTCTTTTTATTTCTTATTTATTATTTTTCAATTACAGTTGACATTTAGTATTATTTTATATTAGTTTCAGGTATATAACATAGTGGTTAGACATTTATATAATTTGCAAAGTGATCCCCCCATTAGTCTAGTACCCATCTGACAACATACATACTTTTAACAATATTATTGACTATATTCTACCTATGCTTTACTTTACATCCTCGTGACTACTTTGAAACAACCAATTTGTACTTCCTAATCACTTCACCTTTTTCACCCTGCACCCCAAACCCCGCCCATCTGGCAACCATCAACTTGTTCTCTGTATCTATGAATCCTTTATGTTGTGCTTGTTCATTTTATTCTTTAGATTCCACATATAAGTGAGATCTTACAGTATTTGTCTTTGACTTGTTTCACTTAGCACAATACGCTCTAGGTCTACCAATGCTATTGCAAATGGTAAGATTTCATTTTTTTTATGGCTGGGTGCACAGGAACACACATGTGTACATGGGACACAGGGACACACATAGGCATGGGCATGCAGGAACACACGTGCACACATAGACAGACACAATAAAACACAGGACACATACAATACACATGTGTGCACACCCACGCAAACACACATGACTGGGCACATGCATTCACACACGGGCAAGTAGCACACAGAGATGTGTGGACACACGTGTGCACACACATCAGCACACAAGCACGCCCACATCTGGCTGACAGGATGAGGAGGCCCCGGAATGTCTGCAGGTTCATCCTGGATGCTGAGCTGAGCCAGTTGCCAGGCCTGGCCTCGTCCTCTGCTCAGCCTCCTCCTGCAGGACATCCACGCTAAGGCGAGGACGGAACCCTGGCACGCTCTGTAGCTGGTCACACAGGCTGGATCTCGAGGCAGAACAGCCAATAGCACACTGGTGCAAGTGACTCCCTGAGACGGCTGCTGCTTCCCAGTCTCCAGATGGCTCCTGGGACCCTGCCGGGCCAGAATTGCCCCAGTGCCCAGAGCTCAGCCCAGTCCTGGAGGCTTTGAACGTGACCACAGTGGGGGAGGGGGCTGGGGAATGTTCGCCCCTCCAGGAGGGTGGCCAAAAGACTCCTCACACCATATTTTGTTTTCTTGAGGACAATGAGGGGATTGACAAGATTTAAGACCTTGCAGCCCCATCTTGCCTGGAGACTGTGCTGGTCCTTCTAATCTCAGGACTGTCCTTGGGTCGCCTGGGAAAAGCCACACCAGCTACTCCCAGACTAGGCCCAGGCAGGAGGCAGGTGGGGATGCAGAGCTAGGGAGGAACCACCAATCTTCCTGACCGCATACTGCCTCCCTGTGGACCCCCATCCCCACCATGGGGCACTGAGGCCCCATACCTTTCATGCTCAGGAGCTCATCCCCCCGTCTACAGACACAGCCCCATGCATTATGAGTGCCAGAGCTGAGGGCCCTGCTGTTGGGTCCATGGTAAATTTGGGGGGCTCAGGACAGTTTTCTCCTCCACAGGCCAGGTCACTGTCTCCTCAGCTTCTTCTGCCTGCTGCCCCCATGCCCCGGCCTCTCTGTCACATGGAGAGGATGGGCCTTTCCTCCAATGTGATGGTGTCTCTGGGGAGTCCACAAGCCCCCTCGGAGCTGGCCGAGCTCAGACACGTTTCTTCTTCTTAGGCCCCACTGCACCCTTCCTGCAGCTCGTGCCTCCTGGTGGGGCTGGTTCGTCAGGAAGTGCTGTAAGTCGCCCCCCACCCACCGGAGCAGAGGGAACAAGTCCAAAAAGACTGAGATGTACAGCATACTGTCCTGTCCGTAAACTAAACATGTAGCACAAACAGTCGTGGACATCTGCTTGCAGTGGTAATGTCACCGATGTCACCCAGACTCGCCCTCACACTGTAAATCATCACGGAGCATGACAAAGTACACCTGTCATCATTTTCGGGAAAATGATAATAAGCAGCACAAGACTCTCTTCCCTAGAGGATGGAAACCCCTCAGCTGAGACCCACAGATGCCCTGCCTGGGATGACACCTCTGAGTGCAATAGTCCTGTCCAGCAGGGTTTGAGGCAGCTGAAGGGGCTGGAACCCCAGGGCACAGCATCGGAGAGCAGGAGGCCACGCCAGCAGTCTGTGTGTGGTTCCTTTGAGTCCAGGGCTGAGGACTAGGCTGTACACGTGGGGTGAGAACAGCTTCTAGGGGTGCAGCAGCGCTAGAGACATGGGTGGTCTGGCCCAGCCAGATGGGACAGAGCTCATTAACACCAAGTCCAACTCCCTGGGTATCCTGCTATGACCTGTAATGTCAGGACCGGTAGAGGTAGGCCTACTCTAGTTCCACTCCCTGAAGTCCTGATAAAATTCACAGGGGAAATAGAGTTTGGAGGCTGAGTCTCACTAATTTAGAGGACCTTGGGAAACCCCATACGTTTTCTACAGGTAACCCTAATGATGCACAAAACCAAACTTAAACAAGGTCAAAGTGATTAGTCAGTAATTAAACTGCTTACTAGAATGAAAATCAACCCTCTTTAAAAGAATATAACAAAATCCAGACTCTTTATGGCACATCATCTGCAATATCCAGTATACATTGAATTTTTTCTAGAAATGAAAAGAAACAGGAAAATGCTATCCATAGTCAAGAAAAAAAAAATCAGCCAATTAAAAAATTGTCTGGATTTACCAAGCAAGACTTTAAAGCTGCTATTATAAATATATTCAAAGAATTAAAGAAAATATCATCTTGATAAGTGAACACATAGGAAACTTCAGCATAAAATGGAAACTATGAAAAAGAATCAAATGGAAATTTTAAACTTTAAAAGCACAATAATGAAATTAAAAAACATTACTAGATAAGTTTAACAGCAGATTGTAGATGACAGAAGAGTCATTAAATTTGAAGGCAGATCAATAGAAATGATCCAATTTCTGTTGGATCTAACCAACAGATGGTTCAGTTGGTTAGAACACAAGCTCTGAACAACAGGGTTGCCGGTTCGATTCCCACATGGGCCAGTGAGCTGCGCCCGCCACAACTAGATTGAAGACAACGAGCTGCCGCTGAGCTTCTGGAGGGGGGTGGGCCAGATGGCTCAGTTGGCTGGAGTGCAAGCTCTCAACAACAAGGTTGCTGGTTCAATTCCCGCATGGGATGGTGGGCTGTGCCCCCTGCAACTAAAGATTGAAAATGGCGACTGAACTTGGAGCTGAGCTGCGCCCTCCACAACTAGATTGAAGGACAACGACTTGGAGCTGATGGGCCTTGGAGTAACACACTGTTCCCCAATATTCCCCAATAAATCTTAAAAACACACACACACAAAAAAACAACAGTGAAAATGAGACTGCATTTCAACTTATGGAAAAACTGGGTGAAATGTTTCATATTAAATGCATCTGATTTAAAGCACAATTAAAGTTTCATAAAAATAAAATATTAAAAAAGAAACGATCTAATTTAAAGAAAGAGACCAAAGAGAAATCAATAGACCCTCAAGGACCTGCTGGATATGATGGATAATCTAATATAAAGGTAATTGAAGTCCCAGAAGAAGAAAATGAGAATAGGGCTGAAAAATGTTTGAAGAACTAATGCCCCATATTTCCAAAAATTTGATCAGAACCATCAACATACAGAACCTAGAGCTCACTGAATCCCAAGCAAGGTAAGTGTAAAAAGAACTATATCAAAGCACTTTATAGCCAATCTGATTAAACCAAAGATAAAAAGAAAATCTGGAAAGAGACCAGAGGAAAAGCACCCATATTCACAGGAAAACAATGGCCTGAGTAAATGGGTGATGACTCCTCACAAAAAAACAAGGAAGGTTATAAGGCAATGAAATGCTATCTTTAAATTGATGATGATAATAATAATAATAATAATAATAAGAAGAAGAAGAAGAAGAAGAAGAAATAATATTAAAAAAAATCTATCAACTCAGAAAGTCTCTATGCAGCAAAACTATCCTCTAAAAATGAGGGTCAAACGAAGACATTTTCGGGTAAACAAAAGCTGAAAGATTTTTGTCACCAGCAGATCTGCTCTATAAGAAAGCTACAGGGTGTTCTGTAGCCTGAAGAGAAATTAATCAAATGATGCCTTGCTTCTGCCAGAAGAAAGGAAGAATGCTAGAAATAATAAATACATTGGAAAATATAAAATACAAATTTTCTTTTAAAAATTTCCTTTGAAAACAATTGACTACTTAAAATAAAAATAAGATTGTAAAGCGGAATTTTTGGCATATGTGAAAGTAAAAGACAACAACAACATCCCAAAGTATAGTGAGGGTAAAAATGATTATACTCTTGTACGGTTATTACATTTGTGAAGAGGTATGAGGTGTCAACTAGTTCAATACTGACCCTCAACAAATCCTGATAAATTGAGGATGCATATGGTTAACACTAGATTTATAACAAAATAATTTGTAAATGTAGAACTAAGAAACCAATAGAGGAAATAAAAATACTAAACCTACTTGATTACCTCTCCCTTCCCCCAAGAAAGGCAGGAAAGGAGCAACAGAAGAACAAAAAGCAGAAGGAAGAAATGGAACACATAACAAGGCGGTAGTCCTCAACCCAACTATACCAACAATTACATTAAATGTAAACTGACTACACATTCCAACTGAAAGGCAGAGATCGTCGTACTAAACATAAAAGCAAGACCATATGCTGTCTACAAATGACTCACTATAAATATGAAGTTACATATACAGTAGCACCTCGGTTTTCGAATGTCTCTGTTGACGAACATTTTGGTTTACAAAAGCCATAAATCCAGAAGTAAATGCTTCGGTTTTCGGACACGCCTCAGAAGTTGAACATGTCACGTGGCATCCACTGAGTGCAAGATCCCGAGGCCTAAATGTCAGCTGTTTTTTAATGTTTCAGAACTCGAACGGTCTTCTGGAACAGATTATGTTAGAAAACCAAGGTACCACTGTATGTTGAAGGTAAAAGATGGAAAAAGATACACCGTGCAAATAGTAAGCATAAAAATCTCTGCCACAAAACAATACACATTTTACAGGAACACAAACACACACAATTATACACTGAAACACATTCAAATGGTGTCCGGGAGGGGTGTGGTACAGAGGACAGGACTACAAAGGAACGGGCCGGAGACAAAGACGGGCATGGCGTGCACGGGGGTGTGATGAGGAGATCCTCATCAGCTAGATGTGGAGAAGGGAAAAGCAAAACAGAGGAAAGCAGGAGAGGGAGGGAGCCCTAGCTGTGGGTGCCCACCCTGGCTCAAGGACGGGGGACACGTTTCACGGAGGGAACCTCCCAAAATTGTGCATTTTGAGGCTTTTGCTCCTGTCTTCCAAGCAAGGGGAAGAAACAGCAGGTTAGGGGCCCAAGGCCAGCCTGTGAACCCCAAAGAGAACTGTCTGCTCTTCCCAGGGCCCAGGCTGCCTTTGTCCAGAACGCAGCTGGGCAGCCCCGAGGCCTTGCTCAGGTGGGAGGGAAGGCGCTGAGGCTGCTCTAACGGGAGATGGGGGGAGGAAGTCCCGCCCTGCTGGGCTTGGGGTGCCCAGACATGGTGTGGGTGGCGGGGACAACCCCGGTGCCCAGCACAGGCTGATGGGACCGTAATAAATGCAGATGACAGCGGTGGCCTGGGCTTGGGAACCCCGGCCCCAAGCATTCCTGCATCGAGGACAGAGTCCAGCAGATGGCGCCGCCGTCCACCAGCTGAGGCTTCCAGAGGCTCCTCCCATGGGGACCCACCCACCCCTCGCGGCCCCTGCCGTCACCGTGGTGACTATCCCTGACTACAGTTTCAAAATGCAGGGGCTTACCTCCCCTTCTCGTAAAAGACAGAAGATGGACGACTCCCCGGCTGTTCTGGGGCATTCCTTCTGCGTCGTCCTTCTTCCCTTTACTCCGTTTTCCTTCCCCTTACTACTCCTTGAAAAATCTCTCTGCGGCTCCAGACCAAGTGTCACCATCCATATCATTAGGAATGCTTTCAGCTGCCAACAGGCAAGTGACACCGCGGGAACAACAGGAGTTTGTGCCTCCTGGAGGGACGAGAGGGACGAGGCACCAGCCCACACCTGCAGACCCAGGCTCTCCCTCCTGTCAGCGCTTCTCCACCTTGTCAGCTCCCCTGCTGTTAGGGGGCCCTGTGACTCTTTCCAGCCAGTGCGAGAAGTAACGTGGGTCCCCTCTGGGCTCAGGCGGCACGTGTCCTCTGTCCTGCATCTCAGCTGGTGATGCTAGGGTGACTTAAACAAAGGACTGAAGAGGCCTGGACTCCCTACTCACCACGCATGCAGGTGACAATGTGATGTGGACAAATACACTTTCAGGGCTGTGCTTTCTGCTGCACGACCTCGCCCATCCTGACAAACACTCCACTTTGGCTTTTTTTTTTTTTTTAATATAAATTAAATAATTAATAAACTAATTCTAGCACCATTTGTTGAAAAGACTTTTCCCCACTGAGTTGCCATGGTGACTATTGGAAACCATCTGACAGGGTAAGCGTGTGTCTGCGTCTGGGCTCTCTGCTGTGCCCAGCACCTGTGGCCGACGCTGTGCCAGGCACACTGGCTCGATACCGGAGCTGGACAGCAGATCTTGGAGTCAGGCTCTGTGAGTCCTCCAGCTTTGTTCTTTTCCAAGATTGCTTTTTGTATCTATGCATTTAGCATTTCCATATAAAGTGTAGATTCAGCTGGTCAATATTTTTGTAATGTATTTGTCTGATCTGGGTACCAGTCGTGCTAGCCTCCAAAATGAGCCAGGAAATGTCCTGTTCTCATCTATTTCCTGGAAGATTCTGTACCAGTGAAGTGGTTCCTTTCTGGGACATTTCACAGAATCCACCAGTGCAACCATCTGACCCTGGGGATTTCTTTGTGGGAATGTTTTTGTTAATAAATTCAAATTAGGTAATAAATAGAGGGCTATTCCAATTTTGAATTTCATCTTGGCTCAGTTTCTAAATAACATCTTTACTGAGATATCATTCAAAGAAGTGTACAGTTTTCACATGTACCATTCAGTGGCTTTTTATTATATTCACAGATGTGTAACCATCGCTTGCCCTATTCCAGAATGGCTATTTCCATCACTCACAGAAGTCTGAGGTCACAAAAATAGAGAACCAGTTAGGCAGGGAGCCGTTGCCTGCAGGGAAAATACGTATGCACGCAATTTGCAGATTGTGATCTTAAATCCTAAAAACACCTCCGTGCGGTGGACTCTAAATTTTTTACTTTACAAAAGAGCAAATGAGGTTAGGGCGTGCTAAGAGACTTGGCTGGGGCGCAGAGGTGGGAGTCAAAGCAGTCCAGCTGGACCACAGCTCAGTACTCAGGCACCTGGGAGGCAGAACCCCACCTGTCCGGGTCAACCTTCGCAGGGGATGGCACACCTGGCAGCTCTTCCATGTCTGCGAATGACCAGGAAAGCAAGATCGATTTGGGGTTACGAATAAATTTCATCGAGTGGGCGAATTCACAAACAGACAACGAGGACTGACTGTGTTTTCATCACCCCCAAGGGAAGCCCGTACCCATTTGCAGTTACCCCCACTCAGTAGAGCCTCCAGCCCGGCAGCTGGTCCCGGCTGCAGGTCCTCATCCCAGAAGCCTGCACTCGCTCGGCACCCGGCACACGATGGCAGGGGTGCACTCAGCAAACACTCATCCCCAAGGTGTTAGAGGGCAGGCTGAGTATACAGTTTAGTTCTTAAACTTAACTAACAAGATTTTAAAATTTTCTGATTATACATCTACTATATTGTCCATTATGACACAGATTTTGTTATTTGTAAAATATGAAAAAGTGGGAAAACATTTTACCAATTGTTGCATTTTTCAGAGGCAGTTATAGATAAACATTTTGGTGTGTTCCTTCCAGGCTTTTTTCTCTCTGAAAAGTATATGGACCAGCTAGCCGGCCTGGCAGGCCCTGCAGCCTCAGGATGCCACCCAGCCGCTCGGGTGACTGGTCCTTGGACCTGGTGAGGGGAGGGGTTGCGCGTCAGAGATGGTCGGGGCTGTAGGTTGCTCCAGCTGGACCAGGGGCAGCTTGGTCCAATCTGATGCCCTGCTCTGTGCTCTGTGAGCACAGGAGAGGTCTGTGGGTCGGGGACACTCAGCTAGTTTCTAGGTCTTGGAAGATGCCGCACATTCCACATCTGGAAATATGGGATGTGGCTTCTGAGCAGACAATTCCTGATGACCTTGCATAGAACCCTTTCACAGTGACTTGCGCCCAAGGCCAGAGGACCCTGGCTGGCTTCTCCCACCCTCGTGGGCTGCTGGAGCCCATGTGCCTGACTCCGGGCTTCATTCCTACGCCTGAGGTCTGGCTGGGCCTCGGCTCTCTTCCCGCCCCATCCACACTGCAGTCCCCTGCACCGAGTTCACCAGCTCGGCAGCGACTGGAGTCCTGGCTTGCCAAAGTCTCTTCCCAGATCTGAGTGGCAGGACTGGCTTCTCCTGGGAACAGTTATTTGAATCCAAGTGGAAAATTACTGGTTTCAAAGTGTATAATCATAATCCAACAACACAAAATGGCAGTGGGGTGACTGGTCACTTATGAGAAAAAAAGCCTCAGGTCTTGAGGACATGAACTTAGACCAAAAAAGACCAAAAAAATGGAACAGGCCTGGCTCACAAACCTGTGGCGAGATGCAGCGTCAGAGGATGGCTTACACACCGAGAAGCGTCTACATGTTTCCCCGAATATAAGACCTGACCAGACAATCAGCTCTAATGCATCTTTTGGAGCAAAAATTAATATAAGGGGCCGGCCTGGTGGCTCAGGCGGTTAGAGCTCCATGCTCCTAACTCCGAAGGCTGCCAGTTCGATTCCCACATGGGCCAGTGGGCTCTCGACCACAAGGTTGCCAGTTCTATCCCTCGGGTCCCGCAAGGGATGGTGGGCTCCGCCACCTGCAACTAAGATTGAACACAGCACCTTGAGCTGAGCTGCCACTGAGCTCCCAGATGGCTCAGTTGGTTGGAGCGCATCCTCTCAACCACAAGGTTGCCAGTTCGACTCTCCAAGGGACGGTGGGCTGTGCCTCCTGCAACTAGCAACGGCAACTGGACCTGGAGCTGAGCTGCGCCCTCCACAACTAAGATTGGAAGGACAACAACTTGACTTGGAAAAAAGGCCTGGAAGTACACACTGTTCCCCAATAAAGTCCTGTTCCCCTTCCCCAACAAAATCTTTAAAAAAAAAATTAATATAAGACCCAGTCTTATTTTACTATAATGTAAGGCCGGGTCTATAGTATAAAATATAATATAATAAATATAATATAACATAATGTAATACAATATATGAAATACCAAGTCTTAATTTTTGCTCCAAAAGATGTATTAGAGCTGATTGTCTGGCTAGGTCTTATTTCAGGGAAATGTGTTATATGTGTGCTCCACGGCATTCCAAGTGCTCGGGCTGGTGCAGACAGAGCACAGGGGGAGCCACACGTCCCCTCCCAGCGGCACTGCAGGTGGAACAAACACCTCTGGGAAGCTCCGGGCAGTGACAGGAGCTGGACGCTGCTCACAGGTCCTGAGTAATGACCCACTCATAGGAGCCGCTCGCCAGACACTTTCCATCAAGGGGACACGTTTTCTTCCTCGTCCCCCACCATCTAGGACATCGTGTCATAGGCGGGGCCTGGTGCAAGGCTCAGGAAGGCAGGAAACCCTTAGGTGATATTCAGGGGAGTGGACACAGAGCCCCAGTCCGCCATGAATGGAGCACCAAGCTGACCACAGGCCATGTGCGGCGAGATGCGGCCCACTGGGAGAAGCTGACAGCCGGCCCCATCCCACAGGCACCCACTCCTGTCCTGGTGACCTTGGGTCTGTCATTGGTGCTATACCATGTCCAAGGCAAGTTTCGAGAATTCTCTCTTCCCCCTTGTCGAGATGAGGCTGGAGGCTTGCGGGGACTGTGCCCCTCCACTCGTCTTGACCTCCAACGTTGTTCCTCAGCCCAGAGCCTGATGGAGCAGTCGGGGCCTCTCCCGGGCTCCCACAACCCCAGGCCCCAGCCCCAGGACACCTGGGCCCACGTGTCCCCGGGGTTCCTTTTCTTCCTGAGGACACATCAACGACTCACACACAAACCAGCTGTGTAGACACCAACCTGCTTATTGGGAATTGCCTGTCTGCCCTCCACATATGTCTCCACAGCCAAGCACATGCATGCATATCCACATGCCCATGCACACAGCTGCTAGCACATGTGCACAGCAATTCACACAATACGTGCCAGGAACAGGTGTGCATACCCCCCGTACATATGTGCATGTGTGCACGCACACACGTGCACACAAACACACACACACTCCTAGTGTTGATAACACGCAGGAAGACTGCCTCCAGGGTAAAGGCTTGCCAGATGCTGTCATTCCCTGCAGGACCCCCCACCTCACACAGAAGACCCCTGGGCAGCTGACGGCGGGGCTGTAAGGAACTCGACTTGTGTGGGACGGGGGAGACTGCACGTTGTGTGGCCTGTCCGGAGCTGAGCCGCCAGGAGTTACGCTTGTCCGTTGAGACAACGAGCCAAGTAGAAAGTGACAATCAAGCTTTTATTCACTATTGCAACAGCATAGCAAGAGGCCAGGAAAAGCTACTAGCCTCCCTCTGTCACCTACTCCTTCCGTGGAAAGGCAGTCAGGGCAGGTGCTTGCAGATGGAGGGGGCTGTCCCACTGCAGAGGGGGCCCCAAAACAGAAGTCTGCTGCTGTCTTATGGACTTGGGGTCAGGCGAGCAGGACAAGTACTGAGTCAGACTGGAGAGGTGTCTTCAAGGCCCCCAGTAAGGGGGTCTGGCTGAGGAACCTGACAGAGGCCTTGGCTGAAGGGCCCCCCAGTAAGGTGGCCTCTGCTTGGAGACACCCAAGAGCATGGCTGGCCGGGAGGCCTGAATCCTTGAGTGCTGTGTTCCCCGAGACTGCGATGCCCTGGCTGGGCACCAAGCTCGGTGTGGGGAGGGCCACGCCCCCGAGGCCTGCAGGTAAAACGTCTGCGAAGGAACCCTGGCCTTGGGCCCACTCCTTAGCACCTGGTCCACCCGGGGCCCCCTCCAGCAGGTGAGGAGGGCAGGACAGAGCCCAGGAAGCCGGACACAGCCCCCTCCCAGGCCCCAGACACGAGAGTGCAGACCCTTCCTGTGGGAGCAGAGATGGGAGAAGGGCAGCCCACATACTACTGGGCCCATGGGCAGGGTGGGCATGTCCTCGCTCTCCCAAGGTGCCTGGTCCGGGCCTGCCAGGGGCTGTGGGGGAGGTCTGCAGGCCAGCTGTCTGCTGGGTGCTCACGTCTCCCTGGATGTGGCTGTGGCCATGGCCTTGACCGCCTGAGGGAGTCAACTGAAGCCAGCAGGAAGCAGTACCATTCTTCCTCCCTTGGGCAGAGCCACTCCTGGGTCAGGAGTCAAGGGTCACTCAAAGGCGAGGTCACCCTGCTTCTGCACAGGACACCAGTCCGTGTCCGGGTAGAGAAGGCAGTGGACGGACTTAAATCTGAGAAGGGGGAAGTGGTGGTCAGGGCGTGGGAGGGTGGGCTGGCTCCAGAGCGCCTCCCCACTGCGCACTCACCGTGTGGGGTCCTGCTGCAGGCTGAAGCCTCCGGCCACATTCACCACGTTGCGGGGGTTCTCAGGACCCCCGTAGCTCAAGGTGACCTGGGAGAAGAGGAGGGCGACACACTCTTTCATGGCCAGGCCTTGCTTCCTCCATCCACCTCAGGAGTCCAGCCTAGAGAGGCTGCTCGGCCTCCTGGCTCCCCTGGGGCCCCCACCCCGTGCCCTGCCAGCTAAGTCTGGAAGAGCACTGAAGGGCGATGTGGGCAGGATAGAAGACACCACAGGACGGCCACTGGTGGCTCTGCCCAAAGCTGACTGGCCCTGCTGGTGGCCTGGTCTGACTCCCGTCACCACCCGAACCCCTGCCCACTATCCAGCTGTCCTGGGCCCGTCCACATGGGAAATCACAGCAGCTATCCTTTATAATTGGGCCCCCAGATGAGAATGGTGTCCCCACCATACTCGGGACCTGGGTCCTAGCAGGACAAGTCCAGAGTCCACACTGGGGCCCACCTCAGCCACGTGCGAATCCCTCCTGAGCCCTTAGCCCTTGCTCAGCTGAGAGACCCTCTGGGTCAGGCCCCTTCAGCAACAGGGTGGGTGCAAGGTCCCCGAGGCAGGAGGGACAGCTGCCAAGACGCCAGGGTGCACCCAGCGGCCGTACCTGCTGCAGCACAGTGGCGGCTGGCAGCCTCTGCAGGTTCTCCAGGTGGGAGTGGAAGAGCGAGCTGTGCAGCAGGCGGGCTCCCAGCAGGCCCTCCACAATGTAGCCCACCGTGCAGTCGTCCGGGAGCCGCACCCGCTCGGCTGTGCTCATGAAGCTGCCCAGGCTGGGGGTGGGTGCTGGTCAGTGCCTCCTCAGTCCCCCACACCACCACCTGGGAAGCCGGCGCCCCCATGGCCCCTACTCACCTGGCCCATGGGCTCATCTTGAGGGCAAGGCCTCTGCTCAGGCAGAATCCAGCCCCACCGGTAGCAAACCAGAACTTGACAGTGGTCACCTGGGGAGGAGGGAGCTGTCAGGGCTCCTCACCCTGCCCCTCCACCCCGGGTGGATCACACATCTGCCCTTCCCCGTGGGGTCTCCACACGCTCGGCTGCCACTCCCTGGGCCAAGCACTCACGGTTCCACCTCCCTGGACCCGCTCAGTAGCCTCGATGGGGTGGTCCAGGCTGGGCCGCCCCAGGTAGACGTCCTGGCTGGGTGAGAAGGTGGACAGCAGCTGTAGCAGGCTTCTGGGATTCACGTAGTTGTCGTCATCCACGTGGCAGAACCACCTGGGGGCAGTGGGGAAGTCTCTCGAGTGTGGAGCCTGCCCAGGTGTGTGGGCCCAGCTGCAGCCCTGGGCTGTCCGAGGGGACGTGGGGGCGCGGCCACCACATACTTGCGTCCAGACTCGATGAACTTGTCATACTCCACTGACATCTTGCAGCACAGTGCCTGCCGGGTGTGCACGGCTGAGCAATTGGTGTTGATGACGTGGCTGCCTGCTGGGTTGAAAGATTGGGGACCTGTGAGGACCTGGGCGAGGCCTGGAGCGAGGCCTGCCCCACCAAGGTCAGGGCAAAATGTGACTATCCACAGGCCTGGCTGTCTTGCCCTGCTCAAGACCCCGAGGCCAGATCCAACCACAGCCCTGGCCTGGCCTCACTCAGCTGACCCTATTACTGACCTCTGTGGTCCAGGCAGATGACAACTGCTTGGAATCCCATGAGTAGAAACTCACCACGAAACAGGACTGCGGGGGGAACCCACCTGACTGGTGGGGCAGACCCAGGAGGGATAGTTTCCTGGTGGGGCTTCTTCATGGGCTGTGGCTCGAGCCTGAAGCCCTGGAAGTCAGCCAGCGGCACAGGGAGGCGGACCATGGCTGGCAGAGTGAGGCCCTGGATGGATGCTGGGCTGGTGGCAGGTGGGCATCCTGGCTCGGCCTTTTACCAGTCAGTGACCCGGAGCAGGTGGCTTAAGCCCCCTGAGCCACTGTGCACAATAGGGGAGTATGTGGCACTTCAATGAGGATTCTGTGAGGGTCCCTTGGGCACGCTGGCTGGGATGGGGGCCACTCACCTCCCTGGAGCTGTAAATCAGGGTCGTCCCCATCGGTGAAGATGAATGTCTGGGGAGAGAGAACCTGTGAAGTATAAGTGGCACTCCCCATGACCCCCGGCCTGGCAGGGCCGTGGACCGGGTGAGAGAGGGTGAGGCTGCAGAGTGGGACCTCAGGAAGAGAACTGGTGCCAGGCCAGGCCTGGGC
This sequence comes from Rhinolophus sinicus, assembly GCF_036562045.2. Lineage (NCBI taxonomy): Eukaryota > Metazoa > Chordata > Mammalia > Chiroptera > Rhinolophidae > Rhinolophus > Rhinolophus sinicus. The sequence continues at coordinate 40,676,555 of NC_133764.1, forward strand.
ATGGACATGGGTGGTGGTGGGGGGAGAGGAGAGCGTGGTGTCCCAGCGCCAGCCTGCTACTACCGTCGGCATCTCGGGTGAGGCTGGGACCAAGCCAGCTCTCACAGAAGTTTCTAGGGTCTCCGCCCAGTGTCAGCTGGGAGAACCCTCCCAAGTCTAGCGCCCAGAAAAGAGCAAGAGGGGTGGACACCGGGGGCCCTGGGTCCCCGCTGACTCAGGGCCTGGGGCCTGGCCACCACGCAGGGGACACAGCCCTGGGTGGGCGGTTCCGGGGTCAGTGATCTCGCAGCAGTGGCGCCGGGGCGGAGGGGTCCCGGGGCGGGGCCCACCTGCCGTGGGGCCCGGGAGATCCAGGTGCGCAGCAGCAGCCCCAGGCGCCGCCCGTGGTTCTTCCGGGTGGTCTTGACAGCGATGAAGACGTCGTCGGGCCGCAGACGGGGGGCGTTGGCGCGGGCGGGGGGCCTGCGCAGGCCGGCGCCGGGGGTCGGCGCCGGGGCCCGGGCTGGGGCGGGCGCACGGGGCAGCGGCAGCGGCAGCAGCAGGAGCGCGGCCAGGGCCGCGGCCAGCGCGAGGCAGGCCCGGCACAGCAACCCCCACACACGGCTCATGCGGCCGCCGACCGGCCGGCAGCGCCCGGGCCAGGCGCCCTCCGCGGCCCCTTTAAGAGCTGCCCCGCCCGCGCCCCGGAAGCGGCGGCCGCGCTGCCCCGGAAGTGGACGGCGCGCCGCGGCGGGGTGGGCGAAGATGCCGTTGCCGGTTCAGGTGTTTAACTTGCAGGTAACGAGCCGCGGCCGGCGGCCCCTCCGCGCCCCCGCCGCTGGGCCGGAGCCGAGGCCGAGGCCGGCCGTGCGGCGCGCGCGCTCCCGCCCCCGTCCCGGCCGCAGCGGCCCCGCGCGTCGGCGCTGGCAGGCCCGCCTGCGCTAACGCTCTTTCTCCCTGCAGCAGCCAGCCAGCTCTGTGTCAGGGTCGGGGGGTGCAGAGAGTCAGGACAGAATGAGGGATAGCCCGGCCCCCAGCGCGGCCGCCTCGTCAGTGACAGCGCTGTACCGCGCCCCTCCCAGCGGTAGGGCAGACCTCTTCCTGCCGGGCACGGCCGGGGACTTCAGCCTGAGCGCCAGCCTGTCGGCCTGTACGCTGCTTTACGAGGTACCGTCCAGGACAGGGGCCCAGGACAGCCAGCGAGCGAGCGAGCCGGGCGGGGGGCAGGCCTGCCTGCCTGCCGGCCGCCGTGCTCCCGGGAGCGCGCGGCTCGCGCCGCCAGGGCCGGCCCGCTGCGCCCCCGGCGACCCCCTCCCGCCTCCGGATCGGCTGGCGCCCGGCCCCGCGGCAGGAGTCGCCGGCACTGCTGCCCCGGCAACTCGGGGTCGTTCCTGGGTTGAGGTCGCGTCCGTCTCTTCCTGTGGCTTGGAGGAAGCTGCGCCAGGACGGTGGCTGGGGACGTGCGGGGACCCTCGGGGGTCCCTGGGTAGCGGTCCTCCGATGAGTGCTTTCCCGCTCCAAAGATGGGCGATTAGAATCGGGCCAGGGTCTTGTGCCCATGAGCCGCTAGTCTCGAGGCGCTGGAGACGCGGGAGTGGGGAGGGGCGGCCGCCGGGGAGATGGCTGGCGGAGCGCAGCTCGGAGCACAGTGAGGGTCTCTTGCCCTCCGTGCGCAGTCCCGCGCTGGAGGTGACCAGGTGTCCGCCCACGTTGCAGGGGGCAGTGGAGCCCATGCAGATCGACGTGGACCCGCAGGAGGACCCGCAGAACACGCCGGATGTCAACTATGTGGTGGAGAACCCCACCCTGGTACGGGCCTGCGGGGGCCCCTGGGGCGGCTGGGAGGCGTGTCGGTCCTGCGGGGGTCCAGGCCAGGCTCCTCACTCTGGCCGTGTCTTTCTGTGACCCAGAAACCTCGAGGGTTTCTAACTGCCCCCTTATGAAGGGGCTCTGCACTCCACTTCTCCCTGCCTGGAAGGGCCTGCGTGCCAGGCCACCCTGCAGGTTGTCTCACCGTGAGGACAGGTCTTCCTTGAGGCCCAGCTTATGAAGTCCTGTCTCCTCGCTGCCCAGCCTAGTGACTGGCAGTCATGAGTGGGTGCCCATCTGGCCCTGGCCATTCCCACTCCACGTCCTGGGTGTAGCTCCACTCCAGGGGCCCCTGCACTTGCCGTCCTGTGTGGCCTGCCCTCGGCACGTGGATACTGGTCCATCTGGTGCCCACATGCCCAGCTGTTCCCATCGTGGCCCAGGGCCTTTCAGACACGGGGGAAGGGCCAGCATTCAGGCTGCTGCTCCTGACTCACTAGCTGGCGCTTGGGGTCTGGGGTGCCTTCCTGAACAACCCGCCCCCCGTCGCTCCCCAGGATCTGGAGCAGTATGCGGCCAGCTACAGTGGTCTGATGCGCATCGAGCGACTGCAGTTTATTGCCGACCACTGCCCCCCGCTGCGCGTGGAGGCCCTCAAGATGGCCCTGTCCTTCGTGCAGAGGACCTTCAATGTGGACATGTACGAGGAGGTCCACCGGAAGCTGTCAGAGGCCACCAGGTGAGGCCAGGGGCCAGGCGTGGTGTGTCCCCATCGGGCCCAGCCCAAACAGGGGCGCTTCTGTGCTGCTGTAGCGTCTGGCCCCACCCTTGGAGGACAGTTATGGCAGCACTCCCATGGCACAGTGACCAGCCTTGTTGAAAAGCCAGGAAGGGCGGTAAATGGCAAAATGGGTTGGGTGCTTACTCGCCCCGCAGGGGGAGTTCAGGCTCTTTATGTCATCCCAGCTTTTTTCTGCATGCGTGTGCTCATGTACTTATTCTGCAGCTCCCCAGGCTCCCCCGGTGCCCCCCTGCCAACTGGGTGCTCCCAGTGGGGGCTGTGGGCAGGCAGGGGCCTGTGGGAGGTGCCCTCCTGCTGGCACATTGCCCCTGACGGCCAGGTCCTCCCCCAGGGAGCTGCAGAATGCGCCAGACGCCATCCCCGAGAGTGGCGTGGAGCCCCCGCCACTGGACACGGCCTGGGTGGAGGCCACACGGAAGAAGGCCCTGCTAAAGCTGGAGAAGCTGGACACGGACCTGAAGAATTATAAGGGCAACTCCATCAAGGAGAGCATTAGGTGCCACTGCGGGGGACAGGGAGCGGGGTGGCCAGGCCCATACCCTGGGGATGGCCAGGCCCATACTCACAGCCCAGCCCACAGGCGTGGCCACGATGACCTGGGTGACCACTACCTCGACTGTGGGGACCTTAGCAACGCCCTCAAATGTTACTCCCGGGCCCGGGACTACTGTACCAGCGCCAAGCATGTCATCAACATGTGCCTCAATGTCATCAAGGTGGGCCCTGCAGTGGGTGGGAGGGGTGGGAGTCACAGAGCATCACTGCCTTGTGCCAGGCAGGGCTCCCCAGGCTGAGTCGGCCCCACCTGCCCACCCACCAGGTCAGCGTCTACTTGCAGAATTGGTCTCACGTGCTGAGCTACGTCAGTAAGGCTGAGTCTACCCCAGAGATTGCCGAGGTACCCTGCCGCCTTTGCCCTCCTCAGGCCGGGGCTGGGGGTGGGCGAGGGTGTGGAAGGCACTGCTTGCTCACGTGCTGCCGCCTACCCCTGCAGCAGCGTGGGGAGCGGGACAGCCAGACCCAGGCCATCCTCACCAAGCTCAAGTGTGCCGCAGGTGAGGGCCCTGGGGCCCTGGGCGGGAGGACTCAGCTGGGGCAAAGCCTGGAGCCCCACACCATGGCTGTAGGTGACACCTGCCCGGCTCGGGTTCCGTGTGGTGAGGCCATTGTGTGACCGGTGCTTAGGAGCAGAGACACTGCCTTCTGACAGCTGCTGTCAGGGCAGGCCCCCGGCCTGCACGTCCTTTGCATCAGTAACAGCTGTGCACGGATGGCTTCCCCAGGCGCCTGACTTGAGGGAGGCACCCTGTCCAGGCTTTTGGCCATTGTCACTCACCGTCCTAGCCAGAATATCTGTCCCTGAGGCTGAGGAGCCGCTGGGGTGGGAGGGATCCTTGGAGGTCTGGCAGCGTCCCCTTGGGACTTCATCCTTCCCGTCCCCCAGGGCTGGCTGAGCTGGCTGCTCGCAAGTACAAGCAGGCAGCCAAGTGCTTCCTGCTGGCTTCCTTCGATCACTGCGACTTCCCTGAGGTGAGGGCTGGGACGTGGGAAGCAGGGGGAGGGCCCATGGGTTGGGCTCTTTGTTGGGGGGGTCTCTCCCAGTGAGGTCCTAGGCACTGAGTGGGCATTGGGCAGGGCAGGGTGGCCTCCACCCTGGCTTCTGTCCTGACTGGCAGTGACCCCGGGTCCTGGACCGCCTCCCTCTGCCCCTCAGCTGCTTTCCCCCAGCAACGTGGCCGTCTATGGCGGCCTGTGCGCCTTGGCCACCTTTGACCGGCAGGAGCTCCAGCGCAACGTCATCTCCAGCAGGTGGGTGGAGGGTGGGGTGCTGGGCCCTGCCCCTCCCTGGGCCGCCGGGGCAGGTGGGCGGGCGCAGGGCGGCTCTGAGGAGTCTGGCGCCCTCAGCTCCTTCAAGTTGTTCTTGGAGCTGGAGCCACAGGTGCGGGACATCATCTTCAAGTTCTACGAGTCCAAGTACGCCTCGTGCCTGAAGATGCTGGACGAGATGAAGGTGAGGGTCTGGGCCTGGCTGGAGGGCGGCCGGCGAGGGCCGACAGGTGGTCCCTGACCAGCTCTCCTTGCCAGGACAACCTGCTCTTGGACATGTACCTGGCCCCCCACGTCAGGACCCTGTACACCCAGATTCGCAACCGAGCCCTCATCCAGGTAAGCGGGGGCACAGGCCGAGGCAGGGCGCTGCGGCCGCGCCTGGAGGCTGGGCAGCTGATGTGCCCTCTGCTCTGCAGTACTTCAGTCCCTACGTGTCGGCTGACATGCGCAAGATGGCCACGGCTTTCAACACCACGGTGGCAGCTCTGGAGGACGAGTTGACGCAGCTCATCCTGGAGGGGCTGATCAATGCCCGCATTGACTCCCACAGCAAGGTGGGCGCCCCGGGGGTGGGGCGCATGCAGGGGGCGGGGCGCCGGGGCGGAGCCAGGCTCGAGCCCCGCCTCACCCCGCCTCACCCCGCAGATCTTATATGCCCGTGACGTGGACCAGCGCAGCACCACGTTCGAGAAGTCCCTGCTCATGGGCAAGGAGTTCCAGCGCCGTGCCAAAGCCATGATCCTGCGGGCGGCCGTGCTGCGTAACCAGATCCACGTCAAGGTGAGGGCAGGGGCGGTGCACAGGCGGGGAGGGGCCGGGCCAGGCGCAGGCGCACTGGCGCACCTCCTGGGCTAACGGTCCTATCTCCATCGCAGTCCCCTCCACGAGAGGGGAGCCAGGGGGAGCTGACACCAGCCAATAGCCAGTCCCGAATGAGCACCAACATGTGAGGGCATCTGTCAGCGTCCAGGGCCATCTGCGTGCCCTGCCCCGCCCGCCTCCTCGGACTTGGACATCTGGGCCTACCTGCTCTCCGGGCACTTCTGGAGGTGCTACCTGTGGCCCACTTGCAGGGGCCCAGCCACTGGACCCTGCCCGGGCTTCCCTGTGCCCAGCTTCTCTGCCCTCCCCGTGCTGTGCCGCATGCTGGGCCCCTACGGAGGAGGGCCCTTCCTGCAAGGAGAGGCCCGCAGGGCTTGACCCCCAGCGCCCAGGGTCCCGCCCACCGGCACTGCCTCCCAGCCTTCCTGTTCACGTGTGTTTCGGGGTTGCAGACGATCATGAAGCTTAGTCCATTAAAGGGCGATCTGAGAACACACCCCTTGCACTGCTCCATCTCCCTGGGGCCAGGCTTTGGGGCAGGGCCTGGGCCTTATCCCTGGGCTGCCCCTGCCTCATGTTTCGGTGGCAAGGCAGGGGTGGAGGGGAGGGAGCTAAGCCCCAGCCTTCCCTCTGCAGGGCTGAGGCTTGTCTAGGGAAGTCTTGGGCTATGACAATATCAAGGCAGAAGGTTCTTTGCTTGTCTGCCTGGCCCAACTCCCACCTTCCCAGCTCGTGGTCAGGGTCAGGGGTCTTGCTGGGCCTGGGGACATCATAGGTCGGTTCTCTGCGTGCGTATCTTTGAAGTGATTTATTGTTCACTTTTGAACACACACAAGTTGCGAGGACAGGGCAGGTCCAGCCTGGGAGCCTGCTCGCTGGTGCAGCATTTCCAGGCCCCCAGGGCAGGTGGGCGAGGGGCAGACGGTCAGCTGGTCCTTCCATGTGAAGTAGCAGAGGACTCCCTGAGTGAAGGCGTTTCCTTAAGTGGGACTCCGCGGCTTTGGCAGCAGTCCTGGGGCTCGTCAGGCCAGCGCACCACCCAGGACCTCAGGCAAGCCCCCAGGTTCCCCAGGCCCAGCCTGCTGAGGGTCCTGCAGCCGGGACTGGGCCCCCTTCCAGGCCAGAGACTTCTCCAGTTTGGTTTTAAAAAGCAATCCATGACCTGGCAGAGGGGGTGGGGGTGAGAAATGGGGCTTAGGAGGCCCAGACCTCAGCTGTCCTGCCTACAGGGGTCAGGGGAGGGGCTGAGGGCGGCGGGCGCCCCTCACCTGGGCAGTCTGCCATCTCTTTGAAAGCGCGCTTCTTGCAGCAGCCCCGGCACAGGTTGAACACACATCTGTTGCCCTGGACACAGGAAAGCCAGTGAGCCCGTGCGCACAACTCTTAGCTTGAGTGGCCTGCTCCCCAGGCCAGGGCCTCCCTCCCAGACTCCGAGGGGCACAGGCAGCACCCTCGGCAGACAGGGGAGAACCGCTCCCGTGGGTCCCAGGGACTCTAAGACAGTGTCAGCAGGAACCACCCTGCCTGCTGACCCTGGGGCTGAGCTCTGCCCTGGGCAGCGCGGCAGGGCTGACTCACCTTTGGGTTCCCACACTGATCACACCTGGCATATTTTGCTGGGAAAAGAACACAAGAAGGTCCTGATTGAACAGGTGCGCCCCCACCACTGCTGTCTCCCACACGAAGCCCCTAGCAGGCGTCCCTGCTCACGGTGGCCGCCTGGCCCGAGCACGTGGCAGGCCTGGTCCTTCCAGGCTCCATGCCCATCTCTGCATCTCCCACTTGGGTCTCTCCAGGGCGTGTGGGAGGGTCACAGGGCCCTTCCTGCTGGTCTCCCCTATGGCTTGCTAAGATCCACATGGGGGTGGCCCCCTCCCATGGCCCCACAGCAAGAGCAGCTTACGCTTCAGTGAAGGGTCAAAGGTCTTGTGAGGGTTCCTCAGCTGCTTCTTCTGCTTATTCTTGGACAAGACGTCCATGCTGCCCTCCTCTTCCTCCAGGGCCCGCTTGCTGCCAGCACCCCCGTTCTCCTTGCTCCCCTCCTTGGGCCTGAAAGGGAAGGGCAGTGGGCAGAGCTCAGCTCTCGGGCTGCTGGGGCTGGGCTGGCACAGAGGTCGGGACACTGGGACCCTAGGTTCTGAGCCACTGAGCCGCAGCCTGGCCCTGCCTCTGAGAGCCCAGAGGGGATCCAAGGGTCACCCTCCTGACTGACCCCAGGACAAATCCACCCAGGGCTAGACGTAAAGATTTAAAAACTAAGCATCTGCTGATGAGAGATCCACTGGGCACCTAGCAGGATGGGGCTGAGTGGCACTGCCCTCCCCAGCCCTTGTGTCACCCCTCCTGGCTCATGGGCCACAGCCCAGTGCCTGTGGGAGCTCACCCTGGCCGGAAGTAGGGCTGGCAGATCCAGTGGAAGAAAGGCAAGCCGCCCGCAGGCTTCTCCCCTTCCTTCTGCCTGGCCATGTCCTCCTGCAAAAGCCCAGGGGGCCGTCGTCAGCACCCAAGCCTCCTCCCACCCGCTGGGCATCTCGCCAGCCCTGCACGTGCCTGACACCGCAGCTTCAGCTCCCGGCTCACAGCCGCCACGCCCTCCAGGGTCTTGGCTTTCGCAAGCTCCTCTCGAAGCATCTGGTGCACCTGCAGCCTGAGACAGACGCCCTGTCACGGTGGGCCCACCACCCAGCTCACCATCCACCCTGAGCCCTGGACACAGGGCACTGCCTCTCTTCCTCCCCAGGCTTCCCGCCTGACCTGTCACCCTGTCCCTTCCAGACCTGACTTGGTGGCAAACTTTCCAGAAAGCTCCCTCTTAAAACCCCCAAGGCCCCAGGTAGGGCTCAGACCCACAGCATCTGCCTGGCGGGGCGACTCACGTGTGGTGCCACAGCTTGAAGAGGTGGGCCCGGACGTAGGACAGGGGGCAGGGGTGCTGTCGCACGATGTCCAGGTACTCCTCAGCCAGCTCCCACACGGCCGGGCTGCGGCCCTCGAACAGGGCGGGGTTGTGCAGATTGCCCTCTGCAGGGGGAGGGGCTTGAGGCTGTGGGCCCTCCTGTCCCAGGGCACGCCCACCCCCACCCCACATACAGGGCAAGGCTGGCCCCGCTCAGGCTGCTTGTGTGTGTGAGTGTGGGGGGCGCACAGCCTCACCTGCACTCATGACGCCCTGCACCCCCGTGTCCTGGATGCAGCGCTCCACGTCCCGCAAACACTGGATGTTCCCATTGGCGAACACGGGGATGGCCACGGCCTTGCTGCGGGGAGCAGTGCGGCACTCAGCCCGGTGGCAGGCCCAACCCCCCCCTCCCCGGCCGGGTGCCCGCCACGTCCCCTCACCGCACAGCCTTGATGTGCTCCCAGGACGCGGAGCCCGACAGAGGCCCCTTCTGCTCCTTGGTGCGCCCGTGCACTGTCAGCAGCTACGACAGACGCCTGGCTCAGCCCCACACCAAGCCCACAGGGCCCTCCCCTTTGGCTTCTGTGCACCAGCCGCCCACACAGTGCCTAGCTCTGTCCCTGCCCCCAGAAGACCCAGGTGCCCTAGGCTGCACTTGGGGCCAGCTGATGGGGAGGGGAGGAGGGAGAGGGGCCCAGCACCCCACCCCCACCCCGCACTTGCCTCCCTCATCAAGCATTGCCTCAAGGTCACCGTGATTCTTGTCCACCCCCCACCCCTCCCGGGTGAGCTGCTTGTGGGTAGTTCCTGGAGTCAGGGCCCCCCAGGCACGGGGTGGGGAACAGCCCATGGCCCGCTCACCTGACAGCCAGCCTTCTCCAGCATCTGGGCATACCTCACGGTCTTGTCAATCTCTGGGAAGACACGGATTTTGCACGTGACAGGGACAGAGAGTTTCTCGTGGGCCAGCAGAACTGGGGGAAAGGAGAGTTGGCTTCTGAGAACTGTGGCCTTCACCCTCAGGCAGGCTGTGGGGATGCACGGCTAATCCCCCAAGGGAGCAAAGGCCCCGAACACATGGTCCCCACTTGACGGCAGCTGAGAGCCGCCTTTGTCCCCCATGACATAGGAGGGGCCAGAGCTGGGCAAGGACACTTGCCCTCTGGCATGGGACAGGTGCCTCTGCACAGCCTCCACCTACAGCAAGGAGCGCACTGCGGCCAGGACTCTGCTGCCCACGGCCCTGTCATCCGCCCGCTCACCCCGCATGCGCCCGACTCACTCATGCTCTGCAGCAGGTCCCACTCGTCCTGTAGGAAGGCTCCGTAGTGGCCTGCAAATGACAGCATGTGCTCTGCATTCTCCTCCCCTCACGTCCACGCAGGCCGTGAGGGCCTGCACGCTCGTCCAGAGCCCTGGGCTGGGGCCTCCTGAGCACCACCCCCACAGGCTCCCCAGGAGGGGGTGTCTCAGCGGGGCAGTTTCTAGGCACCAGACTTGTCCAGCTGCCTGAGCTCAAGGGTGCTGAAGCAAGGCCCATCCCGCACGGCCTCTGCCCAACCAGCCACTTCTCAGGCCCAGCGAGGAGGAAAAGCCAAGCCCCACATGAGGGGCACGGCAGCCAAGGATGTGACAGGGACCTCCTTCCAGTAAAACATTTATCCAGAGGGAGCCCAACAACCTCCCAAGCACTAGAGGAAGTGAGGACCCTCTGAGAGCCCGCAGAACCCTGTCCCCACGCTCTGCGCCCAAGGAGGGCAGCCCTGCGGTCCCCTCACCCCGGCCTGAAGCAACTGCTAGACATGACACTGGGCCCCAACTCACCTCGCTTGGCGATCATTTGTGGGCAACCCAGATTCAGGTCGATGCCATCGCAGTAACCCTGAGCCAGGAGAGCTGCCTGTACAAACACCTCTGGGTCGTTGGCACAGAACTGGAAAAGACAGGCCTGTCACCACAAACCCCAGCCAGGCTCTAGTCCCTTTGGCCACCTAGCTCCACAAGGATTCACATGGGACTGTGGTGGGGTGGTTCCGGGGGTTGACTATAGGATGGCGTCCTGTCCTAAATGCTTCTGAAACGACGAAGTTAGGACACATCCCCACACCACCAGGAAAGTGCATTACAGATTCACAGAATTTCTGTCAGTTGTAACAGAAAACCAGTGTCACTGACTTTCCTGAGGGCAGCCATTCTTTCTAACCGGAGACAGCAAGTGGGGTGATGTCACACGGCTTTGGACCTTTCGTGGCACCTACCTGTCCATTCACCAAGGTCTGAGCCAGCTCCCTGGGAAACAGATGTAGGTGCGCCTGGCGCTTCTATGGCCCACCCGCCTTCCCCGTCCTCCCTTCCAATCAGGAAGCTGTTTCTGGAAAGGCACTCGAGGGCAGGGGCAGGCAGCCCACCTGCACGATGAGGGGCCGGTCCTCGGGGCACACTTCACAGTACAGGTTCTCCTTCCGGTAGTTGGCATCGCGGACGAAGACCTGGGCGTGCAGCATGGGGGTGTAGCAGAGCTGGGCCCCATGGCGGCGGCTCAGCAGCCTCCAGGCCAGCTCGCTCTGGTCCACCATGGGGGCCACCACGTGCCGGGCCCCCCCCAGGGTGCGGCTCCAGAACTCGAAGCCCTCCAGCTTCGGCATCGCCACGCTGCAAGGGGGAGAATCCCAGGGCTCAGCCATGGCCCAGGAGAGGCAAGGCGGGCAGAGGACCAAGCTCAGGACGCGCTCCCCGCCCCCCCAAAGCCAGTCCAGTGCTGCCCCATGGTCATAAGCATGGACACTAAAGGTATGTGTTGGTGCAGGCCAAAAACTGAAACCCAGTGCCATCACCTTCCAGTGGAGACCTTGGGCAAGTCAGTCAACACCTCTGAGCCTTAACCCCTCACTTGTTAGCGGGATTAAGATGTTTGCCCGGCAGGACTGGTGTCAAGACCCAACAACATCCTGAGAGCCATGTCCCAGTGGGCGCCTGGTCCCAGCAGGCCACCATAAAAAGCAAGTTCCTGACCCGCCCCCCACGCCCCGCCCCAGCCCAAGGCAGGAGCACCCCGTGGCCACATCACAGGCAGATGTGCAACCAGGCCTGCTGTCCCCACCCACCCTCCTCCGGGTGTCAGGGGGCCGTCCCGGTGCTGTGAGGGTCCCAGCCTGGGCCGTGTGTCGGCGAAACGGAGACAGCGCTACCCTGCGCTCCTCCATCCTCCCAGTGAAGGTGCGCGAAGCAGAGCTCTTTCCTGTGGCTCGTCTCGTCCGCAGAAGCAGCCTGGAGGGACCCACCTTCCCCGCCGGCCCGGCCCGGCCCCCGACACCACGAAGCGCCCAAGGAACGGAGGCTTTCTCAGTGGGCGCTTACTTCACTGTGCAGCTGTTCAGCGGGGTCACTTTAATAACTGCCGCGCCCAGCTGTGCGTTTGGACGCACAAAAACCATCTAAGTGCCACGCAGTCCCCAAAACACCAAGGCAGAGTGGGTCTGGGCAGCCGACACGCTGGTCCGCGTGAAGGAGGAGCCGGGCGGCGGCAGCGCTCGGGAGCCGCGGGCGCCACGGCCAAACCCCGCGGGAAACCCACCTGAGTCCGGGCGAGGTCCTCCTGGGGCGGCCTGCGGGGCTCCAGGCTCGCGCAGGGTCCAGAACCGCCACGCCGAGGCCGCCGCCGGGCCGCCGCCGGGCCCAGGGCTCCGCGCCTGGGCCGCCGGAAGGTGCGTCCGCCAGGGAGGTCCGGGCGGCGCGCGGTGCTGCGGGAAACGCGTCCCCGGGAAACCGCGCCCGGCCGCCGAGCGGCCCGCCAGCGAGGCCGGGGCCGCGCTCGGGGTCGGAGGGCTGAGGCCGGACGTCTGCTCGGCCACACCGGAGTCCCGCCCCAGCCCGCGGCCCGAGCAGGATCGCTCCTCTCAGGATTGTTTTCCTCCCTGCCAAGCATCGCGTCCTGGGAAGCCGCCTTGGGCCCCGCGGACTGGGCGTCACGGGCCGCCTGCCTGTCTCCTCCCTCCTCTTGTGCACAGTTCACAGCCTCCGACCTCCGTCTCCACGAGGCTAACGCCGGCCCGCCATGCGCGATGGGGCACAGCCCAGGGCCACTGGAATTCTCCAAAGTCACGAAAGGGTAGCGTTGCCAGTAGCAGTGCTTCGGGTGTCGCAGGTGGAGACAGTGATACCAGGACTGGGACGTGGCGCCACTGTCAGCCCCACTGTGTGACACGGAGGGCACTTGGTCAGGCCTCCTCGGCGTCGTCACCTCCAATCGGGGGTTAAGCACAGCCCCTCATCCCTTCAAGCATCATCCGCGACAGCAGGCGCTCTGCCCCGGCTCCCACACCAAACGCCGGGGTACCCTCAGGTCTCAGCGCCTCCCGAGCTGCGTGGGGGAGGCCAACGCCTCACAGCCTTCGCATTGTTGGGTTTTGCACTAGTTAAATTAACGTCATGCGTTCCTTTTTATCTTTTCCAATGCAGCTGCTAGAAAGGTTCAGTTTACATATGTGGGTGGGGGTTTCTGGAACAGAAGGTGAAGCAGCTCACCACATCTTCTGGAGAAGCAATGATCAATCAAACTGGACAGAACTGTTCACAGCACTCGCTCCAGGGCTCCGGAAGTTGGCCAAAGGCATATGACATTTGAGAAACACTCATTATTTAAAAACAAATTACTTGAGAAACACTCATTACTTAAAAACAAATTACGGGCTATCAGTAGGAAGTAAGAACAGTGGGATACTGGAGTTTCCTCTGGGACCGCTTTCATCTCCTCCCAGGAGAGCAAGGCGGGTCTGGAGGACCTGAGCCCCCTGCTGACGCTGGAGAAGGCTGGCCTGACTGGGGGAGGGGAGCCCATTGAAACAGGTGTTCCTCAAGAACAGTTGCAACCACAGTAGCAAACTGTAAGGTTAATGTAACAGCCATCTCTAAGCAGGCAGTTGACCCCTTTCTTCTGGTATCTTTAGTTACATAGTGATAGCCTCTCCTTTGTTCCTGACATTGGTAATTATTAATAGACAACTTAGATGAAATGGACACATTCTTAAAAACACACAGACTACCAAAACTGACTCAAGAAGCAATAAAACACCTGAATAGACCTGCCACAAGTAGAGAGACTGAATTATTATTACATCCACGTCATGGATACGACACAGCATTAAAAAGGAACAAAGTATCGATATGTGCAGCACTCAGATGGTTCTCAGGAAAATTATGCTGGGTGGAAACAGCCAATCTCAAAAATAAGTCTGGTTGCATTTATAGACTGCTCTTGGAGTCACATCATTATAGAGACGGAGAACAGGTTAGAGATGCCAGGGGCTCGGCTTGGGGGACGGTGTGGGAGGGAGCCTTACAGTGACGGAGCAATTCTTTCTTGCTGGTCATGCTGCTTGTACAGATCCAGAGCCACACGTGTTAAGATTGCACCCCTATACACACACATACACACACACGGACACAGGTAAAACTGGCGAGCTCTTTGTGCTGATGCCCACTTCCTGGTTTCCATCCCGTCCCACAGATGTACAAGATGTTGTCACTGGGGGAGTTGGGTGAAGACTACACAGAACCTCCTGCACAGTGTTTTGCCACGTTCTGTAAATTTCTATATGTAGTTTAAAAAAAAAACAATAGCCAAGGCAGGAAAACAACCTGTGTCTGTCCACTGACGAATGATGAGTGGATAAAGAAAATGCGATGTGGAATATTACTCAGCCATGAAAAAGGAAGCCTTGCCTTTGGGGACAACATGGATGGACTTTGAGGGCATTTTGCTAAGTGAGTTAAGTCAGAGACAAATGCGGCATAACCTCACTTACATGTGCAATCTAAAAACACCAAGCTCATAGAAACAGACTAGAATGGTGGTTGCCAGGGCTTGGGGGTGGGGAAAAGAGAGATGTGGACCAAAGGGTACAAACTTCCAGCTACAAGATGAGTAAGTTCTGGGAAGCAAACAGACAGGTGCTAATTCTAAGTAGCAACAGCATATCGCACACTTGCAAGTGCTGAGTGAGTAGACCTTGAATGTTCTGATCATGACAACGAAGGTGATTCTGCAAGGTGAAGGACGTGCTAGCCTCACTGTGGTAAATATCTAGCGATATATACACATGCTTCAAATCATCACGTTGGGGACCAGGTGTTTCTAGTAATGCTGCAGCGAACACGCTGGTGCATGTGTGGCTGTGGATTGGGGGTATCCACCTGAATTGCTGCAGGTATACATTCAGTATAAGTTCCAAGACTTGGGAATGCGTAGGAAATCTCTCTATATACAGACACTACTCAGCTTAGGGTGGGGTCGTCCCAGTAAAGCCATTGCAAGTTGAAAATTTCACAAGTGGAACAATTAAATCCCCCCCAGGGGTGCCACCGACAACAGAGCACGTAGTCAGTGTTCTGACCTTTGCCCATGTGACGGGAGGAATGACCGCTGAGTGGTAGCTTGTAACCTGCATTTTTCTTATAATAAGAGGTGTCTTATTATGTTATGGGTCTGACTGACTTGCATTTGGTATATATTGTTTGTTTTCTTTTTCTTTTTTTAAAAAAGATTGTATTGGGGAAGGGGAACAGGACTTTATTGGTGAACAGTGTACTTCCGGGACTTTTCCTGTCAAGTTGTTGTCTCTTCAATCTTAGTTGTGGAGGGCACAGCTCAGCTCCAGGTCCAGTTGCCATTGTTAGTTGCAGGGGGCGCTGCCCACCATCCCTTGCGGGAGTCGAGGAGTTGAACTGGAAACCTTGTGGTTGAGAGCCCGCGCTCCAACCAACTGAGCCATCTGGCACTGGCCCATGTAGGAATCAAACCGGCAGGCTTCGGTGTTAGGAGCATGGAACTCCAACTGCCTAAGCCATCAGACCAGCCCGTTTTTTTCTTCCTTTCTCTCTCTCTCTCTCTCTCATTTATTTTTTCTAAGTCAAATTGTTGTCCCTTCAATCTTAGTTGTGGAGGGCGCAGCTCAGCTCCAGGTCCAGTTGCCGTTGCTAGTTGCAGGGAGTGCAGCCCACCATCCCTTGCAGGACTCGAGGAATTGAACTGGCAACCTTGTGGTTGAGAGCCCACTGGTCCATGTGGGAATTGAACCAGTAGCCTTCGGAGTTAGGAGCATGGAGCTCCAACCACCTGAGCCACTGGGCTGGCCCCCTGTTTTCTTCTTGACTTTTGAGAGTTCTTTAAATTCTGGATACAAATCTTTTCCTCCTGTTTGAAAGTGATTTGCAAATACTTTCAACAGTTGGACATTTTTCACTCTTTTAACCATGTCTTTCAAAGAGTAGAAATGATCAAACTTTGATGAAATCCAATTTAACATTTTATTTTCTTATTGATTGTGCTTTTGGTGTCATTTCTAAGAAATATTTGTGTAGCCCCAAGTTCACAAAGATTTTCTCCTATATTTACTTCTAGAAGTTTCAGTTTATAATTTACATTTAGGTCTGTGATCCATTTTGAGTTAAATTTTGTATGTGTGGTGAGGTAGGGGTTGCAGTTCTTTTTTGTTTTCTTTCTTTGCGGATGGAGATCCAACTATTCCAGAACCACTTGTTGAAAACACAATCCTTTCTCCATTGACTTGCCTTTGCAGTTGTTGAGAAGCAATTGTCCTTACATGGGTGAGTGTATTTCTCCACTCGCTATTTTGTTCCATTGATCTAATCATGTGTCTTGATATCCGTAAAACAGCCTTGATTATTGTAGCTTTATAATAAATCTTTAAAAATCTTGAAATCAAGGGGCGGCCTGATGGCTCAGTTGGTTAGAGCACGAGGTCTCAACAAGGTTGCCGGTTCAATTCCCACATGGGATGGTGGGCTGCGCCCCCTGCAACTAGATTGAAAATGGCGACTGGACTTGGGGCTGAGCTGCGCCCTCCACAACTAGATTGAAGGACAACGAGTTAGAGCTGATGGGCCCTGGAAAAAAGTTACCCAATAAAATTTAAAAAAAAATCTTGCACTCGGGGTGGCTGGTTAGCTCAGTTGGTTAGTGTGGTTAGCACCAAGGTTGACATTCAGGACATCAAGGGTAATACGACGACAGCTCTGATGGCCAGTCCAGAAAAAGAGTTCCAAAATTGCTTTGAAGGGTGGATTAGGTGCTGGCGTTGGTGCATAGCTTCCCAGGGAGAGTCCTTCATAGGTGACCGTAGTGATATTCGGTAGTGAGATATGTAGCACTTTTTATAGGATGAGTTCACGAACTTAATTGTCAGACCTCTTAGACGATGAATTACGGAATTGTACACTTGAAACCTATGTAACTTTAGTAACCATTGTCACCCCAATAAACTTGAATTAAAGGGTTTTAACTACAAGTTCATTTTCTTTAATAGATGCAGGGTTGTTCGGGTTGCCTGTTTCCTGTCTTGTGTGGAATTTGCTCACTTCATCTAAGTTGTTTGGCACAAAGCTGTTCACAATATCCCCATAGTAGCCTTCTAACGTGTAGAATCTTAATGATGTCACTTGTCATTCTTGATATTGGTAATTTGTATTTTCTCTACATTTTTTTCCAGCTCTATCTAGTCTAAGGTTTATGAATTATTGGTCTTCTCAAAGAACTAGCTTTTGATTTCATTTTTTTAAAAAACTTTCATTTATTTTAAGTGTGTTTTTCCAAGACCCATCAGCTCCAAGTCAAGCAGTTGTTTCAATCTAGTTGTGGAGGGTGCAGCTCACAGTGGCCCACGTGGGGATCGAACCGGTGACCTTGGTGTACGAGCATCACACTCTAACCAATTGAGCTAACTGGTTGTCCCTCATTTGTTTTTTATTTGATTTTCACCCTGGTGTATATTATTTCCTTTATTCTGCTTACTTTGGGCCTCATTTACTCGTTTTAGTTTCTTAAGGTAGAATTTGCAGTCATTGAGAATTCTTTTTTTGACACAGGTCTTCACTGCTCTAAATGTCCTCTATGCTGTAGCTGCATCCTACACATTTTTATGCCATTTTCATTTTCTTTCAGTTCAAAACACTAATTTCCTTCAATCTCTTCTTTAAATCAAGGGTTATTTTATGTATAACTGTGTTATTTGGTTTCTAAATATTTGACGATATTCTAGAGATCTTTTTATTATTGATTCTAATTTTATCCAATTGTGGTCAGAGAAAATACTTTATAGAGGTTGAATTCTTTGGAATTTATTAAGACTAGTTTTGTGACCCAGCATGTGGACGCTTTTGATAAATTCTCCCAGGAATCTGAAATGTCATTCTGTTGTTGGGTGGATAAACGGCAGGTCCAACTGGTTATCGTGTTGTTCATTTTCATGTCCTTTTCTGTCTCCTTTTTCTATCAATTATTGAGAGGGGTTTTGGGATCTCCCTTATTTGCAGATTCATCCACTTCTCTTCTCAGGTCTGTAACTTTCGCTTCCTGTCATTTGGAGCTTTTTTAGGGGCATGAAAGTTTAGGATTGTTACCTCCTTTGGATTTGCTATGAGATGACAATCTGTAGTATATTTTTGATGTTAAGACGCCAACTCCGTGAGTCCTTTCACTACTGTTAGTTGGCATGTTTCCAAGCGGCATTCATGCTGTAGCACATACGGGAAATTCATTCCTTTTGGGGGCTGGATATTCCATTAAGAGGATGGACCACACTTGTATATCCACTCACCTCCATCTGTTGATGGGCTCGGGTTGTTTCCATGTTGTGTCTGTTGTGGGTAAGGGCACTGCTGCTGGGAGCATTGATGTCAAGGACGTTTGAATGTTTGAATCCGTTTTCAGTTCTTTTGGGTACATAGTAGTCACGAAATTGTTGGCTTGTATGGCACTTCTGTCGAACTTTCTTAGAAACATGGAATGGCCCTTGGTCTGTCTCTGGGGTCAACACGAGCTTGGCGAAGCTGGAGTGGGCCTGCATCCACATCCCTGTATTTTCAGTCCTGGCCCCTGCACCCTACCCTACCGTAGGGCCCAGCTCTCCCTATCAAAGCTCACCTCCACCAGTGGGCCTAGAAACCCCCACTCCAGTGTGTCCACCTCATCCCTTGGCTCTCCCTGCCCCTCCCCCTTCCTCCCAGCCTCCACTCCTTTGCATAAACCCTGAGTCAGTCTTAAGTTCAGCTTGGCCAGTTCTGCAAACACTGATGCAGGTGTTGCTGTGAAGGTATTTTGCCATGTGGCTCAGGTTCACGTCCACAACCAGATGACCTCAAGTCAAGATTATCTTGAGGATGTGGGTAGGATGCCTGCCATCAGCTGAAGCCCTGGGAACAGACCCCAGGTTCCTGAGGAACAGGAATTCTGACAAGACGTGCCTGGGGGTCCTCACGATTGCTGCCAGCCAAGTCTTCCAAATGCTCCTAATAGACTGTAGGCCTGTCTCCTGCTTGTTCTGTTTGTGGTACAGCCCCGCAGCCCTCCAGGGGGTGTCTAGCCTGCTTTCTGCAGCGGGGCGCTGCCACTCTCCCTCTGGCATGCCCAGGAAGCATGCTAAAGGCTGAGGGGAGCAGAGGGGTCCCCTGTGGGCCCCCAGGTCTCAGCCAGGACAGGGCTGGTGCTTGCAGTGGCTGGTCAGGGAGGAGGGCAGAAGAAAAATGACCAGAGAGGCCACAGCTCACAGGCAGTTTAATCGTGAGAGGCTCAGAGAAGAGCAGCAATTTTACCAGGTTGGTGTAAAAATGAAACAGGGGGTCTTTGAACTAACAATTATAGTAAATTTCAAAATCTGAGCAGAAATTTGAATCACATTTCTTGAAAAATTAAGAGAACAGAATGGGTGCCCGGTGCCGGCTGCTCTGCCACACAGGCGTGCATCACTGCCGGCTCCGTTGTGCCGCCGGCTCCACCGTGGACATGGCCGGGGGCTCCCCAGAAACGCAATAAATAGAATCCAAACTGAGCCACGAAGGGACCCATGGGCAGAGGCTCGTGGCCCCGTGGACTCTTCACAGACCAGGACAGGTCTCCGAGTCAGCAGTGCAGGTCCCGGCCCTGCGCCCACATGCGAGGTGGCAGCAGAGTGGCCATGTGGGAGGTACCTTGGCCCCGGGAGGGCTGGCGTCAGTCCTACTTCTAGCACGGTCCGCGGGCAGCTGCGCGGGGTACAGGCCGCGCGGTCCCACCGGCAGGACCCTCCCTGGCCCGAGGGACGTGGGGGGTGGGCTAGCCCTCCCGCACGCTAACGCGTGGCTCGGCCAGGGAGCTGTGGATGATGCCCAGGATGGCCTCCAGGCCACTGCCCTCCAGCAGCGTGCGGTGGTCCCCCTCGATGATGTGCACCGACACCTTGCCATCGCACACCTGAGACAGGTTGTAGTCAGCGCCCAGGTCGTCGCCGTACGCGCCGCCGGTCTTGGCGCGCAGCAGCGTCACGTTGCCATGGTAGGTGGCCCGCGGTGTGTACTTCTCCGCCGCCCGCAGCTTATGGTAGAAGGAGTGAGCGGCGAAGGTGAGTGCGCGGCGGTCCAGACCCGCGTGGCTCTGTACGATCAGGTCCACGGCAGCCGCCACACGCTCCTCCAGGCCCGCCAAGGGCAGCAGCACCTCCAGCACCTGCGGGACAGGACGCTGAGTGGGTGCCCACGTGCTGCTCGGGTAGCCCGCCCCCCACCGGCCCGGGACCCACCCTGCTGTGCTCGGCATCGGTGAACTGCTGCACGAAGAAGCACAAGGCCTCGGTCTCCGCCTCCCCCTCACAGCCTGGCGTCAGCTTGGCGCGGTAGCTCTGCAAAAGGAGGAGGGGCTGCTATGGCTTCGCAGACGGGCACGGGGCCCTGGAACAGGACGTGGGACCCCGACGCTGCCCTCACCTGCGTGTACGCCAGCACATAGGTGTGTGAGCCGTCGAACAGGAAGAGGCTGTTGTGTGTGTGGGCGGGGTTCTGCTGCGCCTGCAGCTGCGAGCACATCTCAAAGGCCACGCAGGCCCCGTAGGAGTAGCCAGCGATGCGGTAGGGCCCCTCCGGCTGCACCTGCCTGATGCACTCGATGTAGTAGGCAGCCAGGCTCTGGATGCTGTCCAGGGGTGCAGCTGTGGGGGGGGCAACAGGCTCAGCTGCGGGTGGGGGGGGTCCCTGGGCCCCACAGGCACACCACCCGCCTGGTTGGGGAGCGTAGCTTGGCAGGCAGGGCCCGGCCACACCTCGGGTGCACTGCAGGCCGTAGGTGGGGATGCTGAGCTTGGCGGCCAGGCTGTGGAACACCGCAGTGGAGCCCTCGATCGGGTGCACCAGGAACAGCGGCTGCTCGGAGCTCTGCACCGAGTTGAGCCTTGTCAAGGTCGGGCCCTCGGGGTTCACCAGCAGGATGCTCAGGTTCAGCTGGGCCTGCTGCTGGGCAGGGCTGCTCTCCTTGGGCGTGGGGGCTGCCAGCTCTAGGGGGAGGGGCAGATGCCAAAGAGGGCCGGGGCGCACAGGCACACGCGCAGACACACGCACGCTTGACTCAGGCTGCTGCAGGCCTGGTGACGTGTTGGGCATGGGATCCTGGCCCTCCAGTAAGCGCTTAGGAAGGGGCCAGATAAACAAGCCCTGACATAGGGGCCCAAGCTGCCTACGGGCCAGCAGCTCTGGTGGGGTGGGGAGGGCTGTGCTGGTCCTGGGACACCTGGCCCAGGCTCCCCCAGGGTCCCCCCAGCTGTCTTCCACCCCACACGTACCTTTAGCCGAGCCACTAAGTCCCTGCAGCTTCCGAAGCGTTAGCTGCTGGATGTCCCTCATGGACATTGCCAGCTCGTGCTCGCGCTCCAGCATCTGGCGCACCTCCACGCCCATGAGTGAGTCCAGACCCAGGTCCGCCAGCGAGCTGTCCAGGTTGACAGCGGCCAAGTCTCGGATGCCTGGGGAGAGGCGCTTAGTTGGCAATTTGGGAAGGGGGGCTGGGGCAGCAAGCACGCCCCCTTGTACAGCTAGGGGAGCCGAGTGCCGGCCAGAGGGGACGCTGCTTCCTCACCCAGGATGTGCGCCACGGCCTTCAGCAGGTCCCGCTGGCCGCTGCTGTCACTGCGACCTGCGGCCTTCTCGGCCAGCACATAGCTGGACAGGACCGGGTAGGGCTGGTTCAGGAAGCGATCCAACACCTCCAGGCAGGAGACTATGCGCTGGGGCAGAGTCCCACCAACGACCGTCTCGTTGGTGCCCATTGATTCAAGGATGATGCCTACGTCACCAATGGCGCCCCACTGCACGGCAAGGCCTGCAGGCGAGGAGGGTTGGGGTGAGTGGGTGCACAGTGGGGCTGGCAGCCAGCGGTGCAAGGATGGGCAATGGGGCGCACCTGGGAGGTTGTCTTGCTGACGCTTTTCACATATGCGTTCCATGGTGGAGTTGGCGAAGCCATAGTTTGTCTGACCCATGTTGCCACGCCCGCAGCTCAATGAGGAGAAAACCACGAAGTAGTCCAGCTCGGGGCACGCCTCCCGGGTCACCCTGTGGGTGCCTGAGTCACAACCTGGCCGGCTGCCCCTGCCTACCCACTGCTGCGTCCCTAGGCCCTCGGCTCTGACCCCAGCAGAAGCCTGTGGCCTGGACCCTGGAAGGGGGTGGGGGCACCGTGTGGGGGAGGGTGTGGGGTGAGGGGGGAGGACTGGGAGCTGCTCCCTGTACACGCTGGGCCACAGCCAGGCCGAACTGCACTGGGGTAGGGCAGGGCAGGGGGCCAAACACCCCACCTGTCCAAGTTCAGGGTGCCGCTGTACTTGGGCTTGTTGACGTCCTGGAAGAACTCAGGGGTCTGGTTCTCGAACATGGCATCTCTCAGGACCTGGGGGTGAGGCGTCCTCAGTGCCTGGCCTGGTCCCAGGGCTTTGGAGGGGTTGGCCTGGGAATCCTTCCCTGGGTGGTCAGCACTGGCCCCTCAGCTGCACTCACCATGGCCAGGTTGAAGACGCCTCCTACAGGGCCCAGTTGTGTGGCCTCGGCGATGAGGGCCCGGGCCCCATCCAGTGAGCTGGCGTTGCTGGTGGACACCAGCAGCTGGACTCCCTGGAGCCTCAACCCGTGGACCTGCTTGGCCTGGTAGCCTATGGTCACGGGGCAGTGGGCCGGGCCAGTCAGCTTTCGGCCGCCCAGCCCTCCCGCTGCCCTGCCTGTACACGCCCTCACCCAGCTCACCTGTACGAATCCCCGAGCGAGAGGTCAACACGAGCTTCTGGGCCCCTCGCAGCACGAGCCAGTGTGCCAGCTCCAGGCCGAAGCCACCCAGGCCCCCGGTGATGATGTAGCTCTTGTGAGCCGAGAAGAAGGTCTTGGGCACGGCCACCATCAGCGTGGGTGTGGGCGCCTGCAGCATGGCCTCCCGCTCCTCCTCACGCACCTGCAGTCCAAGCAGAGCGTGTTCACACGCTGCCTGCAGGGGCCAGAGCCAGGGGTGCCGGGCGTCCCCCTCACCTGGACCACCACTTTGCCGATGTGCTTCCCCTGGGCCATGTAGCGGAAGGCGTCCTCCACCCGGTCCTTGGGGAACACGGTGCAGTTGAGGGGCTGCACCACGCCATCCCGGATACCCGCCCGCAGCAGGGCCGCCACCTCCTGCCAGTTGGTGCTGGCCTCGTCGAACAGTGCGTCCAGCAGGATCCCGTGGAAAGTCACGTTCTTCAGGAAGACGGCCATGCCTGCGTGGCGGGGGGGCGGGCGGGCAGAGGGCTCACCACTCTCGGCCCCCTGCTTGCCCCGGGTACCTCACCGCAGCCCTCAGCCCCTGCCCACCCGCCCATTCCAGCCCATTGCCCGGCCTCACCCAGCGGGTTGTTGTTGGAAAGGTCAACTTTGCCGATTTCCAGGAAGCGGCCGTGCTGGGCCAGGCACCGCACACTGGCCTGCAGCTTTTCTTCTGCCAGAGAGTTCAGGACCAGGTCCACGCCTGGTGGGGGACAGAGGGGTCCTCACAGTCACGACCACTGCCGGGCCTATCGGCACGAGTCCAGAGGGCCAGAGTCTTCTCCAGCTCCACCAGGGAGGAGGGAGAGAGTGTGGGTGGGTGTCGGACGGTGGGTGATGGGGGTCGGGAGGCCGCTGAGCGCCCACGGGCCACGCACCCTTCCCAGCTGTGTGCCGGAGCACATGCTGCTCGAAGGATGTGTCCCGGGAGTTGGCGAAGCTGGTGTCGTTGAGCTGGGGGAATCTGGCTTGGAGGTATGCCCGCTTCTCAGCTGACCCTGGTGGGGGAGAGGCACGTGATGACGAGCCTGGCTGAGGGGCTGCTGGGTCGGCTCAGGGCTCCAGGGATGATGACCAGCTCACCCACGGTGGTGAAGACTCGGCAGCCCATGCTGAGGGCGATGGTGATGGCGGCCTGGCCCACACCACCCGAGCCTGAGTGGATGAGCACTGTCTCCCCACGTCGCATGCGCCCGCGCACCACCAGTGAGTAGTAGGCCGTGGTGTAGACGACAGGCACCGATGCCGCCTGCTCCAGGGTCCTGCAAGCATAGTGCACAAGGTCAGCTCAGGCCTGAGCCCCGGCCACATCTGTGTGGGGCCCCAGGCTCACTGCCCGATGGACTCACCAGCTGGAGGGCACGTCCCACAGGAAGTCCTGAGACAGCAGGACAGAGGTGGCCAGGCCTTCGGCGGGTACCAGCCCCATCACACGCTTGCCGTTGACATCTCTGCCGGAGAACTCCATGCCCAGCATGCAGTCCCGGGAGGTGAACTTCCCTGGGGGCGAAAGGCGGCTGAGTCCAGCATTTCCCCAGGAGGGCAAGTGCATGAGCTCAGGCCCATGACCCGCCCTTCCCAGGTCCCCCTGCTCCCCGCCGCTGCATGCTGCCCGCACTCCACACCTGGAATGGCATCAGGGGACAGCTTGCCCGTGGCCAGCATGATGTCCCGAAAGTTGATGGAGGCGTAGTAAACAGTGCAGAGCTGGACTCCAGGGCTGGATGCTGGGGTGTGGCGCAGCGGGGAGCAGACCCAGCGAATGGAAGAGAGATCCCCTCGGGTGAGGACGTTTACGTAGGCATGCTCTGTCTGCTCCTTTGGCTGGTCTGAGGGCAACACGAGGTGGGGCTGCCACGGGGCCACTGGGCTGGGGTCCCCGTTCCCTCCTCATCCCCCCAGCTGAACAGCAAGGAGCCGGCTGGGGGTGCTCACCGTGCTCCAGTGGGAAGTGGCGGAAGGCCCCCCAGGCCCCATCCCGGTACACGTTCATCACCAGGTCCCCCTGCAGCACCTTCTGTAGCTCCGTGGAGCCCGGGTCCATCTTGGGGACGGGGGACGTGCTGCTGAGGTTGGACACCAGGATGCACCTGTGGGCAGCAGCGGTGAGGCGAGGCTGGGGGAGGGGAGGGGAGGAACAGGGAGGGGGGCAGCGGGGCAGGCATATCTTCTCACCGGACCCGGTGCCCCCCAGGCTCCTTGCGGAGACAGTTGACCATGCCTACGACGCCTGATGTGGTGCAGCCGACTGCCGTCAGCCACACAGGTCGGGAGGAGTCATCAGCCAGAATGTTCTGCAGGACAGGGAAGGGTTGGCCTGTGGAGGGTCCCCAGGCCCCTGCGTGTGGTACTGGGTGGGAGCTGGGAGGGAGCTGACCTTGAGCGAGTCCACCCATCGGAAGCTGGTGTCCTCCACGGGCAGGAAGATGGGGCTGTCTTGCAGGGCCGGCCGGCGGCACAGGAAGAGCACGGAACCGTAGAAGGACCTCTTCAGGGCCACCAGCTGCAGGGCTGCCCCAGCAAACAGGCTCTCCCACTCGTCCTGCGTGTGGGGGGTGGTCAGCACTCTGGAGGGCTCTTGGCCCTGCCCACAACCCCACCCCCCACCTCCCAGGCCGGCTCCCAGCTCTGCCTCCGGCACCCCGCACCTGGCTCAGGAGGCTCTGCCTGCCTGGCTGTGGCTCCGGGCAGGTCAAGAAGGCCACTGTCTCCCCGAGGGAGTGTCCTCTGAGCAGGGTGTGCAGCAGCAGGAAGCCGCCCTTCTTGACAGCGGCCACCATGTTGTCAAGAGCTGTGGCCAGGTCCCCAAGGGTGGCCACTGCGAGGTTGCACACCAGGAGGTCAGCCTCACCCAGGCTGCTGGGGGCGGGGCCTGCAGGGTCCCACTGGCCCTGGGCCACGTCATGCTGCTGAAGCTCAGCCTGGGCAGACTCCAGGGCCTGGGGGTGGCGATCAGTGGCCATGTATTCCAGCTGCGTCATGGGCTGGGTGTTGAGCAGTGCCGGAATGCGGGAGTACAGGTGGCCATCACCAGCCAGCACCTGGAGGGGACAGATTCCTAGATTGCTGCCATCCTGGCAGACATCTCGACACTGGCTGGGTGAATGTCTGCCACAAAGGCCTGGACCCCTATGGCCTGTCCCTGTGGTCCCGCCAGTGTTTAGGGAGGAACAACGGGAACGGCAGCCTGGCAGTCTCGAGCCAGCGAGCTGGCACTGGAAGGCGCCCTGGCGCCTTAGGTCTGAGCCTGCATGGAGCTGGCACCCACCTCCACCACCTTCATCTTGATGCTGCTCAAGTTCTCCAGGGCGGT
Source organism: Rhinolophus sinicus (assembly GCF_036562045.2). Taxonomy (NCBI): domain Eukaryota; kingdom Metazoa; phylum Chordata; class Mammalia; order Chiroptera; family Rhinolophidae; genus Rhinolophus; species Rhinolophus sinicus. The sequence goes on from NC_133764.1 coordinate 40,702,109, forward strand.
GTCCACGCAGGCCTTGAGCGCTGGGGAGTCCAGAAGGCCGCTGAGCAGTGGGTCGTCACGCAGCAGGGGCCTCTCCCGGGCCAGCATCTGGCCCAGCTCCAGGTGCAGGTTCCCGTTGAGCTGCAGCTGGCAGGCGGCTGCCAGCACCCGAGCCAGGCCCTGCTGCGGGGGCTCCCGGGGCACCTGGGCCCCATCCAGTCCAGGCACCACCATCTTCAGCCCCTGCTCCGCCACCTTGGTCTGCAGTACCTGTGCCAATCCTGAGGGGTAGGGGGAAATAGGCACTAGGGAGGGGCCTCACCTGGGCTGGTGTCTCCTGGCCCCCTGGGCAGTTGTCTGCTTGGAGCAGGGACTCGGGTGACCAGGACCCAGGTGGCCTTGTCCTCCCAGGACACCAGACAAGCCAACAGATGGGGGAACAGACTGGGCAGACCAGTCACCCAGGGCTGGGAAGTGGCGTCAGCCACGGGCCACTCACTACTGCATGCTGAGGGCAGAGGCTGCTATGTCCCCACTGAGGCTTGAGCCCCACAAAGCATGGGACTCCACAGAAGGTGAGTTCAGTGCCCTGAGATCCCCAGTTGCCCCCCTCCTGCCCCCCCATCAGCACAGGTGTGAGCTGTCCACAGGGACAGGGGACCATCTGCAGGGTCAATGCTCTGTGGACACTATGCCAGAGGCAACGCGTCATGTGTCATGTTTGAGCCCTGGGCCCCCTCTGAAGACTGAGGGATGGTTAACAGCGATGGGAGAGGCCGCTAATATCAGCTCCGGGTGGGGAGCCAGGCTGGGGGGTGCGGGGAGCTCACAAGGGGGCCTCAGGAAGGGCAGGTCTGGGTTCCTGGTGAAGGAGAGGGATGGAAAGGCAGAACAAGTCCCAGTGACGGGCTATGTGGGGAGATGAGCTGCCACCACTGGAGGACCACAGCTGCAGCACCGGGCCCGGAGCCAGGCCTCACCCCTGCACCGCTGCAGCTCCTCCTGCAAGGCCACACTTCCGGCCAGGCACCTGCCCTCCACGTGTGGCGTGAAACAGAACTTCTCCAGGGAGGGCGTGTGCTGTTCTTGCTGCCGTCGGGGGGCCACCGAGGTGTTGAGCCGTGAGACAAGGACGCCACCAGCCACTATGCTCTGCAGACAGCTGTCCACCGTCACATCAACCGCTGTGGGGACAGGCTGTCAGTGTGGGCAGCGGCTGACACAGGGACAGTGCTGGGGGCACAGGTGCGGGGGCCGGACTACCTTGGGCCTTGCCCTGCACTGCATACACCTGCCGCTGGTGGGTGGCCGGGTCGATGTGGACAGCACCAATGCGCGTGGGCAGGCGCAGGCTGCGCTGGCTGGAGCCCAGGATGGTTATCTGCAGCATGGAGTCCAGGAAGGTCACCCAGTTGTCTGCCCACAGCAGCTGGCCTGTGCTGCCTGCAACAGACGGGCCATCAGCTCAGCTAGACCCGGTCTCCTGCACCCAGAAGCCCTGGGAGGCCGTGGGCCCCTCACACCTACGACTGCCCTCCCGCCACCTGGTTTGGGCGACGGTGCAGTCACGTGGCACCTGGACACTGGGCAGCAGGTCAGGCCCAGTCTGGCCTTAAGAGGGACCTTGACCCCCGAGTATAAGTGGGCAGCCCGTGTGCCTCACCTTCCAGGTCGGCTTTGAGGACACCCTGGAAACGAGGGCCATAGTCGTAGCCTCGCAGCCGCAGCTCCTTGTACACGTCCTCTGAGGTCAGATGGAACGCTGCCGTGGGGTCCGCCGGGTCCAGGCCACCGCGACTGCTGAAGAGCTTAGGGTCGGGGTCCTCCCACTGGTACACCTTCCCTGTGAGCAGGGGTGTCAGAAGGGCCTGAGGGTGGGGACGAGCCAAGCTGGGAGCCAGGGCCCCACCCAGGACCCCACCAGGGACCCTGCAGCCGCAGGCACCCTGCTCACCGCTCATTATCAGGCTGCCATTCTCAGACACCTCAAACGCGCGGGAAGCCTCCAGAAGCCGCACCTCCAGGGCCACGGAGCCTGTGGGCAGCAGGGTCAGAGGTCAGCCCCAGCGGCCAGCACGCCCGCACGCCTCCGGGCCACGCCGCCTCACCTGTCTTAGGCAGGATGGTGGCCTGGTGAATTGTCACGTCCTCAAACACCACAGGTGTCTGCTCCATGTTTTGGTCCAGGGCATGCGCCAGTGTTCTCCAGACCAGGCACAGGTAGCCGGTGGCGGGAAAGATGACACGGCTATTGATGCTGTGGTCCGCCAGGTAGTGGTCAGGGGACTCGGGGCTGGTATCTGCACGGGTATAGGTCTTAGTGCCCTGCCCGGAGGAGGGGCCAGGCCCACCACCGCCCGCCGCCCGCCACCCCGCTCACCAATGTTGTAGACGGTGACAGAGGCACAGCTGGAGCCACTGGGGAAGTCCTTCGCGGTAGGCACGTCCCAGGTCTGGCTGTGGTCCCACTTGATGTGGGGGGAGATGAGGGGGGTGCCCCGGGGAGCTGGGAACTCCACAGGCGGGAACAGGTCATTGGGGCTGACGTCAATGCTGGGGGTGGGGGCAAGGTTAGGACATGTCTGGCCCTGGGACCACCCTGCCACACCCACTGCCATTGGTCTCCCCTAAGGCACCGGGTGCTGCCAAGACAGGCCGAGGCCACAGTGAGGGTGCTCAGTGCGGCCCAGCACCACCGGCCTGAACCCTGGGGATGGTGGTTCACTACAGAACTGCTTGGGGTCCCCCCGGGGGCCCGCAGGGGCGCAGACTCACCCGGCCAGGTGGAGCTGGCCCACGTGGCTGAGGAAGAAGTGCAGGTTGTCCGCGTGGTCCTTCTTCATCAGGGGGACGATGGTGCAGCTGGGCTTCAGGCCTCTCTTGAGGACGGCCTGCGTGGGGCACAGCAGGCTGAGGGCTCCCTCGGGTGGTTGCTGCCCACCCACTGTGCACACAGGGCCACACAGAGCTCCGTGACCCTGACGCGCCCCCCCAGCCCCATCACCGCCCTGGTCCCAGGGCGCACCTGCAGCAGCGCGTGGGGGGCGATCTCCAGCACCACGGCGTGTTCCGGCACGTGCCACAGCGCTTCCTGGAACAGCACGGGGCTCACCAGATTGTTGACATTGTACTCAGCCGAGGGCGTGCGGGCCAGGCTGCTCTGCCACTGGGCCTCGGGGATGGAGGTGCTGAGCCAGCGTGTGGAACGGGGACGCGGCTCCCGGATCACCTGTGCATGAGGCCGGCTGGGTCAGCGCCAGGGCCCAGCCCAGCCGCCGCCCTCCGGAGGCCCCTCCAGCAGCCCCGCAGGGGCCGGCCCACCTTCTTGAGAGCTTGCAGCAGCGAAGGGGCGATGGCTTCCATGAAGTACGAGTGGAAGGCCAGGCCGCCCGTCCGCACCTCCTTGGCAAACACGCCCTCCTGTCTCAGCTGCTGCACGAACTGGGACACTGCAGCCTGGGGGCGGGGAGGGAGCTAGAACACGAGCTCGGCCCCCACGCAGAGCCCACCCCAGTGTCGGGACAAGGCCTTGCCTCGCAGTGCACACCTGAGGTCCTGAGATGGTCACCGTGTCCTTGGAGTTGTGGCAGGCTGGCACAACGCCCGGGGGGCAGCGCAGCTTACAGTCTTCCCAGGACAAGCCTGTGGGCAGAGACAGTCTCACAGAGTGGCCATAATGACCAGCCAGGGTAATGACAGCCGCGGACTGGTGCCTTTACGAGGCACTTTCCCCACGCTGCATCCCATCTTGGGCAAAGGTGTCATTACCATGCTCTCACGGTACCACCGGTGTCAACACCCCAGGCTTCTGCCCAGTGGAGGCTGCAGCCTGGCCCCAGCCAGGCCCTCGGGTCCCCCGCCTGCCTGAGGAGTGAGCAGCCGTCTCTCACCCGCAGCCTCCCAGGGCCGAGTGCTAACGGAGGACGGGCAGGACGGCTCACCCCGTACCCTGACTTATCAAAAGTCCCGTAGGTTCTCGTCCTCAGGTGGGTTCAAATCAGGCTCACACAAAGACAACCACACTGGCCTTTACTGACGCCCATTGGTGAGTGTGCCGGGCACCAAGGCCACCAGGCACGGGGCAGCCATGTGGATGTATCTAAGGATGGTGGCCAGCAAGTGACCCCTAGGCCCCTGCTTCCACCCTCCCGCGCCCCCAGGGGCACCTTCTGGCCCAAGGGTGGAGAGGAACAGAGAGCACGGGGCAGCACCTACCTACGGCCGCCATGGACCCTGGGGGGATGTTGGCCTCCTTGATGCACTGGCCCCTCCAGTAGGCGGCTAGGATGGCCTCCTCCCGAGAGAGGCAGCCGTCAGCATAGCCACAGGCCACCTCCCCCAGCGAGTGCCCGATGATGCCATCTGGCCTCAGGCCCATGGAGGTCAGCAGGTCTATGAGGGCGATCTGTGGGAACGGACGTGTCACCTCAGGGCCGGGACGTCAGACTGCCCACTTGACTGTGCCCTCAGGTCCAGCCCCAGACCCTGAGGGCGCACCTGGATGGCGGTCAGGCTCACAAAGGCATGGACAGTGTCGTCGAAGGTTGCCTCGTCCGTGCTCAGCAGCAGGTCTGCCACCTGCACGCCCAGGGGCTTCAGGACGTCATCCGAGCGCAGGACGGAGTCTCGGAAGCTGGGCAGGCGCATGAGGCTGAGCCCCATCCCGCGCCACTGCGTGCCCATCCCTGTACAGCGACACGCGTCAGCACGCAGCCGCCCGCCGGGCCGCCACTCGCCCCGAGGGCCGGGCACAGGACTCACCAGAACAGATGAACCAGAGTGGGCGCTGGCCGGCAGGCACGCGCTGCACCTCTGCCTGGCCACTGCCCTCGCTGCCCAGCACGGTGTAGCCACGGAAGGGCATGGCGGAGGTGGGGGTGGCGGCGATATTATTCAGCATGCTCACGAACGCCAGGTCCTGGTGGTGCTGGCGGCCCTGCTCCAGCAGAGCTTGCACGGCCTCAGCGGTGCGCCCACTGGCCAGCAGCAGGCGGGGCAGGGCAGCATGTGGGGCGGGGGCCAGGGGCGGGCATGAGTTGGGTTGGATGATGACGTGCACGTTGGAGCCACCAAAGCCAAAGGAGTTCAAAGCCACGTTGCCCCCGCGGACGGGCAGGGGCTGCACCACCACCTGCAGGCGCCCATCACACAGTGCCGGGATTTCGGGGTTTGGGCTGTTGAAGTGCAGGTTGGGGACCCAGAGCCCATGCTCCATGCACAGCAGCACCTGCGGGCAGTGGCAAGTAGTCCTGAGGACCCAGCAGCCAGGGAGCTCTCGTCCCCACCTCGCCCTGCCCCGGTGCAGGGCTGCGATGAGCAAGTTCTTGCCCCTGCCTGGGTCCTGTCACCTCACAGGCCGAGTGGCTGGGGGCCCCGACACAAAGGCCTCCTCAGCCAGACCCCACCCAGGTCCCCATGCGAGAGTTGGGGCCGCCCAAGGGAGTACAGGAAGCCCCCCACATCCCGGAGCCCGAGTGATGGTGACCTAGGTCCTCTGGTGACCACTGTCCGTCTCTCCACTGGCCACCCAGCCCCCACCCGCTGGTCAGAAGGCCTGCCTGGGCTGCCCCCGCCATTTCCACTCTCATCGGCCCACATGGAGCCAGCCGTCCGCAGAACGTGACCCAGAACGAACCAGGACTGAGGCCTGGCCCATGCTTGTGCTCTGCTGCCTGGGCCTCAGTGGCCGACAGCTACCCTGAGGCCCGTGGGGACCTCCCTCCACCTGGCAGCCAGGACCAGCCCACCCACCTTGGTCAGTGCCACCAGGCCTGAGGCGGGCTCTGCGTGCCCCATGTTCGACTTGGTGGACCCGATGAGCAAGGGCTCCTGGCGGGTGGCGCACAGGGCTCGGGCAATGCCATTCAGTTCCTGGGGGTCACCAACCTGCGGGGGACATGGGGGGGTCAGGACTCGACCTGGCGCCGGGGGTGTGGGTGTGGGTGTGGGTGTGGGTGGGGGCCTCACCATGGTGCCCGTGCCGTGCGCTTCGATGTACTCCAGGGACTCAGGGGTCACCGCGGCCGGATCATACAGGGAACGAATGAGCTGCTCCTGCGCCTCTCCAGACGGGAAGGTCACGCCTGGGGGAGGGGCCGGGCCTCAGTACCCTGACCGCCGATGGGCTGCGGCAGCCCCGCCGCCACCCCCCCCAGCCTGCTCCCACCTTGCTCCTTGAAGCCATCGGTGTTGGCGCCTGTGTTCAGGATGGTGGCATACACCCGCCGGGCCAGGGACTTCTTGGTCAGCAGGATAGCTACCACAGCCTCCGCGCGGCAGTAGCCATCCCCTGAGGTCAGAGGGTACCTCAGGCTCAGGGACTTGGAGGACCCCAAGCTCCCTGGGCCATGAGGCGAGGCTGCCCACGGGCCCGCCCTGGCCCACCCCCAGGTCCCCCATCGCGGCCTCACCCGCCTTGTCGAAGGACTTGCAGGTGCCGGAGGGGCTGAGCATGCCCAGCTTCAAGAACTGCACTGACGTGGTGGGCTTGAGAAGGACGTTGATGCCGCCCACGAGGGCCGCAGGACACTGCCCGCTGCGGATGGCCTGGTAGGCGCAGTGCAGGGCCATCAGGCTGGAGGAACAGGCCGTATCCAGAGCGATGCTGGGCCCTGCAGGAGGGCAGGCGCAGGGCTGTGAGCCCTGGGGCCCAAGGGCTCAGCGGGGGAGGGGAGGCGAGCACCTGGGAGGGCCTCGCTGTCCTGGGGCCCACACCCCACAACGGGCACCCACCTTTAAAGTCGAAGTAGAAGGAGAGGCGGTTGGCCATCATGGCCCGCTGGCAACCCACCATGCTGTAACCCAGGAGGGTCTCGGGGTCTCGGCTCAGAGCCTCGGAGGCCTCAGAGCCGCTCACGCCCACCCACACGCCGGTGTGCGACCCTCGGAGCGAGGCCGGGTTGATGCCTGCGGGGAGCAGCAGTCAGACCCCACAGCTGGGCCTGCTGGGCCACACCCTGCCTCCCAGCTCTTGGGGGGAGGCTGCTACTCGGCCTTCTTGGCTTGGGTGAAGGGTGCTCCATCTCAGCCTAACTGGAGAGGCGGGGCAGACCCAGGCAGAGGGAGCAGAGCCTTGGCCAGCCCATGGAGGGCCGAGAACGGACAGTCAGATAACCAGGTCACAAAGAACTGGGGCGGGGGTGTGGGAAGGGGGGGGTGGGAAGGTGCGCCAGGTGGGGCTCCAGGTTCTGGGTCAGGCAGTGGCTGGAGACAGCCAGAGGTGAAGACAGAGGGCAGCATTGTCCTCAGTCTACTCCCCTGGCCCCTGGTGTTGCAGACAGGGTCTGGTGAGCCCCAAGGGCCAATGAGCACCCAAGCCCCAAGGGCAGCCTGCCCTGGGACAGGCGAGATAAGGAGACAAAGGGAGACAAAGGCTAAGTGTCCAGGCTCTTAAAGGAGACACTCCCCGGGAGTGGCGTCCAAGGTCTCTGGGTGGGGCCTGGGCAATGGAAAGGCCACCAGGGTCTGCTTGCCTCCCCTCCCCCCAGAGGGGTGCGTGCCCATAACCCTGTCACGTTCAGTGTCGATCCCAGGGACTGGCTAGTGTCTGCTGACCAAAGGTGGGAGCAGGAGGCCCCCAGGGTCCTCATCAGGGCCAGCCACCCACCCCTTCCCACAGGCAGGGTGGGCATAGCAAGGGCAGGAGTCCTGGGGCTCAGCACTGGCCCTCACCCCAGATCAGCCATGCGACGGGGAGCCAGCAAACTGGGGCATCAGGACATGCCTGGATACGTCCCTGCCATTGTGACACCCCGACTTGCCCCAGGGCCCACGCCTCCTGAGCCTCAGGGCCGGGGACAACCTCGGCTCCCCTTCCTCCTGGATCAGCTGCACTCAGAGTTCTGCTCTGAACATGTGCTGCTTTTGGAAGCGAACAAACAGAAGCACTGCCATCAGATTGTGGCCCCAGGCCGGCCAGCAGCTCCTGGTCACCCACCTGCGTCCACAATGGCCTCGTAGGAGACCTCCAACAACAGACGCAGCTGGGGGTCCATCGTGTGCGCCTGCCTGGTGTGGACCCCAAAGAAGGCGGCGTCAAACTTGGACAGATCCTTCAGCTTGCCAGACCGTTTGGGCAGGCCATAGAGTCCTGCAGACATGGGCAGACGGACGGCGCCCGTTGTGGGACGTCACAGGCCCCACGGGACCCACGGAGGAGGCCATGCTGCGAGGAGAGCTGGCTCCCCAGGAGGGTAGGCAGCAGCCCCAAGAGCGGCCATTCTGCCAGGCCTGCGTGTCACTTGGCAGCGTGTGGCTGTCTGTGACCCCAGAGCAGAGTGTGGTGGGGCACAGCAGCGTCCCACAGCCCACCACCATCCTGGACCCTCTCTGCCTGGCCCAAGCTGGGCCAGCCCCGCCATGCTGACTCACATCCTGTAGATCAGGTAGAGCCACCCTGCGGGGGAAGGTACTGGGTGTGAGGGAGTCAAACCAGCTTCCCGAGAACCTGGGACATGTGGGCCAGCCGTGGCCGGCCGGGCTCTCGCCCACCTGGCCTCACCCTGGCCCTGGCCCCGGTGCCAGGACCCAGCAGGTCACATAGCTCAGCTGTAAAGTGGGCACGGATGCACACCAGGGCCGACCCTCTGCCTCCTGAGGCCAGAGCCCAGAGCCCAGAGCCTACTCACCGGCCTTCCACCGCCTGTCGTCCTCTGTCACCATGTCCACGCCACCGATGAGGTTGGCCCAGAACTCCTGCATGTTTTCCGACTCGGGCAGCTTCCCTGACATGCCAGCGATCACCACTTCCTCCATGCTGCTCCCTGCGGGGTGCACACGGGTCAGCTCTGGCCCCAACAGCATCTGCCCTCCTCTACCTGGCCCATTCAGGGTCTGAGAGCAGCATGGAGGACCAAGCCCCCCCCCCCAGACCAAGGGCCAAATGGTCAGCTCCTGGTCCTGCGCTTCCCGGACGGAAGCCCAGGGTGTGTGTGGGTTCAACTCTGGTCCAGCCAGCCCTCACCTCTTACTGGGCCTTGGCACTGGCCTGTCACATCTGGGGCCCCGACCTGGGGTGATACCACCATGGATGGCCCTGCTGCCCTGTGGCCACCCCTAGCAGTCAGTGGCCTCTGCAACCTCCTGCTGTAGTGCTCCTGGGAGGCCTATCCAGAGAAGGGCCCAATCCCTTCCCAGGACAAGACCTCCTGGACGTCAGCCTGCTAAAAGCTGGCCCAGGAAATCAACAAGGAAGGAGAACGGGCACCAAGGTTTGAGGGAAGGAAAACATAAGGGTGGGGAGGAGCAGCAGCCCATCCTTCACTCAGCACCCCAGGCTGCCCTCCACGGCCCGATGCCACCCAACTGCCCGGACTTGGGCAGGGCTGTGGGTGCCAAGGCCCGCAGGGCTCTGTGGAAAGGTGGCCCCTGCTCCACAGTGGGCCAACCCGAAGAACTTTCCCTGGTCAGGTTGCAGGCAATTGCTGCGCAGACCCATACAACTGTGCAGGTGAGGCCGCAGGATACTACTTGCTGACCTCCACGTAGCCTGCCTGACCCAGGTCCCCAAGGCGCCTGCAGAGGGAGCCCTGGCCACCCTGAGCTTGTGGGCGCAGGACGGTGGCTCCTTTGCAGCCCGAAGGAAGGGGCAAAGTCAGGGTTGGTCTAGCAACTTCTGCCAATGCCCTAGGGCCTTGTAGTGCTAATGTCCGGTGGGGGTGGGCACGCCAACCCTTTGCCCTCCTGGGTCTCTCTGAACAAGGGCCGGCTGAGTAGAGGAGAGCAGCGACTTCGTTGGGTGGCCGAGTGTCCCTGATGTCTCAGCAGGGAAGGAGCCCCCTCCCCCAGCGCTGAATAAAGAGCTCTTTGCGGGCCCAGGGGCACCAGCTCCGGGGCGGCTGCTTCCTCCAGAAAGCGCCGGCTCTGTTCTCCCCCTACTTGCTATTCACGCGGAGTCCGGCGGGGCCCAGACGGGGGGTGGAGACCCCCGCAGCGCGCACCGCCTCCCCAGTCTACCCCGCCGCTGCCACCGAACGGGCTGGAGCTGCTTGCCACCCCAGAACTTTGGGGGTTCCGGCCGGCGCCCACGTGGTGGGGAAGCCGGTCCTCACCCGGCGCCGGGGGCCTCTCCACCACATCCCTCCCTTCTTCCCGGCCCTCCGGTTGGCTGGAAGGGAGCCTCCGGCTGGGGCTGGGCCTCGGCTATCCGGCACACGAGGAGGAGAGGTGGTGGTGGTGCCGCGGTCGAGCTCAGGGGCCTGGCCCGCATGGAGACCTCTGAAGGCGCCAAGGGGCCCGGCGCGCACCAGGCGGCGGGTGCTCCCACCGGCCCTCGGGGGTTCGCAGCTGCCCGGCCAACCCCACTCCGAGACCAAAATGGCTGTTCGCGGCACTCTCTGGCGTCCGCCCCTCGCCATCGTCTATCTGTCCCACCAGGCCTGGGGCGCGGCGCACGGGTCCTTCATCACCCGGCCCCGGACGCTCTACGGGGGCTCGGACCGCGAGACCCGAGCGGGCCTCGCAGGGCGACCTCTCACCACGGGCGCGCCCCGTGGCCGGCGGATGCTGGCCGGCGGCGCCCTCCGAGCCCGGCCGCGCCGCCCCGGCCCCGGGCTCGCCGCTGGTACCTGGTCTGGGCGCGGGCGGCAGTGCGGGCGGGCGACTGAGAACGAGGATGGAGCGCGGCGGAGAAAGGGGCCAGGCCGCTGCCGTCTCTCTGGCTCCCTCTAGGCCGGCGCCGACTCTATTTAACTGCGGCCGTCCCCGCGCGGACACGCCACATGGGCTGACAGCTTGGCTGCGCCGCCCAGGCCAATGAGCGTCGGGGCTGCGCCCCGGGACCCGGCGCGCCGCCGCCAGTGGGGTGATGCCGCGCGCCGCCGCCGCCACCGCCGCCGCCGCGACCCTGCGCGGGGACGCGCCTGGGGAGGAGGTGCCGAGCTGGTGGGCCGAGGACTCGGGGGGCGCTGGGGCGGGGCGCGCCGCATCACCCCCGCCCTCCACTTCCGTTTCCCGCCCCGAGGGTACGCGGTGCGTCCCCACCCCCAGGGCCGCTGGGGCCACGTGTGCGCGGCGCGCGGGTTAAACGGGACCGGGCGTGTTTGGGCTACTTCGGGGTGGGGGCGGGCGGTCACACCGGGGCCACATTAGAGTCCAGGCGGACCCCCGTACGGACGGACGCACATGCCAGCGTCTGGGGCGGGCACAGCCGGCTATGGGCGTGGCTCGTTTTGCCGCCGCGGCCAATCGGGGGCCGGGGGCGTGCGCACAGGCCCAATGGCGGCGCGCGAGGGGGCGTTGCTAGGAGATAGGGTGAGGGGCCGGCCCCAGCGCTGCGCCGGCCGCGGCGGGCGAGCGCGGTCGTTGACCCAGCCGGGGGCGCACTGGCCGGGGTTACTGCCGGTCACCGCAGCAGGGGACTGGTCCTCTCTGCCCGGCCGTCCCGCTTCGCGGGGCCGGCGCGGGAAGCCGGGCGGACACCTCCCGAGCCAGGCAGGGGTCGAGTGGGCGCACCGCCGACTCCCCGGAGCCGGCCGCAGGGAGGGGCGCGGCCATTTGGCGAGCGGGCTCTGCACGGACACCGCTTGGTGTGATTCGAACAAAGGAGCCTCCCTGGACAGACGCACTCGCGCGCGCACTTGGCCATTCGCACCCTCGCGCGCTTATGCGCACCGGCGGAGGCTCAGCTCTGCGTCCGGGCTCACTGGCGCGCCCTCCCTTGCAATTCTGCCTAAACGGTTATGGAACTTACAACTCCCTGCCCCGCTGCTCACTGGGGGCTTCTGGCTCCTGCACAGTGGAAGGAAGGGCAGGACAGGAAAAGGGGAGAGCTTGGAGCCCCCACAGCGGAACTGCTGTTCTGAACAACCTCTCCGCGGGTTGTCTTTTTCCTCTTCTGATTTAAGAGTTTATCAGATACCTGGGGTCCCCGGCCAGGGGCGGCTGGGCGGGCTGGGCTCGAGACCCCGGGCTCGCACCACGGAGGGCGGGTAGGTGGGGGACTCGATCATGAGCTCTTAAGTGAGTCTACCGAAAGTGACCCGGCATCTCCATTCACTTTTTCAACTAAAAGAAGTCACATGGCCTTGCGGCATTCGAAGAGGCAATGCGGGAAACAGCAGAGCACCGACCCCCCCCCCCCGCCCCCACCCCCCCCCCACCCCCTCTCGCGGAGCTGCTCCAACTTGCAACTTCCCGGCGGGGCTGACCGAGTCACCGCCGTTGCTTCTGCCGGAAGCCCGCGCGCCCAGGACGAGCAGTTCTGGCCCCTGGAAAGGCCGACCTCCCTGGCCGGGTGTTCAAAGGGGGCTGAGTGAAGCACACGGCCGATGCCCAGGGAGGCATGAGCCACGGCACCGCACACCAGGTCTGTGATCTCCGCGCCCTGCACCCGGCAGCACCTGTGAGCCAGGCAGGTAGATGACACTGTCTACATTTTACACAGGGGCTAACTGAAGCCCAAGACGTCACACACAGGGAGGGCTGGGTCCAGCCTTCCCCGTCTCCTCCTTTCTCCTGGAGGGTGAGAGCTGGCCCCGTTGGGAAGCCTCAGTGCTGCACCCAGGTGGCCTAGGGCACAGTCATGCTCCATCCACCTGGGGTGAGGACAAGGCCTGTCCCCAGCCCTCAGCACTGCTGTGCCAACCAGGGGCAAACACCAGGGGAGAAAAGGACTCAGGACTCAGGACTCGGAGAGTTGAGCACAGGGACATCTCCCCACACTGCCCTCCCTCCCAAGACAGGCGATGTGGCTGTGACAGCCTAGAACCCACGGGTGTCAGGACGTGCAGTTGTGATCCCTGGGATGTGTTCTGGTGGGGGAGAATGGGTGTGGCTTTGCAGCACCTGGAGTGACCGGCATAAGTTTGTTTCTCACCCTTGCAGTTGCCCGGTCTGGGGCCACCTCCACCCCAGCTGCACCCTGACGCGAGCACGAGAGCACGCACGAAAGAGCATGTGGGGGGCAGCTTGGCGAGGCAGCCTCTGCTCTGGCGTGGGGTCACCGAGCCTCACGGTCCTCATTCCTCCTGGGCTGTGCTCTGTGGGGTCCACCTGCTTTGCGGTGGGCCTCTGCTCTCCATGCCCTGCGACTTGCCGGCGCCTGTGGGCAGTGACATGGGCAACCTGGCTCTGCTGGGCACAGTCCTGATGCCCAGACACCTCCCAAATAGGACAGGTAAACAGCTCCCAGGCCAGCAGGCAACCGGCTTTAATGCAGTCCACACTCAGTCTGTGAGGCACCCCAGCAGCACTGGGGGACCTGCACTGCAGCTCACAGCACCCCCCTCCCCATGTGGGCACACACACGCATCCCTGATGTGGAGTTTAAAGCACAGGCCCCCAGCACCAACTAGGAGTGGGAGAGATGGACAGGAGGACAGGGGAGGGGTAGCCAAGGAAGTCAGTCCTTGAAGTTGTAGTTCCGGACCTTAGGGGGCCGCTGGTAGCCTTTAGGCTTTGCAGAGTGGGCCCTGGAGGGTCTTTCGGGCTTGGCCTGGGCTTTCATCTTCATCCCTTTGATGGCCACGGGGCTCCGGTCAGGGTGTGGGAGGCTGTCAGCTGCTGGAGGTGCCGTGAGCTCTACCAGATGAGAGAACAGAAAAATGCAGTTACATCCCAGGCCAGGAAGCCATGTGCTTAGAAAGCAGCTCACTTGAGTGTACACTGACCGGCAGTGGTTCCTGCCAGCAGGAACCAAGACCACACGCCCTGGCTGTTGGCACAGGAGCCCCGTGCAGGCCAGAGGCCCTTCTGTGGTGACCATTCAGTGGCAGCAAGGTCCCAGTGTCGCCGCACAGGAGGTTTGTGGGCACGCGCTCTCCAGATGCTTTGCAGGGCGTGAGCCTGTCCCTCCACTGGGTACAAAGCGCACTCGGCCCTGAGAACTGTCTCCTGTCATAACCATCCTGTAATGGCTCCATGGAGGGGGCTACCAAGGTTAATGGGTGACTCCTGGCACTTGCCCACTGTCAGCGCCTCTGCACCTCCAATTGCCCAGCAGCCTGGACACACGTGGCCAGGCCCAGGCCAAGGACCTGGGTGTGGCAGCACACACCCCACGTGGGCCAGCATGCCAGAGCGGCCCTTCCTCTACACTGGGGCTTCGATGGTGATTTTCTTTATCCTTTGAGCTTCTATGTTCAAAGTTTTTAGAGCTAAGAATGTATTTCTTTTGTAAAACAAAAAGGATGTTATTAAAAAGCAATTGTAAGGGCCGGCCCGGTGGCTCAGGCGGTTGGAGCTCCGTGCTCCTGACTCTGAAGGCTGCCAGTTCGATTCCCACATGGGCCAGTGGGCTCTCAACCACAAGGTTGTCGGTTCAATTCCTCGACTCCCCTGCAACTAGCAACGGCAACTGGACCTGGAGCTGAGCTGCGCCCTCCACAACTAAGACTGAAAGGACAACAACTTGACTTGGGGGAAAAAAAAAAGTCCTGGAAGTACGCACTGTTCCCCAATAAAGTCCTGTACCCCTTCCCCAATAAAATCTTTTTTAAAAAAAGCAATTGTAAGATGCAAGTTCAAGACTGGCTGTCCGTTAGGGTGGGCCCAGCAGGTAGGCCCAGGAGGTCCACACTGAAGGGACCAGAGCCCAGAGCATAGACCAAGGGGGGTTGGCCCACGCGGCACTGGCATCTGTCACGTGTGAGACGCACTGTCTGCCCAGTGTCACCCTGGGCCTGGAGGTATGAGCTGGGGGGAGAGTATGGGACGGCAGGACACACCAGGTGGAGACCTGAGGATGAGGAAGGCAGGGCTGCAGACCGCTGGTGCCAGGGCTGGTGTGGGCGGGGGGCTGTGGAGAGCACGCACAGGCGAGGCACATGGGGGCTTGATGGCACCCCACTGCCCTTCCGGGCAGTGTCTCCAGCGAGCTGTCCGGACATGCCCAGGCCCCTGGCCCTCGCCTTGGGCCCCCGGAGCTGGTCTCCTGTCCTCTCAGCCTCCCTGGGCTCACACCCCCATGGCCTCCCTCTGCCCTTGGACCCAGTCCTGGCTCCAGGCCTCCCAGCATCCTGGTCCTGGAGGGATGGCGATGCGGGTCCCTGGACCCTCCCACACTCCTGCTTCCTGCCGCCATCACTGCTGCTCCCTCTCCAGGAAAATGTCTGAGTTTTTGGTTCTCCAGCCCCAGACTAAACTCATCCTCCACATGCAGAGCTTCCCACATGAGCCTACAGGCCGACCTGAGCACTACCCTCTGCTCGCTTGGTTTCCTTCTAGAAGGCATTGTCCAGTGTGGAGCAGTGGGGTCAGGGCCCTGACCACTGTGACCCTGGGGGAATCCCCCCAATGCGGGGACTGGCCCTCTTGGGTGTTCCAGGGGCCGCCTCCTGGAGAAAGGGAAGTTTAGGGAGGAGGGCAGCCCAGGCCCAAAGCTCTGTAGTGCTGAGGGGGGAGAGGAACTCAGCCAAAGCAAAGAGGCTGGAGGGCAGACAGCGGCTGTGTGGTCTCCCAAAGAGCCCGCACTAGGATGTGGCCGGTGCCTCCAGGGCAGGGTCAAGCCGGCTCCCATCTGAGTAACCTGAGCTGCCCTTGTCTGTCTCACCCGACCTGTTCTGCCCGCCCAGCCCAGGTTCTCTTCCAGCCCTGGGTACTGATCAGGCCTCGGGGGAAATTACAGGCCTCGGGGAAATTATGCGGGCACACGGCTTCGTCATGGGGCTCTGCTGGGCCCTGAGCCGCCAGCCTCTTCCAGGCCGGGCTCGCGTCCGGGATGGTGGTGGCCAGTCTTTTGTCTCAGAGCCTCCCAAGGGGCAGTGCTGGTCCCAGCTCCCTGGTGGCTCAGAGCCACTGCCCAACCCCCGTCAGCATCGGCCTCCAGGTCGCGCACTTCGGGCTTCCAGGTCTGTGCTCCTGAGAAAGGGGTCATGGAGTCCGTGCCTGGCCTGGTTCTCCAGAGCCCTCCCGGGGGCTGGGGGCAGCTCAGCACTCACTGCAGCCTCAGCTGGTCCAGCCAGTCCTGTCTCCACTGCCCCCCAACTCCCCTCTGGGGGAGGTGCTGAGATCCCTCTCAGGCCCTGAGTTCACTACTCCTCAGACAGGACAAATTACACACCCAGGTCTCCTCACCCTGAACCCCCTTTTTGATCAGTGTTTCAAATTAGGTTATGTCACACATAACTGTCCCAGGCAACCTAGCACGGTGGTGATGGAGCCCCAGGCCGTCAACATGTGTTGGACATGGATGCGGGTGTAACCTCCCTCCCCCTCCCCCAGCCCCAGGTTTCTAGAAACTGTACCTACTGCCCAGGACCCTGCCTGCCCCCTCCACCCGCAGCGAACCTATAGGAAACTGCTGCCACCCTTGGTGCCCAGGCTCTTGGTCAGACTCCAACTCAACAGGGTGGGGAAGAGGCAGGGAGGGCCCTCAGATCCTTCAGACCTGGCCTCGGTGAGCGCTGCCCACAGACCTGTCCTTCTTAACACCCCTCCCTTCCCAAGGCTAATACCCCACACTAACCCCTAATCGCTGCTGCCTCACACCATTTTCAGGGGCACCCCTCCCTGGTTCCAGGCTCACCCAGACCTGTCTGCTGGGGTCTCGGTGTGGCCCAACAAGGCTCCCATCCTGCGCCACGAGAAAGGGAGCTTAGGGGACACGTTCTGTGGGCTAGTTCTGCCCTGGGGGAAAGGAGGCATCATCCCAGGTGGGCATGCGGGCCCCGCCCCCCATGGGCTCTGTCCCCTCTCCCTGACCCTGCCTGAGGGTCAGCTGGGAGAGGCCCGCAGTCAGGTGGGTAGGCCAGGACAGAGGCCAGGTCGGTGGCAGCTGGGGGGGGGGGGGAGGCATGGAGGTGGCTGAAGGTGGCGGCCAGGCCATAAGCCTGGCTTGGTCCCCACTTTGGAGGGAGAGGGCCCAGCGGGAAAGGAGGTGCAGAGGGCTGCTGGTCGTGGTGGCTGCAAACTGGCCTCAGGACCTGGAGCGATGCTGCCGTGTGTCCCCTGGGCTGCAAGCACTCAGCTGTATGGGGCCAGCAGGTGGTCACGGCGAGCAGTGGGGTGTGTGGACTCTGACCTGCCTTTTCAGAGACCTAAGCCCAAACACTGGAACATGAGAGAAAATTCATGAAAGGCACATTTTCAAAAGGGGCTGAGGGGCTGGGGTCAGCTAGGCCGCTCATGGCTCTAGGAGGCCCCCAACGCCCCCGGGACTCCAGCAGTGGGGCCATCCTCACACGCTGGTGCAGACCAGCAGGCCACACACGGCCACCGGCTGCTCTCTGCTCCTCTTGGCGGGGGGACAGCTGTCAGTGAGGCAACGCTCTCCTTTTCCACAGAAACGTGGCCCCTAGGGAAGGCTGCCCATCTCGCTCCAGGCGCCAAGAGCAGTGAGCCTGGCCAGGGTCTCCGCACGCCACACCAGGCCCCTGACATGGCTCTGAGGTCTGGTGATGGCCCTTTGGGCCCCGCAGGAGAAGCATGGGGGCGGCCATGCTGATGGCATGTGGTGTGTGGCCAGCTGTTCCCTGTCCCAGTGGAGCCCAAGTGGCAAGCAGGGCGGCCGTGGCCACGCGCACCGGCACCTCGGCCTCCAGGGCCCGTCCACGACTGCAGGCGAAGCTTTCCATGCACACACCTGCCTCGGCGCCCCGCCCTACACAGGACTGCAGTGGCCCCATCCTGACAGGCGGTGCTGGGCCGAGGGGCACAGCTCCTGCCCAGAGAAGCAGCTGTGCCCAGCAGGCGCCCACAGGAAGCAGGGCAAGGCACCCTGATGGAGACGGCTGCACCCAAGCTCTTCCCTGGCTCCACTTGGGGGGAAAGAGTACGGCCTCCTGGTCACCACGCTGGGCTCAGGGAGGTCCCAGAAATGGACCAGGCGGACAGAGCTGCTGAATCTACACTTCTTCCCCCACAACCTGGGCTGCACCCATCAGCTCCTTCCTGGCCCCGTGGAAAGGCTAACCCTCAGGAAGTGGCGTCTGGAAGGTCCTCTGCCCAGGAGCCTCGAGCAGACAGCTCAGCTCCCCACCCTCGCCGCCTGTGGGCTGGACCGCGGCGCACGAGGCACCAGGCACTTGTACCATGAAGAGGCCAGCAGATGGTGGGGCCACCAGTAAAGGTGATGGGGTCGGTGCGTGGGAGTGACAAGGAGCAGCTGGGCGGGGGAGTGGGGAGGGGCAGCCCCAGGTCCTGGCGGAGGTGGGCATCTCAGGCCCCCAGCACCCTCGTCACACCCTCCATGCTCCCCGGCAACACTCGGAGAAGACGCCACACCAGTCCTGGCACAGTACCCTCCCCTGGAATGTAAGTTAGACGGTCGACATCCGCCCAGAGATGGAGCTCCCCCTGGGAGGGGCCTTGGGCAGAGGAGGGACGAGCCTCCTGCCTCGCTGCCCTCAGCTCCCCACTGTGCTGGGGACTCTCAGGATGGACACGTCCAGAACAGGCTCTTCCACAGAACAGGGCTGGCGCTAGGCCTGGAGCCAGAGCACGGACACAGGCAGAGGAGTACATCTCAGTGCTGAAAGCACAGCCTGTCTCCCTTAGTGAGCACAGCTCCGCCCCTCCAGCCCCTGGTCCCACGACCCACCCTGGCTTCTGGCCACCATGGTCACGGGCAGCAAGCCAGAGGCTGACCTCCAGCAGGTTACCTCCTTCACTTTGCAGCATGTAGAGAGCAAGCGGCCACGACCAGTGGCTTGCGGCCACCATGGCTAACAAAAAGAATGATCTTTGTTAGCTCCTTGGTCAGGCACCATGGGGGAACAGCTGAAACAAAGGCACCTGCTGCAGTTTTGAGCATTTCACCTACACCCCCACCCATGAATTGGGCGCCCCTTCTGTGGACAGCTGGGCTTTTCTGCCCACCAGAAGGGTTCCCTCAGTCCCCACATGGACCAGGGGGGTTCAGCCCTGGTCACAGAGGGAACCATAAAATCCACACGTTTGCCGCAGGGTCCAGTGAAAGCTTAAAACCACATGAATTTTAGGGTGGGGACCTCGTGCTTCCTGTGTGTGAGTCTGTAGTATCAGGATTATAGCAGCTCCCTGTTTTAAACTAAAATACAAATGCAGCAGTACCTGGAACCTTCTATCCATGAGACCCCTGGTTCCAGAGAACAAAGCCCACAAAGCACCTTCCTGTCCTTCCAGAGCTAGAAGAATAAGCTGCTCACTTCTGGCCACCAGGTGCTGTCCTGATGCTCACGTGAGGACTGGATGGCATTCTTGGAGGAGGAGCATGTAGGACAGTTTGGATGGGGCCAGACTCACATGTGACCCGCCCAGGTCTCCGTGTCCAGTTTAGTCACACACCTGCAAACACCTACAGGGCACAGGGGTCCCTACACCAGCGGGACACCAGCTCTGCTTCTGCATAAAGATCCACACGGAAAACATTCTTGGAGGGAGCACTTAAATAGGGACAGACAAATCTGGCAGGCGCTGTGAGAGATGTGGGAAACAGGAAGTCAGAGCTGTGGGCCGGGCGGCGTCAGTCCGATGGGGCCGCGTGGCACAGCGGGGACCAGGGGTGCATGTAGGGAACGGATCCTGGGATGGGGGCCGATGTGGGAACAAGTCTAGGAAATTGGTGGGGCTCATGGACGTGTGCGAGTCAGGAAAACTATCTCAGGACACAGTCAGAACATGCATCTTGTAAAAGAGCGAAGAAAACGTGGTTTCTCCAATGAAAGGCAGGAATGCAGAAAAGTGAAACAGAAGAAAGTAAATGGGAGATAAATACTGTAGATTTAAGCCCAAGATAAGAATTCAGTAAGTATAAGTGAGTTAAATTCACTTAGGAAGACAAAAAAAATTCTCCAACTGGATTTGAAATAAAGAAAACAAGATCCAACAAGACATGGTGTGACACTCATTTAAAACAAAGGACACATAAAAACTGGAAAACAAAAAAAAGAGGTAGAATTAAGCAAAGAGTGTGACAAGAGGCAGAGAAGTGTGTGCCAGTAAAGGTTCGACCTCTAGGCACACTGAGTAACAGCCGAGGGCTGCAGGGGCAGCGGAGTCAGTGAGCACGGTGGACGGTGTGCCCGGCCTGTTGATCACAGACAGCCTCGCCGAGAGTGCACACACGTGCCCAGTGGACTGCCGGTGGATTACGGGACGCGGCAGCAGGCAGGAGGGTGACGCTCTCTCCTGGCAGCTGCAGCCTCTGCAGTCACCTGGCAAGTGTCCCTCAGGCCAAGTCGGATGCGGTACAGCTGGTCACCAGCACCAGGACCCCTCAAGTGTTGGCTGCTTCCAACTGTACAACATGCCAGTGAGTGACACGTGGGCAGGAGAGGAAATCGCACATGAGTTAGGAAATATTCTGAGCCGAATCGTAGAACGGGTAAGACACTGAAGCCATTTACATACATTTGTCAGGAGATACTAAGTAAAACTGGGAGGTGAGCTCAGCCCCCAACTTGGGAAGCTGGAAAGAAAGGAACAACAGACTTAGGGAAACAAGAAATGAGGAAATCGTGAAGCCAAAGGCAAATGAAATAGAAACCCTGAGAAAACAGAACACAGAGTATCGCTAGAACCCAGACTCCCATCTGCAGAGATTAGTACGACTGATCTACAACTGGGCAGGCAGCTGAGCAGCGCAGGGGAGTCACGGGGGAAAAAACGAGCGTCCTGAAGAGCGATTCAATAGAAAGCGAATAAAACCCAGATGAAATGGAAAATTCCAAAACAAGGACCAAAAAGAGGCATTTGAAGTGTCCAACACCTATGAAGGAAATTGAAGGCTAAGCAAACACTTCCCTCCTCCAGAGCCCCAGCTCAGACGCACAGGTATTTCTACGGAATTTTCAAAGAAACCAAGGAATACTCAATTTCTACCTTATTCAAATAATTCAGAAAAGCAGGAAAACAGTGACAGCTGCCCAGCTTATTTTATTCCCAAACGAGGTAAGGACCATGCAAGAAAAAAATCACAGGCCTCTCCAACTTGTTAACAGGGAGGCAAAGACGAAATATAAACTTGAGCAAATCACATCCAACAAGTGTTCAAAACACAGCATTCCCAGCGGTGCACACCTGGCTCAACGCCAGGAAACCTGCTGCCATATGTCACCACATTAATAAACGGAAAGGAAAAAAGCAGGCTTATCTGAGTCAATGCAGAAAAAACATCGAACAAGGTTTAACACCTGCTTATGAGGTCTGACAATTAACTTTGCGAATTCGTTGCAACAATGTTGCTAACCTTTTTTGATATCAGAGGGATTATTTATTATGAATTTGTACCAATTGGACAAACAGTTAACCAAGTTTACTATTGGGGAGAGCTGAAAAGTCTGTGTGAAAAAGTTAGACGACCTGAACTTTTTGCCAACAATTCATGGCTCTTGCATCACGACAATGCACCAGCTCACACGGCACTGTCTGTGAGGGAGTTTTTAGCCAGTGAACAAATAGCTGTATTGGAACACCCTCCCTGTCCACCTTATCTGGCCCCCAATGACTTCTTTCTTTACACCAAAATAAAGGAAATATTGAAAGGAAGACATTTTGATGACATTCAGGACATCAAGGGTAATCCGACAACAGCTCTGATGGCCAATCCAGAAAAAGGGTTTCAAAATTGCTTTGAAGGGTGGACTAGGCACTGGCATCAGTGCATAGCTTCCCAAGGGGAGGACTTCAAAGGTGACCGGAGTGATATTCAGCAGTGAGGTATGCAGCACTTTTTCTAGGATGAGTTCACGATCTTAATTGTCTGACCTCGTATGATGAATACTCTTAGTAAATCAGGGATATCAGGGACATTTTCACCTTCGTAAAGGTTATTATTTCAGACATGCAGCAATGATTACATTTAGTGGGAAAACGAGCCTTAGGGGTTCAAGTTAGGAGATCAGACAAGACGGCCACTGTGAGTGCGCCTGTGAATGTGGCCCCAGGGCCCCAGCCGAGCCACAAGGAAAGAGAAGGAAAAAGGAGAAAAAGGAATGGAAAGTAAGAAACAGTCAGTCATTATCTGAAGATAATATAATCATCCACTGAGCAAATAAACAGCTCCAAAGACGAGCTGTCAGCATTAATACAGAGGCCCAGCAATGAGGATGCTCAGGTAAACCCACAGACTCCAGAACACTCCTGCAGACCGTGACCGGCTAGTAAATGTGCTACCGCAAAAAGCAAGAAAACGCTAAGCCAGCCTGCCGCCCTGGTTACAGTGTCGCTGGCTGCTTCTGCCACCAGCCTTCTGGTGGCCTTTCCTTAGCAGAGGATCTCGGCCACTGTTTTTTTGCCAAGTAAAATCTGTGGCATCCTCCAGAGACCATATAACCCCTTCTGAAGGAAGCAGACGGAAGTGGGTTTGTTCTATACACTGGTTTTCAATGTTTTCTAAGAAGCTGAGATACCATTTCTTACCACAAAGTCTGGTGTGTGGGCTGACACGGAGGGGCGTCTGGCTGGGGATATGGTCTGCACTAACGGCCTCCGGGTTCCTTCTCGGTACCACGTGGAGGGTAATCGGTAAGGGTGACAAGGGCCTGCAGCCACCAGGAAACGTGCGGGAGGTTGCTGCTTGGGTCTGTCCCATGCTGGGTCTTCTCGGCTGTGCCCATGACAGACTCCGGTCTCCTACACTAGAAACTGGGGGACCAGAAGGCGGTCCTGGGGCAGAATGTTCACTGACTACAGCGTCCCCAGCTCCTGGGTGGTGCCGTCCACAGGCTTCCTTTCCAAATATCATGTCTATCGAGCTATGGGGCAATGAAATGAACCCATTTTTAAGCATACATTTCAGTGGGTTCTAGGAAACATATCCATCCATGTGCATGGAACACTCTAGCACCCCAAAGAGCCCTGTCTCCAGCCCAAGGCCACCCTGATCACACGGGCGTTTTCGAGGTTCATGTCTATAGAGGGCATGTGGTACTTTTTGGTGTCTGGTTCTTCCCGAGACCAAAGCAGAGCTTCTGAGATTCATTCCTGTTGTTGTGTGTGTCAGTGGATCATATCACTTGTGGAGCAGTATTCCATTATATGGCCACACTGTCGCTTGATTTTCCATTTATCTGTGATGGACGCTTGCATCACTCACAGTTTCGGGGTGTTACAAGTGTTCACGGCATGTCCCCGGCTGCATGTGTCCCCATCCTTCTTGCAGTCACCCTGACCTGAACGCTGGGCTGTGCAGTCAGGGGGGCCACACTGCAGTGCCCCAAGATGTGTGACAGTTCCCGCTGCTCCATGCCCTCACAGCCACTCAACGTCATCAGGTTTGAAAGCATCTCCGGTCATGTGAGCGAGCGGGTGGTGGCATCTCGTGCTGGTTTAAATTTACATTTGCCTGATGACTAATGACACTGGGCGTCTCTCATGGGCTTACTGGCCACTTGTACGTCGTCTTCTGTAATGTGTCGTTTCAAGTATTTTGGATGTTTCTTATTGGGCTTATTCGTTTCTTATTATTGGGTTGTAAAGTTCTTTGTACGTTCTGGGTACAAGTTCTTGATATGTAGTCAAATATTTTCTCCCAGCTGGTGGCTCCCTTTCATCTTCTTAACAGTGTCATGTGAAAAGCAAAACTGTACTATTTTGATGAAGTCCAATCTGTGGTTTTTTTCCATTTATGGTTCAGACTTCTAGCATACTATCAAGGAAATCTTTGCCTACCTATCTCAAAGTCACAAAGGTTTCCTCCAGTGCCTTCTTCTGTAAGTTTTATAGTTTTAGCTTTTATGTTTAGGCTTACAATGGATTTTGAAGTAACTTTGTATCTGGTATTAAGGTGGCGGTCGAGGTTCATTTTTTTTCTATATGGATATGTAATTGTTCCAGCACAATTTATTGAATAAACTACCCTTTCCTTTTAAATTACCTTAGAACCTCTGCATAAATGGAAAAATCAATGAGCACGTGTGTGTGTCTGTTCTGACCCTCTGCTGTATATGCCTACCCTACACCAACAGCACACTGTAGCATTACAGTAAGTCTTACAGTCAGGTAGTTTATGGCCTCCAACTTTGTTCTTTTCCAAGATAGCTTTGGATATTCTGAATCCTTTGCATTTCCCTGTAAATTTTAATTTTCAATTTCAATTTTAAGGATGCTTGGATTTTGATTGGGTTGTGTTAAAACTATAGATAAATGTTGGAAGAAAGGACATCTTAATACTGAGTCTTCTCAGCCATGAATATGGTATATCTCTCCATTCTTTAGGTCTTAATTTTGTCAGCAATGATTTTTTTTCAGTGCACAGGTATTTTGTTTAATAGATCCATAAGTATTCCCTGGTTTGGGATGCTATTGTAAATGGTATTTTTATTGCAATTTCCATTGCTATATATAAAATATAATTGATTTGGTATCTTGACCTTGTATCCTGGGTCTTTGCTATTGTCACTTTTTAATTCTAGAAGGGTTTTTTTTTGGTAGATTACTTAGGATTTTTTATGAATTAGATCATGTTTTATTTCTTCTTTTGTGATCTGTATGTCTGTGTCCGCTTTTTTTCTTGGTCTATTATGGGGCTAGGACTGTCAACACAATGTGGCATCAGTCTTTGACCATGAAGTGAGATATTGGCTGTAGGCTTTACATAGATGCCCTTTATTGAGTTGAAGAAGTTCCCTCCTATTTCTAATTTGTTGAGGGTTCCTTTTTTTTCTTTTTGTCATTCATGGGTGTTTAATTTTGTCAAATAATTTTTCTGCAGTTATTGAGACAATCATGATTTCCCTTTTTGAATCTGTTAATATAGTGTACTAAACTTTTAATGTTATACCAACCTTTTGTTGCTAGGATAACACCCACCAGGTAGGGAAGCTCTGCCCTTTTCCCGTCATCTTTGGCATTGATATTCTAATATTTTATTAAAGATTTTTTGGTCTATATTCATTAAAGATACTGGCCCATAGTTTCCTTTTCCTTTATTTTTGGATGGGATTAATATCATTTTTTTATTAAATGTTTTATAGACTTCACCAGTGGAGCCCTCTGGCCTGGAGTTTTCTTTGTGGGAAGGTTTTCAGCTACACATTCAATTGCTTTAACAGATACAGGCCTACTCACATTTCTGCTTCTTCTTGAATCAGTTTTGGTTAACTCGGGTCTTTCAGAGACTTTGCCAATTTTAACGACATTAACTTGTCAAACTATTGACATGCAGTTGTTCTTATTATTCCATTACCTTCTTACTACCTGTAGGACATGCATCGATGCCCCTCTTTCACTCCTGACATTCGTAATTTGTATTGTCTCTCATTCTATCTTGATCAGTATAACTAGATGCTTGTTGATATTTTTTCAAAGAATCAGATTTTGGCTTCATTGTTTTCTTGTATTCCCTTTCTCTTTTCTATTTCGTTGTTTCCCACTTTTATCTTTATTATTCCCTTCCTTCTATAACCTTTGAATTCAATTTGTTCTTATTTCTCTAGCCTCTTATGGTGGAGGTGTCGATTGCTGATTCTGCAGCAATGTTCAATAATGCAAGCATTTAAAGGCATACATTTCTAACCACTATTTTGTGATTTTTTTCTTTGACTCATGAGTTATTAAAAAATACTCCATTTTCAAAATTTGGGGATTTTTTTTTCTTTTTTTCTTTTTTAGGTATCTTTCTGTCATTGATTTCCAAGGTAACCCCTCTGTGGTTAGGAAACATAGTCTGTATGATTTCAATCCTTTTAAATGTATTGAGACCAGTTTTATGACCCAATATATATCTTGTGGAATGTTCCATGTGCACCTGGAAACATGTGTGTTCTGCTGTGTTGTGTGAGAGGCGTAAACATGTCAGTTAGGGCAAGGTGGTTAAGGCACAAAGCTTTTATGTCTGTATTTATTTTCTGCTTGTTCCATCAGATCCCGGTGAAGAGGTGCAGAAGTCTGCAACTGGAACAGGGATCTGTGTACACCTCCTTTTATTTCTGCGAGTGTTCGCTTTATGTGTTTTCAGCTCTCTTCTTAGGAGCTCACAATTTGGGACTGCTGTGCCTTCCTGATTGACTGACATGCTGTCATTATAAAACGTCCCTCTGGTACTCCCTGCCGGGAAGTCTGAGTTGCCTCATATGAACACAGGCACTCAGCTTTCTTTATCTGTATCTTTATATTGAACGTGGGTTTCCTGCCTTTTTCTTCCAGTCGGCTTTTTAATGGGGCATGTAGACCATCACATTTAATGGTATTATCAACATGGTTGGTTTTAAATGAGTCTTCCCATTAAATTGTTTTGCATGTGTCCCATCTGTCCTTTCTGCCCCTTTTCCTTGTTTCCTGCCTACTTTTGGATGTTTTATGTTCCATTTTACCTTCAGGACTACGCTATTAGCTCCATGCCCTTGGGGTTTTTTTTTGGTTTTTTTCAATGGTTGCTCTATGGTTTACAATATGCATTTGTAACTTACCACATCCAACTTCAAAATAATATTACACAACTTCACATACAAGAGCCTTACAAGAGTAGACTTCCTTCCCCTCTCCTGCCATTTATGCCATTTTGTCACACAATTCACTTGAAAATCTATCACGAACCCCGTAATACACTGTTATTAGGTGTGCTTTAAACAATCCATTACCTTTCCGAGAAAAGGGAAAGTGTGTTTTCATCATCGGCCCACACAACTGCCACTCCTGCATCCGTGTTCCTCTCTGGTGATTCAGGATTCCATCTGGCGTCATTCAGCGTGAAGAATAGCCTTTACAATTTCTGGTAGTGCAAGTCTGTCGGTGTGAATTCTATCAGATTTGTCTGTCTGTAATAAACGTTTTAAATTTGCCTTAATTTTGAAGGGTTTTTCTGCTACATATAGAATTCTAGGTGACAGCTTTTTTCCAGCACTTTGAAGGTGATGGTCCTTTGTCTTCCGACTTAGGCAGTTTCTGAAGAAAGGCCTGTCATGGTGTTGATCTGCATTCATTTCTATGTAATGTGCTTTTTAGTTTTTCTTCAACTGCTTTTAAGGTTTTATCTTTATCACTGATTCTCAGGAATCTGATCATGATATTCCCTGGGTTGCAAGCGTGGGTGTGTGTTTATCCTGCTGCTTGGGACAAACTTCTTGGAACTGTGAGTTAAGAGTTTTTATCAAATTTACAAAGAAAAGGGCATTATTTCTTCAAATGCTTTTTCTGTCCCCTCTTTCGTCAGCCGCGTGGACACGACCTGTCAGGGCACCAGCGCACTTCTCGCCCCCGTGTTTTCCTGGGCATCATTCTGGAGGTCGGCCGCTGTGTCTCCAGGACCCCATTCCTTTTCCTGCCATCTCCACTGTGCTGTTAGCCCCCCCCCCCAGTGAGTTTTCCTTTCAAATATTGTACTTTTCATCTCTAGAAGTTTTGTTCGGCTTTTTTATATTTTCAAGTTGTTTCATGTTTTTCTTTAAATACTTGACTACAGCCACAATAGTTCTTTTAATGTCTTTGCTTGTTCCCTCATTTCCGTCACTTCTGGGCCTCTTTCTACGGACTGATTTTCCTCTTGAATATGGATCACATTTTCCTGCTTCTTCCCAGGCCCCGTAATTTTTGATAGGATGTCAGATATTGCAAATATTGTTGAAATTTCCTCATTTTTTAGAGTGTTGGGCTCTGTTTTGGTAGGCAGGTGGACTCCTTGTTTGGTCACTTCAAAGACTATTTTTAAGCTTGTCTAGGATAAGTCTACATGGGCCTTCACTCCAGAGACGACTAGCCCGGGGTCTCCAACGAATGGAGGTGATCGCTGGGGACCCACCACTCTGACTGGCTGGAGCTTGACTATCTCCCTCCCCTGTGACACTCTGGAAATGGTTCCGCTTACAGGTTGGTTGTCTCTCTTCTGCCTAGATCTGTGCAGCTTTACTCTACGGGTTTGTACAGAGTGAAGCCTCGCCAACCCCAATTCCCACTCCCTCAACTCGGTAAAGCTCCTGAGCTCCGCTGGTACCCGTCCCCGTGCCAGCAGTCCAGAGCCGGGGGCCCCGGAGCTTCATCGCTGCACTTCTTTGAAGGTGACAGACCTGTGCTGCCTATGCCCAGCGTCTGAAACAGCTGCTTCTGTATTTGGTCCAGTTTTGTACCTGTTTGTGGAGGAATGTTGAAGTCCAGTCCTTATAAGAGGCTGGCCAGAAGCAGAAGAGAGGGCTAGCCAGGCTGTGCCCAGAATAAATACCACTAAAGACTAGGTGGCTTTGGCTAGTTCTTAAAGTATTTACTTTGTTTCAAAAGTTATTTCGACACAAGTTTTCCTAGGTGGCAGTAAGTGCTACATTATAACAACTTCAAGAGAAGAGCCAACAAAGATCTATTTCACCATCTGTTCTCAAAGTTTTCAGGATGCTCTGTACTTCAGAAGTCTCAGGCTGTGATCACTGGTGATGGCAGGAAGCTGGCCCCCTCACCCCCCCGGTCAGGCACTGCTGCTCCTCCGGTGACCAGCACATGGTGCCTGGGCCTCTGGGGCGCAGGTACAAGACGATGCTGTGGGCTAGGGCTCATCCAGTCCCCTCCTGAGCATCGTATGGGCGGGGCCAAGAGGACAAAGATAACAGCTGAGCAGCCAGAGGGTAGGACCCCTTCACCCCGGGGTCCTGGAGCAGTCGCGCTCACAGTACTTAACAAGCCCCCGTCGTGCCCTTGTGGGCTACTTCCCAAGGTCACTGTGACAGCAGCAGTGAGCATGTGGCTGAGCCCTGTGCTGGAAGGTACTTCACCTTGTTCCTGGCCCGTGTTCCTACAGCCCAGCCCTTGAGCCCTGACCGGGGCTTGCATCATCACGTTTCTGGTGCAGAGGACAGCCCTTCTCCGGCTCACAGCAGCCTCTGTCCCATGGGGTAGGCTGGCCAGTCTGTGAGCTGCGTCTGGCAAGGTTCTCTTCGGCCTGCTTGTGTCACGGTGGCACACCGAGCCTTGTACAGATTCCCAGAGCCCAGGGGAGTTCTCTGGTTAGCGCACAGGCTGAGCACACAGATAGGCAGATTAGGACGCAATGTTCCGGGAGCAGCGTGTACAGTGGGATCATATACTGTCCTCTGTGGTCACCCATCTTGTGTGGTTTCCACTGTTCCTTTGTCATTACAAGCTGCGCCCCACTCCTCCCCACCCCGCATCCATCACTCAAGTGCAGCGTGGGGCGGCTGAGCCCTAGTTTCACAGGAAACAGAAAAACACCTGTGGGGAGGACAGATTGCCCCATTCCTGTTCCCGAGGCTTTTGCTGTGTATGTGGTATGACACGTGAACACACTCCCTGGGGCCCACAGGCTGATACGGCCACGGGCCATGATGCATCTTCTTGTTTTGTTACCCATGTGAAACCATAAACACGGCTCTTTACTGGAGGGCCATGTGTCACTAGGCGTAGCCAGATCTGGTTCTTTGGAGGGCCTGCTCCAAAGTGACCTGCGTTTTGGCTCACTTTGTTTTGATTTTTAATTAGTTGCCAATATTAAAAAACTGAAACATTCTATATAAAAATAAGCTTTCTAGCCCATCTCACTCAACCCACAGAAGAGCTGGCTTGTTGGTTCCACCACGGGGGGAGACAACTGTGGGGTGGCCCCAGCCACCACCAGCCCAACGTCTTCACCAGCCACCTGCTGCCTGGGGCCCATGGGTACCAGTGTTTGGGACCTGCCCTGCCCGGTGGACTTAGGGTCTGAAGTCAGACGGCGTGGGTTCTGACCCTGATCCACACTGTATGCTGGGTGCCCTTCAGCGACTAAGCAGCGTCTCATCATGTGAATGCAGAGGCCAACTTCCCTGAGCTGCCGGGAAGGAACAATGCCACATGGCGGGGCCCAGGGAACACTGGGAGAGGCTCCGCAAACACTGCGCTGGGATGGGTGTGTGCTCTGCCTGGGCCCTTAGAGGAGAACAGCCTGACAACCTGCTATCTGATCTAGACGTCATCTCTGTCATCCATGGACATGTCCTAACTGCACACGGTTTCAAATGACTCTGTATTAACAGCCAGGTAACACGCTTATGCACATCTTAACATCTCACCCAACCCTTTTTAAATGAAAAAAATTTAATTTAAAAATTTTCTAATGTAATTTAAAAAAAAAACAAAAATTTAAAGGAAAAACCCAACACTACGATTGTGCCCCTTTGAAAGTCGTATTCCTTCTTATTCCTCATCTTTTCTTATTCCCTCATTTTCAGTTTGGGGGGTGGGTAAGAGTCTCCTCCCAGCAGGAAGCAGGGTGCACTGTAGGACCCTTCAGACCCCAAAGAGAGACAGAGATGGGGAGGCGTGCCCTCCTCAGGGCTGGGCTGGGTATTGATCCCTGGCAGCCAATTCCTCCACATTCCTGTCTATTATCTGTCTGACTCTTGTGACAACCTTGGCCCTTCCCCCACCTACCCCATCCCTGTCCCCTCTGGGACTCCAGGGAATGGAATGAAGGTTGGGACTTGGAACATCTGGCTAAGTGCTATGCAGCCTGGGGTGTCACTGGGGACCTGGGCCTGTGGCCTCCCGGGAGCTCTGTGGAATCAATCAGTTCACCCTGGGGATCCCACACCTCAGCCCAGTGAAGCTCTAGGAAGGCCTGGCACTTGATCAGCACTTGACCAACACTGGCTTTCAGCTGCACTCTCCCCTTAGAAACCCACCCAGATGGCATTTATTTGTAAATCCAGGCATCTGGGCGCCGCCCTCCACCCCCCAACCCCGCCCCTGCTCAGGGCCTGGGCAGCTGTCCCTTCTAGAGCACACGTTCCCATCCTTCTGTGTCTGACTTTCAATAATCACAGAGAACATTCATTTTCTTATTTCAAAGCACACATAACTGAAAAACTGCAACTGAGAACCAATAATGAAACATCATTGTGCACCTATCAGACTGGCAGGAAAAGCAAGTGCCTGATAAGGATCGTCCTGCACTGCAGTGAGGAAAGGCGCGCTGACAGCCCGCAGCCGCGAAGCTTCAGTGTGGTAACAGGTCAGGACGCGCACTCTGACCCAGGCACTTCCCTCTCCTTCTCCGTCCTGTCCATGGGCTCTGGGCAGCGCGGCCAGCCCTGGGAGCTGCATACCCGCAGAACCTAAGTGCCCATGAGCCCGAGAAGGTCAGAGAAAGTGCCTGGACAGTCACGGCCGCCAACCCCTGAGAAGGCCTGCAGCTCAGGATGCTCCGCGACACCAAGAAATGCCACAGACGGACACGGGAAAAGCTGCTGCCCACTGGGGTGTGCAACTGAGCAGGACAGAGGACACCGCACGAAACAGCGTGCAGAGCCGTCTGTGGCAGCAGGGCGCTGGGCAGTTGTGTCCTGGGGGACAGGGATGGGGACTGGGAGGTGAGCAGGGGAGGGAGCGGGAGGACGGCACAGAGTTCACCTAACACCCTGGTACCATTTCACTGCTCTCCCAGCCGCAGGGAGCAGTCACTCATGACCAGAGGCGGCTGCAGCTCCCTTTGCTCCAGTAGCCGACCCACAGCCTGCAAGGTTGACACACCGACAAACTGAACTCCCAGAGGGCTGTGCGGCCACCTCACCCGCCTGAGGCCGACCCACCGTGTGCCAGGGAGGTCAGATGCTTGTATCTGCCTTGTGTATCTGGTTAGCTGGGGTGACATACTCAGGTATCACTGACCTACCTGTGACGGTGCTTAAGAGTATCTTTCCAGTTTGATTATTTTTGAGGTTAAAAAAGAACTATCTTAGAAATTGTTAATTTTAAATAATATCTAAGGTTAACCTTCTATTTGCTTGCAAACATTCAGTTCCAATTTTGTGTACTTGTAGGTTTGATTTCAAGCTCTGTCACTGCGTGTGGTCTAGATGGCAGGTGTCACAGGAAGCCATGTTCCCACTTCCCAGGCTCTGTGGGGGAGGGGTATGCCCTTCCCCCTACACCCGCCGTCTTGAAATTACACTAACTGGTTACTTCAATTTGGAGAAGACAGCTGCCTTTATAATACTTAATTATGATATTATAAGATCACACAGTTACGTCTTAACCTGAGTCCTTGTCTTCCTAAGAGCCATCGTTTAGGTCCCAATAAGGTTCTAGCAAATATTCTTGGACAAAGCAGAAGTGTCACCCAGATAATTCAATTATGCATGCTCAAATACTCAAGATAGAAGGAGAGGAGAGAAACTCTGTGGACAATTACAACAGCTAAGCCGCACTGATGTCAACCTTCTCCCCCAACTCAGTGTCACAGGGCAAGCCCAAAGCCCATGCTGCGATGTCTTTCCCACTTTTTATTGTAAAATGCAGCTCAGGAACAGCAGCCGCACTCCTCCGCCCCCACTCCTGTCACCACATCCCCCCACCAGGCCCTGTTCCAGCCCCACGCACAGCCCTTCCCCACTCCGCCGCCCAGGGACGCCCCCAACCCCGCACACTGTTCCCTTCCAGGGGCAGGTTCTCTGGTGTAAGACAGTCTCCCAATGACTGGTCAAGGGGAGGCCATGTTACCACGCAGCCAGTGAGATGGAAGAGGGGGTCTGTTGGGCGCCCTGGGTTATTGAAAGAAAGAGAAAAGAGAATTAAAGAATTAAATCAGAGGTGAGAAACAACTTCCGCCTCTGGCCTCTGACGGATGCACTGTGAAACACCCTGGAGGAAAGAACCCCAGAGCAATTGATGGACCTGTTTTTGGTCAGTGCGGTCTGGAATGCTGTCAAGATGCCGTGATTTCCTATGGGTGCCGCCATGAGACAATGTTGGGAAACTTATATGTCACTTTCACTGATCTGACACACACCACTGCAACTATCTGTCTCCCCAGGCCAGCTCCAGGCCAGCCTCTGTCACCAGCGGAACGAACGGGACATCACTGCCACCTGTCTTTGTGAGTCAAGATGACCACCCAGGATGTGCTCTGTTTTCACCCACAGCCCCCAGCAGGGACCCGCAACCCCATCCACGGCCTGCCCACTTGCCCAGCTGCCATTTCACAATTCCCGTCCTGCAAGCCACCCACACTTCCCTCAGCGCCCACGGCTTTGCGTCACATCTGAAGGGGGGAAATCAAGGGATATGACAGGAACCGCCTTCCCACCACAGGCCGACTGTTGGGTCAGGTCTCCGCTGGCACTTGCTCCTGCCTGTCACGGCTCCCACAACTTCTGTTCTGGACCCGCCTGAGCCGGTGTTTGCACAGCTCGCAGCCTTGGGGCACAACTCCCTCTGGGGCAAAGGTCAGATAGGCTTGTCCACTAGATAAGAATGAGGTTCTCCCTGCTCGGGGTTCCTCAGCTGAGACACATGCCCAGAACACAGGCCCTGCTCCGCTTTGCCTTGTGGGACAGGGGCGAGGGGGTCACACAAACACGCACACACAAGGGGACCCATAACTGTCTGCTGTGCCTGACCCAGGATTCTCATTCTTCTGCCAGCAACCATGAAGGCAGCCATGTGGCAGGATCATAGGTCAGCGTGCAAGTCAGGTAAGCTCAAAGCTACACCCCCCTTCTGTCCTGTCAGATCCCAGCCCCCCACCCCGTCCTGTCCTGTAAGACCCCAGCCCCCCACCCCCTATCCTGTCCCATCAGACCCCAGGACGCATGCCCCCAGGACTTCCCTGCTGCCCTCCTCACATGACAAATCATCACAGGTCACCCTTCTTTCCTGCCTGCCTTAGACAAACTGTAACCTTACACCACCTCCACGGGTGCCTGTGGTCTGCTGCTTTTCAGAGCAAGACTTCTCCAGTAAGGCATCCAGCCATTCATTCTTCTTGCCACTTCAGCCAGGCAGGCTGGAATGACAATCACACCTCTCCACTGAGACCACTCAGAAGACCACAGTGACACTCAGCTTGTGAGAAATGGGAGTACTCTTCTGTCCTGACATTACCTGACCTCCCTGTGGCACCCCCCCCAGGTGCCACTTCTCCTCCTTACAACTTCTCATTACAAAAGATACCCAAACTAGGGGCCGGCCCGGTGGCTCAGGCGGTTGGAGCTCTGTGCTCCTAACTCCGAAGGCTGCCGGTTCGATTCCCACATAGACCAGTGGGCTCTCAGCCACAAGGTTGCCGGTTAGACTCCCACAAGGGAAGGTGGGCTGCGCCCCCTGCAACTAGAAAACGGCAACTGGACCTGGAGCTGAGCTGCGCCCTCCACAACTAAGACTGAAAGGACAACAACTTGACTTGGGAAAATGTCCTGGAAGTACACACTGTTCCCCAATAAAGTCCTGTTCCCCTTCCCCAATTAAAAAAAAAAAAGATACCCAAACTACATGCAGCACATATAATGGACACGTATGGTTTCAAGAATATCAATTTAAAGAATAATAAGAAATAAAATATTTTAAAGAATAAAAGAAACACCTGTCTACTCAGCTTAAGAAACAGGCCTATGACCTGTTTTGTAAATAGTTTTATTGGGACGTCCACGCCCACATGTACAGTGTGGCTGCTGTGGGGCTTGGGGGGGGAGGGCGGGGCGCTGCAGAGACCACCACGTGGCCGTAAAGCCAAACGGAGACCACATGGTCCTGCCCTTCGCAGCACACACCAGCCATCTCCCACTGGGAAGGTTTTCAGTGGACGCAGGTGGTGGTGAAGTTCTGTCTGATTGTCTACAAGTCACTGTTTTGCCCTCATTCGGGAAAGGCAAAGTCCCCGTGTGGGAGACAGCTGTCTTCTCCTGGCACAGACAGCTTGTCACTGTCCTGGGCTCCCACTGCGTCAGCCTCACCTCGCCGAAGGTACCCTATCTATTCTGACACCTTTCAAAGCAGCCTCACGACCTCTGGGGTCCGGTGTGTTGTTAGAACACATCCAGTGGGCATTTCTTTGTGATTCTTCAAGCTGGGATTGCTCGGGCTTCCTGCGATTGGGAATTACCACCTCGTAACACTTCAGCCCATCCTCAGCCCCATCCCCTCAAGTGTCACCTCTGCCCACATTCTCTCCTCCTGAGGCTCTGACCAACACGCGTCAGAGCTTCTCACTGCGTCCTACACGGCTCTTCTCCCTCCGTCATTCGTTCGTTCATTTGTTCTTCCCTTCCTCCCTCTCTCCCTCCCTCCCTCTCTTTGTCTCTCTGGGTAATTTCTTCATATAGAATGTCTATTTCATTAATTCTGCAGTACACACTCTGCCGTTGACCCCTTCCACTAAGTTTTCAATTTCAATAAATACATTTTTCATTTCTTAAAGTACTACTTGGTTCTTCCTTCAGTCCACTTGGTCTTTCTTTATAGCTCCTTGTTTCTGGAGTGAATTTCCTTGCTGGTATTTTACTTTTTTAAACATACGAAGCACAGTTATTGATGCCCTGTACCTTCCAGCAGGTCTACGTCTGCTGGTCGTGCTCCTGGGGCCCTGCTCCTTGTGTCTGCGATCGCATTTGTAATTGGAATCTGGTTTGCAGGAATTTTTCATGGCCTGGAACAAAGGTGGAGTCCCCCCGAAATGGCCTGCATTTGCTGTTGTCTAACTCCTGGGGGCTCCACCAGGTCAGAACGACTCCAGGATAAAATTCTCAGACCACCCAGGGGTCTAAACTGGGGCTAACCCACACGAAGGCTGCCTGCAATGGCAGATTATAAGTAGCTCCCAGTGAGTATGAGGCCATGCCCTCAGTGCCCCCCACAGCCCCGAGCAGGGGAGGCAGGTGGAGGGGCAGGGGTGGGGGGTTGTGATTTACCTTCACACTGAAGGTGTACCCCTTCTGAGTTGCAGCTTCATGGGGGTGGGGGCCCCCACTGCATTCCCGCCCTGGGTGAACCCCCTGTTTTCTAAGCCCTGTGACTTGCACCCATTTTCAAGCTCACCCCCTTTGACCAAGTCCTCGGCTGACAGCCAGCTTCAGTGCTCGGCCTGCCGTCACGGCTCCTCCCTCAGTGGCTCTAGCTTGAGAAGGCCTGAGCCTCCCTCCGTTTACTGATGCCTCACAGCATGGTTTTAATGTTTTGTTCAGCACTTTAGCTGTTTTCAGTGCAAGTGTCAATCCAGGTACTTACCTGATACATGACAAGAAATGGAAGACTAGAGTTTTATGCTTAATGAAGGAACATCTAAGTGAGGCAAAAATGAAAATACTCTTACAGATAAGGCCTCAAAAAGTCTCCCATATATTAAGCCCCGGAAGTACTTGCAGCCTGAGAGGCGTGCTGTTTAGGAAGAAGTGTCAGGGGTCGCGGGGGCAGAAGGCGTTCCTGCCCCTGGCATAGTTGCTATGTAGTGGCGAGGCTTGCGTTCTCTGAAATATTTTGGAAGGTTCTTAGGCTCTACTAGCGTAGTATCCCAAGGACTTCTAGTTGCGGTCTTCAGGTCCCTGCCTGCTGAGAGGAATCGCCGCCGCCATGTTTGCCTGCTTAGTGGCGGGAAGGCTGGTACAAACAGTTGCACGGCAAGTGGCAGAAGATAAATTTGTTTTTGACCTACTTGATTATGAAAATATCAACCATGTGGTCGTTTTTATGCTGGGAACAAGTCCATTTCCTGAGGGAATGGGAGGATCTGTCTATTTTTTCTACCCTGATTCAAATGGATCGCCAGTATGGCAACTCCTAGGATTTGTCACAAATGGGAAACCAAGTGCCATCTTCCAAATTTCAGGTCTTAAATCTGGAGAAGGAAGCCAATACCCTTTTGGAGCCATGAATATTGTACCAACTCCATCTGTTGCTCAGATTGGCATTTCCGTGGAATTATTGGACAGTCTGGCTCAGCAGACTCCTGTAGGTAATGCTGCTGTATTCTCAGTTGATCCATTCACTCAGTTCACACAAAAGATGTTGGACAATTTCTACAATTTTGCTTCATCATTTGCTATCTCTCAGGCTCAGATAACACCAAGTCCATCTGAAATGTTCATTCCAGAAAATGTGGTTCTGAAATGGTATGAAAACTTTCAAAGACAACTAGCACAGAACCCTCTCTTTTGGAAAACATAATTTGAATAAAATAATTTTTAATGGAAAAAAAAAGTTTCCCATATAAAATTCTCTTCTAAATTTGTCTTAAAAGAAGAAATACACATCCATGAGACTACTAGGAGAGACTCGAAAAGCAAATAAACTAAAAGAACTTAGTCAAATTCACTTTTGTCAGAAACACAGCCACCCCCGCACAGCAGTTAAGGAGTTCATTATAGATGCTGATAAGTTAGAAATTGGTGGATGAAATGAAAGTAAGTGGGGTCTTCATAATTTAGGAGTGAAAACTGAGACTACAACTTAAAAACAGGCAGAAGGGAATGGGAAATGTGATCTACCCAAAGAGAGGCAGGAGAAAACATTTCAAAGAATTTAAAGCATGCCAAATAGAAAACAAGACATTGGAGGAAAGCGCTAATGAGAGAGCATCATAGTAACTGCAAACGTATGAAACCACCAGACTAAAGCACAGACTCCGACGGGGACACAGGGAAAGGAAGCCAGAGTGCTGCGCTTTCCATGGCTGTGAGCCTCATCCGTCAGCCGGAGGATGCAGAGGCTGAAACGATAGGACGCAGAAAGCCAGTGGAGTATGAACCCACGGCACTGAGGTGGCCTCCGGATGTAAGACAAAACAGATTTCTTGGCAAAAAACATGAGGGCCAGCAGGAACATGATGCAGTGGTCTTGGCAAAAACCTAACACACGCACCTAAGGACACGCCTCAAGATACAGTGAAGCACCACACGCAGGTATGGTGCTTCTCACTCTCTCAGAAGGATTCACATCACGGTGATTTTATACTCTGCCCAAAAGGTAAAAATAGAGAAATCACTAACCAAGACAGTGAAAAAATAAAAAATCTCATGACTCTGGGGATTTAAAAAAATTCCACACAATTTAGAGAAAAAAATAAAAACGCGAGTTAAGTCCTGAAGCAGGAGGAGGGGACGACAGAGGACAGGCCCCACGGGAGCCTCGGTCCCGTGGTAGGGTCAGTGCTGTGGTCGGTGGGCACGCTGACCAGGGAACAGGGAACAGGGAACAGGGAGGTTCCTGACCTGACATGGGCATCAGAAAGCTCCCAGGTCTCCTGTTTTTCCTTGAAATCTTGCCCCCTGGTTTTTGTTTTGTTTTGTTTTTTCCATTCAAACAAAGAGCTAAAAGCCCAGATGGGAGAAATGGTAGTTCTGCCAAAGGCAGTGGGAATTTGGCAGGGGGGCAAGTACAGGCCTTTGGACAGGCGGCTGGAGGGCTCTGCAGGAGCCTGGAAAAGTGTTTCTCAGAGGTGAGGGGCACAGCTGAGGGGCTGGAGGCAGGCCTTCTAGAAGGCAGGAGAAGTGGGACCAGGACGTGCACAGGCCGGTGGGGGCGGGGTCCTGTTGCAGGAGGCATGGTCTCTGGGGGGGCGGGGCAGAGACTACTCTCTGGAGGACGTTGCAGGTACTGACTTTCACTGGTAGATACAAGTAAAGGCTGAACTTACTGAAACACCAGAAAAAAGAAAACACTGCTGCTGGACGGGGAAAACAGCCCAGCCTCGTCTCCTACAAATTTCCCACAAACACCTGGTCAAGGAGAGACTTACATTGATAAAAGTGAACTGTCATCTTGGGATACTTAATCATGGAGCTGGGAGGACTGTGGGGTGGAGCTGCCCCCCCCAGTTGACTCTCTAGCCCGACTTCCTGTTGAACTTTGTGGTGACTTCAGGGGGAGGGACGAGAAGACTAGAAGAGCCATCTTGGAACCAGGCCATTATGTTCCTTCTACACGTGGGAGCCGGTTGGAGCCCCGGGTTGGAGGTGTGCGTTCCCGCACTGCAGTTTCATGGTTTTTGTTTCTTTTTCCTTTTTCCAGAATAAACCGTTGTTCTTGTGGGTTTATCCAGAGAGTTACTTTTGCCAGTCGACAACGTCTAGTCAAGATGAGGGCAGCAAAGCGCCGCAAGAACAGAGGGGGGAGGAGACAAGCAAACGAATGGCAGTGAACGTTCCCCCAAAAGCTCCTGGCAAAGCCGATGAGAAACACAAAACATGCTGAATGAAAACGGTGCCGAAGCAGTGGCCACGCAGATTCCAGGCCACAGAGCAGACAGAGCTTGGGGGACAGGGGACGTGTGAGCACAGCAGTGAGCTGGCAGCTTCACGGGCGCTGAGACAGTCCAGAGCTGAAAGCTAAATCATAACAGACCAACACGATGTCATCTCTTCCTGCGTCAGAGAACAGGCGTGAGGACCCTAAGAAAGCTGGTGGCAGTGGGGGGACTAGACAAACTGAGTCTAAAGCCTATGGGAAAATCAACGAACGCGGAGAACTCGGGTGCTCTGAGGAAGGAGTATGAAGAGGGGTCCCGGGTCAGCCAGACCTGAGAAGGCACCAGAGCCAGATACCACATACCGCATGTGAGCAGACCAAGAGGCAGTGGGACACAACAAACAATGCAGGTTCAGGCTCAAATATACCAAGAAGATGTAGCATTACCGCAGGATGTCACACAGTGGGGGGCGGAGAAGTGGGGTGCTTTAGCAGCTGCTGTGGAACAGCTCAATGGCCAATCTGGGGAAACTGGTTCCTACTTGTAGCATATACCATGATAAATTCCAACTAGTCCATGGACTTAAATGTAAAAAAACGAAGCCGTAACTGTGTTAGAAGAAATCCTGGAAGGATCATCTCAAATCTCAGAGTGGAAAAGGCCTAAGTATGGCACAAAGCCCAGAAAGGATTAAAAACAAGGACGTTAATTTAACTACATAAAAATAAAAACCATGTGCATGACAAAAACCACCATAAGCAAAGTCAAAAAAAGCAAATGAAAAACCTTGGGAAAATATCTGCAATTTATGGCTCAGAAAAAGCCTCATTTCCATGATATATGACGAGCTCCTACAAATCAATAAAAAAGATAATAAAGCACGTATAGAAATGGGCAGAGAACTAAAGGAAAGCACACGCATAATGTCCTCCCGGGAGGAATGGCGCTGAAATGACACCTTGCCGCCTGGGGAAGACGGCAGTCGGCGGGTCCTGTGCTGGGAGGCTTTCGGTGTGAGCTGGCACGGTTCCCAAGGAGCCAGCTGACCGTGTCTCCAAATGAGACCTGATGACACTTCTGAGCGTACTGTCACATGTGTGCTGCAGCCCATGCAGCTACTCACTGTGGCATTACGGTGACATGACTGTGACAAGCCAGAATGGCCATCCGTGGGAGGGTGCTGGGACAAACGCCGGCCCGCCAATGTGGCTGACACAGTTAGCAGGCGTGTGGCTGTGAGACAGGGAGGAGGCACTGTCTGGACTGACCTGACGCTGAGTCAGTGCCTCTCCAACAGGGTCCCCCCCCTCCGCCCTTCCTGCTACATCCTGGTCTCATGCAGCAACCCCCAAAGGGGCCCTTCAAACGGGCCTGCCTGCTTTTCATGGAGACGATGCTCCGCTCTGCGTAGATGCGACAACGTCATCAGCTGGATGCTGAGCTGGGCTCTGTCCTTGGGTCTGCACGGAGCATGCGGGGGTGCTCGGGGGGCATGCCACAGGAGGGAGGTTCACCGAGTACAGGAGCTTCACCAAGCAGAGGAGAGCAACTGGAGAGCAACCACGGTGTCCTCAGTGGCCCAGGAACACACGCGCTCGCCTACCTGGAGTCGAGTCATCCTGGGAGGTGAGGCCAGAAGGGCTGGAGCCCAGGTCCAGTAACTTCCACGTGTCCTGGAGGGAGCTGCTGGCAAGTGACGAGGACCTTTGGGTGTGGTGTCCATTGTCCTGGTGGAATTCTTGAGCCTGGTGTGGCTTTGGGGACTGGTTTTCTTTCTGACGAGTTGATCTGCAAGTCACTGTGGAGACCTCGTGTGGCTTCTGTAAAAGGTAGAAATGACAGTTATCCTTGGAAGCACTCTCCCTCCAACACAGAGGCAACAGGGCTCCCTACCCATCTGGGCAGGTGACAGGCCTTTGTGGTGAGCCCTCAAGGACATGAGAGGAAGGTCACTGGAGGCAGGCCGTGTGCCCGTGGCTGGGGGCTGCCGGTGTGCCACCAGCTGGGGTCCCTTGGAACTCAATGCAGGGATGGCAGAGGCAAGGCCGTCAGGACGCGCTGGGGTCTGGAGGGACGGGCGAGAGGGTGAGGCCAGTGTGCCACAAAGAAGGGCCACTGTGGGGCCTGGCTCCCACCACCACCTCATTGTCTGGCTGGACCCTTCTGCTAACACTACAGCACCGTCACCTACATGAAGGTCTGGTGACCGAGATGGCACTCAGGGTAATGGCCTTCTCCTGTGACACCAAGCATGGCATTCCCGAGGGTGGTCCCCACACTGAGACGTGGCATAAACACACAGCACCAGGGTACAGCCTGGCCCTGCCGTGCCCCCCTCTGTACCCCCCTCTGTACCCGCACCGGCTCCGCCTTGCCCGCTGCACAGCCTCTCCAAGCATCGATTCTACGGACTGTCTGAGCCACGTGGGGCCGGCTCTTTGCTGCGCTGTCGCAGAAACCATCCTCCTTCGTATTCTTGGCGTCCTGCCGTGGACATTTAAATAAGGAATTCAGTGTCCACGGTTGTCCACTGGGCATTTTACTGAGTCTTCACTCAAGATTAGAAGAAACACTTTTCCCAAGTTGCTGGTACTGGGAAATTAGTCCACTTGGTGACAAGCCAAAAGGGAGGGACATGCACTGTCCAGCGGCCAGGATGAACTTAGCCCCACCCCGCCACACTTCTCACACCAGGCTCCTGCCCTTGTCCACCGGCCCCCTGCACAACGGAGCTTGTGGCCACTCCCACCTCACTAACAGCAGCTCAGAACTCATGTCACCTCATGCTATAACAGGCCCTCTGGCTCGCTTTTATTTCCATCCGTTTAAAATAAACTGAAAGGACAAACTACATACGGGGAGACTGTATTTGCAAAACATCCCACAGATGAAGATTAGCATCAAGACTGTAAGCCCCCATATCCCTTGAAACTGCACAGACGCCTGATCCGTGAGGGTGGAAGTTTCCAGTTGTACTGAAATGCTCCTGAAGAACGAAAAGTGAGGAGGCTCCCAAGGCAGAAGCACACGACCCAGGCTGAGGGGACACTGCTGCCCCTGCGAGGACCTGCAGTGCATATACGCCCTTAACCAGAGCGTGGTGTCGGACGGAGGGAGGCTGACGGCACACTCGCAGGAGCCAGGTCCCCGGACGGGCACTGGCAGAACTCAGCACCAGTCCTGGGCACCATCTCAGCAAATCAGGAGCAGAAAGAACTTGTTTAAACTGACGAAGGGTCTGCACGAGGCTGGACTTAGGTCCAAATGTGAAACTGCTGATATATAACTACTTTGAGCCACAAAAATGGCAATTTTGTGTGGATCGACAGAAGACCAAAACCTATGGCAGAAGCTAAACTGTGTGTGGGGGGGTCATTCTCTGAACAGGATACAGTGGGGGTGCCAGCCACCGGCCTCTGTGCTGCAGCGTGTCCTGGCCAGGCAGCAGGGTACAGCCTGGGGGGCGGGGCGGGCCCTCCCCACAGAGCCACGTCTGTCAGAGTACAGAACCCAGGTGACCATGGGGGCGCGCATATTAGCATCAGTTTGTTCCGCAGAGCTGGCAGATGAAATCATTCTAGAAACGTCCGCTGTGTTCCTAACAGCCACCATGGCTAGAACATGTAAGTTGGAAGGACTGGCACAGCCATCAAATGGACTAGGCAAACCACAGCTCCCAGGCCAAACCCCACCTGCCCCACTGCTTGTGCAGCCCAGGAGCTGAAAGTTTTTATATTTTTAAACAGTTGGAAAAATCAAAAGAAAAAGAATATTTCACAACACGAAAATTATAAGAAACTAAAATGTGAAGATCCATGAAGCTCACCGGTGCGGCCAAGTCCATCTGGCCACGGTCCGCCCGTGGCCGTGTTCAGGCTGGACGCGACTTGATGTGTCCAACAGGGGCTGCACAGCCCTTAAGGGGGAGAACAATTGCTGTCTGGCTGGTTGCAGACACAGTCTGCCAACCCCTGAACTAGGATGTGTGTCTGCATGGACACAGCTCAGACACGTTATGGTGAAAGAGAGCAGGTGTGCAGAAAGGTGTGTGCACAGGCAGACACGACTTACAACGGCTTTTCAACTGTCGCTCAGAGACACCAGCCTCAGCCAGTCTGAAGGGGTGGGAGGGAGTATGGTAGAGCACTACAGCGGCTTTGACTTTCCAACATTTACTTAGTAAGTTGGATGGTATTCACACAGGTGTTCTTTGGATCTTCTTAGAGTCTAAAATATTTATTTAAAAAAAATCAGTGCATAAATAACACTATCTACCCAGTAAAGATTAAATGAGAGAGAATAGCCAACAGAACTTGGTAAAGGAACAGAAACAAGGGCAAGCTTGTTACATATATTTGTAATGTGATTTGTAAAAACATGA
Source organism: Rhinolophus sinicus (assembly GCF_036562045.2). NCBI lineage: Eukaryota > Metazoa > Chordata > Mammalia > Chiroptera > Rhinolophidae > Rhinolophus > Rhinolophus sinicus. The sequence goes on from NC_133764.1 coordinate 40,745,197, forward strand.
CAACTTTGAAGCAGAAGCATGACTGCCTGGAACGCTGTGGGAAATCAGCGCATAGCCCGAGCCCTACAATCCTGCAGCGTCAATCCCACAGACCAAGGCCCACCGGCCGGCTTCTCCAACTGTCAGTGCCCTGGAAGCCACGGAGGGCAGAAGACCTGTTCTGGCTGAGGGACACTCACGCACACAGGCACACGTGCACGCACACAAGGCACACGTGCACGCACACAAGGCACACATGCACGCACACAGGCACACGTGCACGCACACAAGGCACACGTGCACGCACACAAGGCACACGTGCACGCACACAGGCACACGTGCATGCACACAAGGCACACGTGCACGCACACAGGCACACGTGCACGCACACAGGCACACAAACGTGCACACACAGGCTCACACTCATACACACACGAGGTCTGAAAACTAAGTTCGCGAGCTCGTTGCAACAACGTTGCTCACCTTTTTTGACATCAGAGAGATTATTCATTATGATTTTGTACCAACTGGACAAACAGTGAACCAAATTTACTATTTGGAAGTGCTGAAAAGGCTGCGTGAAAAAGTTAGATGACCTGAGCTTTTCACCAACAATTCATGGCTCTTGCATCACGACAATGCACCAGCTCACACGGCACTGTCTGTGAGGGAGTTTTTAGCCAGTAAACAAATAACTGTATTGGAACATCCTCCCTACTCACCTGATCTGAACCCCAGTGACATCTTTCTTTACCCGTAGAGAAAGGAAATATTGAAAGGAAGACATTTTGATGACATTCGGGACATCAAGGGTAATACGACGACAGCTCTGACAGCCATTCCAGAAAAAGAGTCCCAAATTGCTTTGCAGGGTGGACTAGGCACTGGAATCAGTGCACAGCTTCCCAAGGGGAGTGCTTGGAAGGTGACTGCAGTGATACTCAGCAATGAGGTATGTGGCAGTTTTTCTAGGATGAGCTCGCGGACTTAATTGTCAGACCTCATATGTGCACACATATACACCCACACATGTGCACACACAAGTGCTGGACCGACTGAGGTCATGGACAGGCTGCTTGACAGAGAACGGCTAAAAAGGGGTGGCTGGCAAAATGTGAATATTAAACTCTAGGGCTGTATGAACGCTGTTTCCTGACTTTGGTAATTTACTATAACTATGTCAGGGGGTGTACTTATTTTTAGACATAAAGGGGTTCCATGTCTGAAACCTACTTTGAACTGGCCCAGGATAAGATCTGTCTGTCTGTCTATCTGTCTGTCATCGCTCCCTCTCTCTCCATCGAAAATGTGGGGGAGGCAGAGGGAGCGAAGAGAGAGAAGATAAAGCAAACGTAGCGATAAGTTAACAACTGGTGGGTTTAGGTGAAGGGCCATGTGCTATTCTTGCAACATTGTGCAAACTTTAAATTCAAAATAAAAAATTAATTAAAAAAATAAGCAAGAGTATCAATTTGTAGCACATGATAAAAATGTGAACTCCAAGTCAGTGAGGAAAAGGGTATTGTGACAATTAGTAAATAGAACAACCGGGAAAATGAGTGACTATTAACCTAAACTCAGAATAGAGAAAAATGCGTTAAGCCAAAAAGCAAAATAAACCGTCACAGCAGACTGACAGTTCATTAGAGTAAAAAAAAAAAATGTTGCCTGTAGATTTAAGAAAAATTAAAAATTAAAAAGCAAATCACAAGTTTGAGAAAGATTTAGAACAGACAAGTAGCAATTTCCTTTATCTAGAAAGAACTCTTATAAACTAACAAGAAAAGTACAAACACACCAGTAGAAAAATAAGCAAAGAATAAACAAATGGGAGATAAATAGATTGAAAACTTTAATACCACTAAGGATACAAGACATTTTTAAATGATGCAATTTTTTAAACCTACCATATTGGGGAATATTTCAAAAAAGAACAGCGGAGTGGGTAGAGCTATAGTCGAACATATGTCTGATATGATTTGTAATGTAAACAACAGCAGAAACAGACTGAAATGTTATTGGTAACTACGTTTGGGTGCTCAAAATTGGAGGCTTTTAAAATTGTGTTGACTGTATTTTGAAGTTCCTGTAATGAAAATGTGATACTTAAGCAACTAGTCCAAAGTTATTAAAATACGTTTTTCAGACAAAGGAGTGTTACCTGCGCTGTGCAGTGGGGCTGCAGCTGTCCCACAGGCAGGCCGCGATCCGTGGGCGCCTGGGTCTTGTCACCTGGGGTGCGGGTCTCGCAGCCAGGCAGCGGGTGACGTGGTTTCCCTGGAAACAAGATGAGGGAAAGCGTTTGCTCTCTGTGTGCACATAACTTCCGATTTCTCTCATACACACTACAAACACTCAGGAACAGCTTGTCCCTCTTGAGAACCACAGTCCCTCTGTGCCCGCGAGCTGGAGCTCGGGTGGACAACTGTGAAGGGTATGCGCGCCCCGCATAGCTCATGACACACACAGACAACTTCCCACAGCTGTGTCGACAGCCTCACACAGCTTCTCAAAGGGGTGGAAATGGGCTCCTTCATCAACAGACTTGAGGACACACCTCGTGGCAGCAAAACATGGAAGCAAAGTGTAAGCCTGCAGTCAGCTGTGCACCGGGCTGTTCCCCACCTGCAGTGCGGATGGCCCACGGATGCACTCCAGCACCCAAAGAGTCGCGTACCTGGGGGGTGCCTGGAGCCAGGCCCCCACAGACGCCAAGGGATGGTGCTTGTGAGCAAGCTCGGCATTCTTTCTCAGAAACGGGGTGGGCATCCAGTGAGTCATGAACTCACCTGGGTCACATTACTGAAAAAGCCTGGAAATTGATCTTTAAGCTGACATAGGGCAAGACACCTTTACTGCTGAGCAACATTTCTCAGGAACGAATCGGCTTGCTTACACACAAGCTTCCCGCCGACCCAGCTGGTTCTCTGTGGGTTGCGCTGTCGGTATTTACCAGACTGGATGCTGAAACAGAGAAACTTTCTAGAAGCCGACATCTCCACTCATCTGAAGACCGCGACCTGAACACATGCGTGTGATGGGCCTCTGAGTGGCTCTGCAGTGGGTCCTGCTGCCGTGGACCTCCTCATGTGGCCCTAAAGTAACAGTGGGTTTTTCCCAGTGATTCAAGGACATAGGAGGGACAGAACTTGGAAATAACTTCATTTTCCTCAGTTTACAACAGCTGAGTTTAAAAGCTATAAAATCAGAAGGTGCACAAACAGCCAACGAGCCCATGAGAAGACGCTCAGCATCATTGGTCACGTCAAAACCACAGGGAGACACCACTTCCCAGCACCAGGATGGCTGGCATCGCTAAGACAGAAAGGAAGTGTGGCCAGAGATGCGGAGAGATGAGAGCCCTCCCATTCCACCCGTGGGACGTGAACCAGTGAGATCGGCATGGACACTGGCCTCGGCCTGTCACACAGAGTGAGCGTGTGAGCTGGCAGGTCACCCCGAGGGATAGACCCAGGAGACCTGTAAACAGGTTCAAATGAGGACTCGCCCGAGCACGTTCCCAGCAGCGCTGTTCACAGTTGCCAGAGACAGAAACAAGCCAGACGGCCATCACTGGGGGGTGGACGGGCCGTGCACACACTGGAACAGCCTTGGCCATGAAGAGTGGAGCTCTGACGTGCTGCAACGTGGACGAGTCTCGAAAACACGTCACACAGCGTGGGGCTCCCTGTGCATGAAATGCCCACAAGTCCACCCTTGGGACAGAGCAGACTGCTGGTCGCCAGGAGCTGAGGTGGGGGGTTCGGGGTGGGCGGTGACTGCTGAGCAGAGTGTTTCACTGGGGATGAGAATATTCCGAAACCAGATGGTGGCAATGGTCACACAGCATCGCGAGTGTCACTGACAACACTGAACTGGACACATTAAAATGGTTTAAAAGTGACAGTTTGTTATATGGATTTGAGCAAACTTCAAAAAGGAATGCCAGTTTTAAGAAAAACTATGAAATGTGTTCAAATCTTAGAAAGTCTGCCCAGTTTCGATGGGTTGTTCCGTCAGTTTGCTGTGACACCTTCACCTGCACTGTGCAGCTCGCTTTCTGCCATCTGTGTAATCTACCCAGTCTCGCCAGGATGATTTTCTTTCCTTTGTGGTTGTCTTTATTATGCTTGAATTATTAAAAATTAACAAAGCTCCTACAGGCAGGAGAGAGCCGAGGTTCCTGCAGTCAGAGCCTTTGTGTTTACTCTGAAACGCCTCCAAGGTGAGCAGACATCTGCGAGGCATCCACGGCCTGCAGAGCAGTGCTGGCCCGGTCCCGTGTCTGCCTCAGAATTTCTAGAAATGTAGTCGAGACAGACATGGGACTGTCGAGACCTCAGGACCAAGAGTGAACAGAACAGGACTTATCCCCTTGGGGCTGGAGGGGCTGACGAGGGCTGATGGCAGCTTCTGTTTGGAATGTTGTAGGTGTCGTCCTACAACAGAAGGAACCCTTTCCCTTTCCTCTAAACTGAAAGGAAGCATTTCTGAGTGCCACCTCGCTCTCCTCCCCCCACCCCCCCACCCCCCAGCCCTCCAGAACAAGGAAGCTCTTGCAGGGCACTTACTTCCCGGGAAATACAGTCATGTGCCTGGGCTCAGTGACAATATGGCTTGTTTTCACCAGGACTTGACTGGAAACGGCGATTATGCAACCAAGGCTCTGCCAGATTAGAGAATGACACGTGTCTGACTGTGGGCACCTGGCACCCATGAGGAGCTGTGCTTGTCTTGATGGAGCCAGGGCAGCTGCCAACACAGTGTCAGGATCACATCCTGGCAGGTCCGGGACCCTCAGAATACTTTGAAAACCTCGGGAGGAAATAGGAATTTGCTCAGTCACCCAGCAAATGAAACCTGGTGAGTCCTGGACTCCCAGCTCCAGGACAACAAAGAATCTGTTAAATGTCCAACCCGGAATCCACACGGAAACTTCTAGCAGAGCAGACTCCGGAGGGCCGACATGGCCAGTGAATGCTCTGAGGACGCCCAAGGAAGTAAGCAGGCCGACAAGACCAGACTTGTTTTGGGATCAAAACTAATCTTTCTTTGAAATTATTCTTTATCAAAAGCAGAGAAACTGTAGGGAAAATTGTGGCCTCACCCACAGCACACCCTGGAGCTGTCAGGCCTCTGGCACTTCACAGACACGCCTGGACAGCCAACCCCGCCTGTCCTCCCCCCTCCCCCAAGAACTAGTTCTGCTCCCATGTGCATCTGCAACTCAATTCCTTTACTCTATATAAACTTGTGCTTTTCTGAGTTTTCCTTGGAACTGGTTGTGACATCTGACTGGTCCCCTGACTGACGACAGGAGAAAATCCTCAACACGTACTCATTCCCATAACTGTGCGAGAGCCACGTTTTACCTCCTTCTGAAAATTATCTGGTTAAAGAAATAGTACTAAACGTTATCACACGTCAGACAGGAGCTGCGTCCCAGGGGCTGAGGAGCTGTAACTGTCAGGCACCTTTCTACCCCGGATGACACGGCCTGAGAACCGACACGACCCTGTGGTGAGGGGAGACAGACAGGTACAGGAACCTACTTCTCAGCCATTGAAGTCAACAAGTAGAAATAAATTCAGAAAGAATGTTAATAAGTACGGACAATAAGACGTACTTAATAGAACTGCTTAATAGAACAGAATCAAAAGCAGAACTCAACACAGGCTTAAAAATAACTACAGAAATGTGGAAACTCTCCTAAAAACTCGAGTGAAAGAGAAAACGAGCCCCAACCGCAGAACATCTAGAAGCTAATCGCAGGGTAACAGTATCTCGAAGCTTCTGGGACGGCCAAAGTGAAACTTGGATGGAAAAGTCACACCTTAAAGTTGTACTAAACGAGAAAGAATAAACATTAAAGAAATCCAGAAAAGCACAATGAAGCCCTCGGAAAGGACGAAATAGAAAGTGCAGGTAAGAACAGGACCCCACCCATTGGCTCAGCTGCCCCTGGGGAAGCTGCTGGAAGGCAGCAGAGACAGAAATTCCTCTCACACCTTAAGAAGCAAGTCCGAGTGTCCAGTAAGATCTCCAGAAGAGACTGGAAAGAAATGGGAAGGAGAGTATTTAAAGCATTTAAAGAATGAATGGTTGAGATTTAAACCATGGAAAAAATAATCGCAAGTCATAAGATTTAAAAACCACACTGACTCTAGAATCGGATAAGTTACAGCAAAGCACCACCCTGAGATAGGGGACAAAGGGAGGAGAGATGGGGGCGGCCAGAGGACAGGTCCCTGCGGAGGTGGCGCTGTTCCCTCCCACACAGCCCTCAGGCCAGCCTGCCGACTTCTCTGAGGACAGTGGAGCACGGGTTTCTTTACAAAGTTGTAAGAAAACGCCAACACCGAGTTTTATTTTGTGGACGAAAATGGGGTTCTATGGAAAGTAACCTCCCAAGGGGATCTGATCACAGATGCCCCAGGCCTGTAACTCTGCCGGCTGGCCTGCCTTTCGGTGGATCCAGGCTCACACAGGCCTCTGCAAAGCCTCTTTCGGACTCTCCTCTTAAAGCGAGACCCCCCTCAGGAGAGCACAGGCCTGTTAACTCTCCTGTAATCCCTCCCCGAGGCTTTCCCCACCTCCAAGGAATCTCCCTCCCGTTCCTTCCTTCATTCCCAGGCATAAAAGAAGCTGCAAACTGTCATTTCTCGGCAGCATTTATCTCTTGCTCTTGCTTCCAGGCGTATCCTCTGTGCAGCTCAAATACATTTTTCTAAAAATTCTCTACAGGTTTGGACATTCTTACCTCCACAATTTCCAGCTAAGCCATCATTCTCAGTGCTGGCGGGTGCTGACATCAAGGGGCGGGAGTCTCAGTCACCCAATTCAAAAATGTGGCTGAAATCCCGCTTCTCTCAATGCACTTACAATGGGATTTTAGATGTTCATGTGTAATCATAGCAAGTTAAATGTAAATAAATGTTTTCTCCTTATGCCTCAATGCAGTGTTGGCTCTGCTGGCTAACCATTTTGAAAACATGAAGCGGGAATTCTAATTCACTGTTTTATCACATCTTTTCTAGATGAATCAAAAATTCAGCAGGAAAATGACATGATAATGAAATACAAATGGCACACACTCATCAAAGAAATACAAATTAAGACAATGAAATATTTTTACCTAAGTAGATAGGCAAATAACTCCTAACAAATACGTAGTTTGTGAGCTGTGGTCAGAAAGGCACTTTTATCTACAGCCGTAGCAATGCAGGGTCACTCCCTCTCTGGAGGGCGGTTTCATGCACTCAATACTTTGACATCCCAAGAAGGTGTCACAGAGGGTGTCTGTGTGCCTGGACACTGCAGAACTGCTGGCAGAACAAACGACACCGGTGTACGATGTCGCCTCTGAAAGGAGCCAGCCATGGTAATGACCTCAAAATGTGCACAATGGGCCGTTCAGTGAGAAAGCATCAGAGGGGTTGGGGGGGCCAGCGGGGTGCGAGGGAGCCTGTGAGCATGCACACAGACACCCTGGGGGACAGATGAGAGGCTCTAGTCGGTTGTGCTTCCCTGTACAAATTAATACTTCTCATAGTGAGCAAACAGCCTTTTTATAATCAGAAAAACAAAAATCTTTAAAAAATGTTAGGTATCAAAGGCTGCATACCATGTGATTCCAACCCTATGACATTCCAGCACAGACATAACTAAGGAGACAGTAAAAGGATCAGGGGTTGTCGGGCTGGAGAGGGGGGGATGAATGGAGGGGGGTACACTTTCAGAGCAGTGAAAATACCCTCCATGACGCTGTAGTCGGGGGTACGTGTCACTATCCGTTTGTCCAAACCCATAGGATGTACAACACAGAGAATGACCCTAATGTCAGCTACGGACCCTGGGGGTCAGACCACAGAAATGCCAGGGGGCTCTGATTCTGGGAAGAGGAAGCTGGCAGGAGAAGGGCTCGGAAGGGACAGAGGTGACCGGAGCTGAAGTCCACTCAGCGGTGCGGTCTGCTCTGGCTTCCCCGTGGTCTTGGCCTGGACCCCATGGCAGGCGGCACGACGGTCTCTATCTCAGAGAGGGGCCACCATGTCACATGTCACCTACTGGAGCCAGCGCCACAGCCGTGTGCTTCCTCGTGATGGGCTGATGGAAACGTGGACGGGGACAGGCCCAGGTGGGTCCTGACACCTCCAGCCGCCCACACACTCCGTCTGAAGGCCTGGACCTGCATGGGAACCTGACGCTGGTCACTGGCAGTGTGGGATGGAGACCTGCCAGGCAGCACTGCTGCCAAGTGGTGAGGGGCAGCTCTGCCAGCTGCCCGCGGGGACAGGCTCTTCCAGAGGCAGACGGGTGAGGACACGGCTTGGGGCAGGTACAGGTGAACCCTGGGGTCTGCCCTGCCTGGCGGTGCTGGAACTGCCAGAGAAGCACCTGGAAACCACTGCAGACAGAGAGTGTGGCTTGGCCTTGGCTGTTAAATGATGACAAGACGCTCTGTCACAGGTGGTCACCATGCAGCACTCAGTGACTTCAGCCACACAATTTATGAACCAGACATCTTTCCAGAAAAATGTGGACAGACCAGTCTTGCCCAACATCTCTGCCATCTGGTCTAAACACTGGGACAGCTGAGTCCCACCGCCAGTGTGGCTCTGGGACGGCGGCTCCTGAAAGGAAGCACACGGAGCGGGTGGTGTGTTCACGAGCACAGCGAACCTCAGCAAACCCACACCTTTTCTTCCCACAGTCCTCTCCCCAACTGCCAAGAAATGGATGTTTCCTTCCAGCCTTCCGTGTGCGTGCGTGCAGCCACTTACACATGTGAACACACATGCACACATGCAGCCACTCAAAAATGTGTGTACACTCTTTCACATGCAGTCACACATGCAGCCACACTCACACATGCAGAGTCACACATGTGCAAACTCAGTCACTCACACAGTCACACACACGGACACACACCCCCTTGAGATGTCTGTTGATTCAAGTATGCTTGTCTGCAGGCTGCGTCTTGCACAGGACACGTCCAGGCTGAAGTACGCAGAGCAGTCAGCAGGCCAGGCTGGGCTGTGCTGAAATGATACAGAAAGTGAGAGCTTCTGAGGAACCTGGAGCTGCCGTCGGACCGTGTCTGGCAGAAGCATCATCCATACAGCTGGAACCAAACGGCGAAACCAGACCCCTTCACATGGAGTTTGAGAAGTGTGCAGACAGCTCCCTCCTGCTTCTCATGGCCGAGTGCGTTCCCAGGTCTGGACTCCAAGGCTCTAGGCAGACAGTGACATGTTCCCAGTCACTTTGTTACTGTAACAACAATGCTGCCAAGATCATAGATTTCTGGGAGGATTGCTGATTCGAACGGTGTGAACAGTTAAAGGTTGGACAGACGCAGCCCAATAGCTGTCCAAAAAAAGACTTCGCCAGGGAAGGTTCCTGGGTGTCCGTGTGCTCAACACCAGGCCCGGAGTCTTTCGTCCGAGATTTGAACCCGATGCTTAACCTGCCCTGATCAGGCTCTGGGTCAGGCTGCTGTCACTGCACCATCATCAGCTGAGTGGATTCCTCGTGGGACCTGCCATCCCCACAGGTCTGCAGACACCCATTTCAGGCACCGGTCCTTTTACGAGTGTGTGTCCAATGCTTAGCGAACATCCCCACGTTATAACTGTCTTTGTTTACGTGCCTCTCCCTTGGAGATGTTTTAAAAAGGAATGACATCAAATCTGTAGACCTTCCCCTTTCCCATGTCTGGGTGGCTTTCAAGTTTCTAACCTTATTTAGGCGGGACTTTCTCACCAATGAGGGAGGGTAAGTCCAGATGACCACACATCCCCACATCCCCCCACACCCCGAAGTCTGAGAAAATGAAGGGGAGGCCCCCCCCAGCGACCGGAGAGTGAGCTCACAGGCTCCCACGTGGACTCCATGAGAGAGACGACGCAGAGCTTTCTAGCAAAAGGTAACTGACTAAACTGATCCAGGAAGAGGCAGGAAACCCACCCAGACAAATCACCACAGAAAATGAAGAGTTCAGTCCGACATTCACAAAGGCACCAAGTACAGAAAGCTCTATGGTTGAGGGCTCACCAGCCTTCAGAGAAGGCTGTAAACTTCGTCAGCAGGGAATGACCTTCCTGTGACTGCTTAGCAGCCAGGGAGCAGGCCCGGTGAGAGGGGCTGCGAGTTTAGCCAGAGTGGGGGCCTAGCGCGCAGGAGTGGCAGGGGTCGCAAGCACCTGGCACCCAGTGGGAGAGGCTCCTCTACTGGGTGGGGAGGCTGGGGGGATGAGTGTGACACGGGGCTCAGGGCAGGCCACCCCAAAATATGCAGCTGATGTAAGAAACGTCCAAACCCGTGGAGAATTTTTGTGAGTGCATTTATGCCCAAACTGATGCCAGTTGCTGGGAAGCAAGGTGTCCAAGGTTCTGTAGAGTGACAGCCTTGCAGTTTCTCTTACTCATTTGAGATTAAGGAGGGAAGGAAGGAAGATGACTGAGGGTAGCAGAAAGCATGCGGGGATCGGATTACAGGACAGACTCTTGCTCTGGAGGCTTCTTTCAAAGGCCTGTAACCTAGATGCACAGACAATGGTCAGGGCTGCTGGACAAGCCTTTTGCTGAAGAACTTACAGCCTGGGGTGGGACTCACCCACTTGCCCGCCCAGGGAGGAGTCTGTGGTCAGATCGCGGGCGAGGTTCCTTTCCTCAGGACCCCCTTTTTGTCCACAATGCCAGTTTGCACATTTTGAATTAAAGTTACTTAAGAAACAGCTGGTGCACAAAGGATCCTCTGACCACTTCTGTCTCCCTGAGAGCAGGAAATCAAAATCCTTGCATGACAGACAGGGGACTGGGCCCAGGGCTGTGTGCATTCCCCACGAATTAAGCACCCAAGCCTAAATTTCTTTGTCTTGTCAATCCCTCACAAATATATGGTTTCTTTATCTACAAAGTATAAAAATTGCCTGCTTTGGTCATTTCTTTAGGTTCCGCTTCTGTGATACCTCTGTAGGTACAAATTAAATTATTTTTTTCCTCCCGTCTATTTTTCTTGTGTCAATTTAATTCTTAAACCATCCAGAACTTTCCATCCCTATAGCTGATGCAATCTGCAGGACACCGGCAGGGCCGAGACCCTGGGCCTGGGACAACAGGTGGCACAAAGCAGGAACCCCTGCCCTGTCAGCCTCCCAGATCTCTGTCTTCAGGGTCCGGTGAGTCAAAAGTGGTGAGACTCTTTGCCTTTTTCTCTAAGTTTTGGTTAGCAGGAAGTGTTTGTGAAAGTTTCTTGGGCTAGCGACACTGGTCAGCTTGGTGAAGGATACTCTGGGTTTGTAGGTCTTTTCCCAGAGATGGTCACTGCTTGTCTCTGCTTATTATGCCGTTTGTCTCGTTCTGTGTCCTGAGAGCTCAGCTTGGTGACCAGTGAGAATATCCTCTCTGGCCTCCACCATCCAGAAGATGCACTTACAGGGGTGCATCTGGGGGCCATTCAGGTAGACTGGGGTTCCCAACATGAAGTCGAGCAGCACTCTCTCTGTTCTGCCCTGCCAGCTCCCCAGGGAGTAAGTGGGGTCCCTGCCCTTAGGGGCTTTTGTCGTCTCAACCTTCATCATCCATTAGTGCTGGAGAGATTCCAGTGCAGTCATGCCGGCCCGGGGCCACAAATGAGCGGGTTTGTGGCTGGAACAGCTCACAGTTTGAGGGAGACGAGAGACACCGCATGCACCCCACCATCCTGACCACCTGTATGACGAAGGTCTGTGCTGTCTCTGACTGTCTCTGGGGCGTGAACATTCAGGATCTCATGAGGGCTGCCTTATTTTGTACCCTCTTTGGGGATACATTTGTGTCCATGGTGAAGCCATAAAAGGCTTATTAGTTTGAATCACTATTGAGATGATGCTACTCGTCAACAGCGAGATGATGGATCCTTTAAATTGGAAAAACTTCTAAATGGAAAAAAAATTTTAGAGAGCTCCCATCCTAAAAAACTGTGAGTCTGGTGTGCAAACGTGGTTTGGTAACCATCTAGTTGGGGCCCCCAAAACACAGCCAGACAAACATGTGGGTTTTGCACCCCAGTTGCGGATATGGCAGGACAGGAAATGTGAGTTAAACTCTGTTGGTAGCTGGGATCCCACCAAACAGCTGTTGATTCTCAAGGAACTCACAACCTAGACCTACAACGGCCACTGTCAGGAACGACGCAATGTATTTAAAAAGCACCCTGAAAAGCAAGAGCTTCCAGACCAAACAGCTGGAGGAAGAGGGCACCTGCTTCCACGGGCGTCAAGTGCCCTCAGTAGGCGGCGGGACGCCAGAACAGCCTCACCCAAGACTTGTGGTCCAAGGCCAGCAAAAAAGTAAAGCTGTCACAGCACCTAATGCAGAAGACTGCCCCTCCTCTCGGCTGAGCGGCCCTTCCTCTGGGGAGACAGCCCACTAGGCCACCTGAGGCCACACACCCCCTCGGTCGGGTCAAACGCCCAGCCAAGGGCTGTCACTGGAGAATTGCTGAGACCCAGGGAGGATCCTCAAACGTTTCTGTCAATGAACAACCTCCTGAGATTAATGGGTTTCAATGGATTTACTGTTATTTTTTTTTCCCCTTCTTCCACCTCTCCCCCCACTCCGGTTCACTCCGGTTCAAACCGTTGTTTCTCAGTCTAGTTGTGTAGGACACAGCGCCCTGGCCCCTGCGGGTATTATGAGCCTTGTGCTCCCCCCACTGCTGAGGCAGTCGGTCTCTGGTTGTCGGTCGGCCACTCACGGCACCACACAGCAGTACACGGCCACTTACACTGGCTGCCGACCACTCACGCTGGCCACCAGCCGCTCCTGGCCGCACACAGTAGCCCATGGCAGCTCACCGCAACTCAGCTCCAGGGAGAGCCATTGTTCACAATCTTAGATGTAGAGGGCGCAGCTCACTGGCCCATGTGGGAATCGAACCGGCAACCTTGGCGTTAGGCACACCAGGCTCCAACTGCCTGAGCCACCAGGCCGGCCCATATTTACTGCTATTTTAAAAACTAAAATAAAATAAGATGGGAGGCCACTGGTCTGAGTGAACGTCCAGAGCTGATGTTCAGAGCCTGGTAGGAATTTCTCTTAGGCCTTTGCCCTTGAACTAAACGCAACCGGAAAAATGGCAGTTAATCAACATGAAGATGGAAAGATGCTGAAGGGAGAGTCACAGGACTCGTCCAAACAAGGTGAAAAGTTTAAAATAGTGATTAAGAAATAGTCATTAATGCACTAGAACAAAGTGTGGATTACAGCACTACCTAAAGTTGGGAGGGCCAAAGGATCCCCAATGGTCCCCCCAATATTAAAGGGCCCCAAACAAGTCCACTCTATTTATCTGTTTGGAAACATTGTGAAGGCCAGGAAATAAACTTAGCAGCAGCCCCCGAGACGGCACCAGGGGTCGCTTTGCTGTCCCGCCAACAACTCCTACCCCCCAGGCCGCGCAGCCACCGCCCTGAGCACCTGCCTGAGCACCTGCTGTCCTCTGCAGGGTGTCCTGGACCCCCCACCACGAGGAACTCCTGTCCCCTGGAAGGGAACAACTCTTGTAAATTACAAAGCCCTTCGCTACCCTCCACTTCAGAAGATCCCACCAAATTTCCAGAGCAATTGGAAAGATTAATGGCCATTCCCAACCCCGCTCCTAGGGGCTGTTTGTCTGTCCCTCCTGCCATGACTGTCCTGTGGTTATCAGATGGCCGCACGGCCCCCAGAGCACCCTCCTCCAGTGAGCTCAGAAAGGAGCCATCAGAGGCCATCGTATGAGCATGCTGTGTGTCAGGACAGAACTCCCGACTCCCTCCGGATGGGAAACCTCCCCGACACACACAGCAGTGGAGTGGAGTGGGTGGATGGGTCAGCCTTGATGCTCAGCTAGAATCCAGTTCTGTGGGGACTGACAACAGCTGTCTTTGACTTGCAAATCTTTGCAAAACCAGACTTGCAACTCTGGAAGCAATTCAAAGTCCTGCCTGATACATTTCTCATTAAAGGGAAAAAGGGGGGGAGGGGCAGAGAAGGAAATATTTGGAAATTGGGAAATGAGAAATCTTAAAAATCTTATCCACAAATATTGGTAAAAAGAGCTTTGGCCTTCTGAGCAGGCGAACTTAACTTATTCCAACTACCACCAAAAATTGGATCCAACTGTTCTCTTATAACCTAGTGAGTTTTGTGCTACTATTACCCATCTAGTGACTAATTTAAAAAATGAGAGCTGTTTGCACCTGTGTGTGAGTCTATGTACATATGTGGTAGATGTGTGACATCTTTCTACCCCCGGATGGCACTGCTAACAGTAATTTGTAAAAGAGCTCTATTTAATTGGTTTAGAACTTACATAAAAATTCTCAACAAATACAGAAATTAACCCAAATGTTTTTTTCAAGTTAGCAGGATATAAAATAATCTTTGGTAAATAAAAGCTTAAGTTTGTTGGTTTAACTAAAATAGGCATGTTTTCAGAGTTATCAGAATCATCTATCATGCAGACATACAACTTTTATTCTACCTCGGTTATTAATCAAATAAGTTCATATTACCACTGTTACAAAATCTGTCATCCAGAAGAGTAGCTTGGGTGATAGCTGACTTTGTGTAATGTCTCAAAGTTTTCATGAGTATCTAAGTATGATTATGAAAATCAAATGAATTAAATATATGCAAATAAGATGAGTGTTGCCGAGCTTTTTTGCAGTTATTGTTCCCAGTGTTTACTTAAATAGTTTCCTAAGTCTCTTTGGTAACATACAACCTTAGGGTTTTCCTAAGTTAAAGGAAATGAAGAGAACGCACTAAATGTCTGGATCATTTCCAAGTACAGTAAAATAACAAACCATTAACTGCTGACCACAGGTTCACCTACTTTTGGCTTCCTTGTTACCGAGAAAGGGCAGAAATGGTGCATGTGCTGCTCTCCGCCACCTGGACCCCGTCACCCACTCGGACGCCCAACCGAACACAGTGCTTCTGTGTCAGCTCTTTGGCAGAGGACACACAGCCTTCCTGAGGGTGTGGGGAGGTGCAGTGAAATGATTTTTACGGTGTTGGCTCCGGTCAGGAGCCACAGAGACACAGAACGGCCTTTTGGCCACTGCTGCTTCAGCAATGGCCACAAAAGGGAAAAGTGTGCGCATCTGTTTTGAAGAGCGTCGCCGCCTTCCTGGGAACCAGCTCCTCTGAGGCAGGCAGCCTGCACATCTGCGGCCGACGGCCCCAGCCTAGGTCGCAGCAGAGACGCAGGCGGCCACAGCCAGCCTGGGAGCATGGCAGCCTTTGCTGCTCACGGTGCACATGGGCCGCCGGCCACGTCCTCACCTGTGGGTTTTCTCACCAGTGCTGCCAGCCAGCAGGTTCACGCACTCCCGCCCCAGACTAGGCCGCACCGCACCGACTCCTGACCCTGCTTCCCTCCACAGGGCGCCTCTGTTCTCTCTCCCGCCTTCCTCACCCTGCACCTTGGCAGCGGTTCCCTCCATTCCCCAGGGCATGGCGTCCCTGGCCGGTACCCTTGCTGGCTCACCTGCAGGCCGGCCTAGCTCGGCGCGGAGCCGGTTCCCCAGCTCCACCAGCTGCTCCTTCTCCAGGCGCAGGTGCAGGATTTTGCGGGCTGCCTCCTTCAGTTTCCTCTGGAGTCGCTGCACGGGCAGGGCCGGTGAAGGCTGCACCGCCAGGCCCTCGGTCCCCGCCGGTCCTACATCTGCCAGGCCCTGTGAACCAAACCCGCCGATGAGATGAGCCCCTCTATCTGGCAGTGGGGGTGCAATGCTCATCTCAAAACTGGCATCCCTGGGTGACAGATGCCATTCCAAAGGGACCACTGTCTGCAGGCATTAGCAGAGATGGACAACGGCCATGCACCCGATGCCTTTGACAAGTGGCATGAATGAGGCCCCTGAATCTCCCAGTCACATCCTGGGTCCTTCTCCTCACCCCCCAGTGTGCCTTTGTGTCTTTCCAGTGAGGACAGGAGGAGCCAGCTGGCAGTGCCCCCAGGGCCCGTGAGGCGGGAGCCCCTGGCATGAAAGGGGCAGGACAGGCCTGGCGGCAGCCTCCCTCCCTGTCTTCCTTCCCAACCCGCACTCAGCAGCTGGGGCGCCTCCCCCACTCCCCGCAGCCCACTCCTCAGCGTCTGTCCCTATCCTCCCGGCTCTGTCTGGGCACTTTCTCCACCTGCCATCTGTGTGGACTCTTTCTCAGCCACCGCAGGCCGGCCCCAGTTCCCCACCATCCTGACGACAGTGCGGAGAAAAAGCAGAGGCCAAGGGGGGAGGCAGCAGCACCTGGGGCTTCTGGGCCAGCACTCGAGTCCTGAGCACCCCATCCCCCAGTCCCGACCCCACCGCTGTCCTGGACGTCCTGGCCTGTGCCCACCAAATGGCTCCTACGCTGACGTGCCATCACACTTGGAGGCGTGTTTGGAGTGAGGTGGGGCGTGGAGAATAACAGAAAGGGAAAGAAGGATGGGGGGCTGTCTCTTCAGTCAGGGGCCCACGAGGGGCCAGTGGCATCCAAGGCCCTGAGGGAGCAGGACACTCCTGACCCTGTGAAAAGCCAGTGTGCCCTGACCTGGCGCCAGCACAAGAAACTGGCAGCCCGCTCTCCCTGTCCCTGCCCCTTCCCGAGGCGCCTCTCCAGGCTGGCACGCGCGGTGCTCTCCCACGACCTGAGGCGCACTGACTGCCCACACAGGCTACTGTGGCACGTGGAAGGGGGCTGTGGCGGTGGGACCACGTAAGGGAGAGTCACTTGGTCCTGCAGCCCTGCAGCCCCATGCACCCAGCCAGCGACCTGTCTTCCCAGTGAGCGGGGCTTCCACCTGCTTGTCTCTCAGGGACGCAGGACATGAGTGGGGCCCCCGGGCCTGTGGAGGGGCTGGGACAGGCCTGGAGGAATGGGGGCTGGAGCTGGGCTCATGCGTAGGGGCCCCATACGCCTTCAACGGGCTGAGCCATGCCACCATGAAAGTGTCACAGCCTTCCAGGCGTGTCCAAGGGCAGCAGATGACTGGGGTGGGGGCTTGACCAGCCTGGTCCGCTGCAGGAACACACTGTACACTCACTCGTGTTCTCTTAAGTGAGGAAAGAACAATCCTGAAAACAGAATTTACAAACCTCAGAATGCCTAAGAGATTTCAGAGAAAACTCACTCTTCAAGAGCAGAGCTCCGTCCCCAAAGATGGCCCAGCACGAGCACAGGTGACACTGCCCCAGGCCTGTGATCCTGTACGGGCCATGTTCTCGTCTCAGTGGCTGCACACGGGGGTGGGGGGCTGCAGCCAGGGACCCCATGATCGTGGGCTCAGGTGGTTTTACTTTGCTAACTCCCCCCACAACAAAGGCGCGACAGTCACGAGAACCTGAGGCCCAGCTGAGACCGCTGAATGGCTACGTGCTTGGTCCCACCCTGTGCAGCTGTCCACCCCCACTGGTCCAGATGCCGACCAGAGCAATAGAGGGAGAGGTGTCTCAATGATCACCCTGTTCCCAAGGGTAGCGATTGACGGGCTCCACAGAGAAGTCCTGGAGGCTGAGGCCAGGACCAGAGCGAACCCCAAACGCAGGCGCAGACGGCGCTCTGTCAGGCTGCACCATGGTTCCCCAGTAGCCCCGGGCTTCCCTGGGGAGCCCACGGGAGGACCGAGAGCAAACACTGCCCCCCAGTGGACCCAGCGCGCCCTGGCCGTGTGCTCCTGAGGCAGCCCAGTCCGGTTCTGGTTTTCAGGACTGGGTGGAGTGGTAGGAGGAGGGGTGGCCCTCAGTTCTCTAGGGCTGGGGCGCTACAGACAAGGGAAACGTGCAAATGTGAACCTGGGGGCACCTAGCCGAGGGGGGTTCCCACTGTACCGAGGACCCCGACTTGGCTGGAGAAGGAGGGCGCTGGCTTCCACTTGGTGGAGTTTCAACCTTTCAGAGAAGCTGCAGGAAGGCACTGGGGGCTCCACACAGCCTGGCCAGGTGCGCGTGGCGGCCACTGGCCCATCACTACCTGCCCCTGAGCCGCTGCACGGTAAGTTGAAGACACTGTCCTTTATGCCCAAATACTTCAGTCTGTACCTCCTGAAAACAGGGACATTGTCTTCATTACCAGTCATCAACCCTGGAGATTTAACATGGATCCGACACGATGACCCAGAGCACCATGCACCAAACGTGCACAACACCCTTCAGAGCTTGTTTTCCGCTGTCCAGGGTCCTGGGTCCAGCGTCCCCTCCACTCCCTAATTGGCACCCTGGGCCCGATGACTTCAGTGTGTCCCTCGGTTTGGGGTCTGAGGTCTCCTCGTGGTTACAGTTGGGAGTAAGGCTATGTCCCCGGTGTGGCCGGTCCAGAGGCCCGCAACGTCTGTCTGTCCCAGTGTCGGCGACGGGAGCTGACCCCTCGGCTAAGTGGTGTCTGCAGGCTGCTCCCTGGAAAATTACTGCTTTCCCTTGTAATTGAGACTTCACACGTGGGACATACCGCATAAGGACCTGCTCCTAATTTTAGCCTGCAGTGCCAGTTTTCCAGGTGCATCGCCCTGGTATGTGCTGAGGCGGCTGTAAAGGGGCGCTTCCCTCTCCACATCTTTCTTCTTCAGTCTATTTGCATCAACACGGCCTCCTGAGCCCCGTTTCTTCAGTGGACTATGACCCTGACTCCAGGGCTGACTGGCCTGGATTCCTCGGGGCGGGGGGGGGGGGGGGGGCCCTAGGCAGGTTCCTATGACCTCGTGTCACATCTCCATGCTGGTTCCTCTCAGCTGTGGGAAGTGCAGAAGCCAAGAGCTGGGACACGCGCACGCTTCTGTCTGTCTCTAAAATAACCCATGACTATGCTGGCAACTCCACCCCAGTACTCCAGCCCCTCTCCCCACATGTAGCCGTCTCCCAGACGTGGGAGCCTCGTGCCTGCAGACACACAGCTGGGCAGTTATGGGCGGAAGCCTGGGTGGGCCGGTCTGGGCAGAGGGACTGGCCCCTTAGTTGCCTAGGCCTCACATTTCTCACCCAGGAAGTGACCTCCCCAAGGTCACAGGACACTTACACACGTAAGGAGCGTGAGACCCTGACTGCTGTACAGAACTAAGGCCCAGGGAGTTTGTCCCCCAGCTGCCCAGGGAGGGCTGCAAGGGCCTCCAGCCGCTTCAGCTCCCAGCCTGTCTGCCAGGGGGTCAAGCACCTTGATTTCAATCCTGCTTATCTGCACGATTTCTTCCCTTCACCCTGAGCAAGGGGCCCAGCGAGTCACCAGTGGAAGGGCTGCTAACAAGAGAACTGCCAGCCCCTGACTGTGACCAAGCACCGGGCAGCACCTGCAACAAGGTGTGGACATGGGGTGGCCGCGACAGAGCCCCCACGCCAGGATGCACACGCGCGCGGGAAGGTTGTGGGATGGCATCCTCTTCCCGGCAGTGCCGAGGTCAGCCCCACGCCTCCTGCCCCTTCCACACCCGCCCCGCACGCCCCCCAGGCACATCTGGCCCCTCCTCGTGTTCCGGTGCCAGGGAGCACCTCAGACCACATGTCCTCCCCCAGCCCTTTCACAGCCCAGCAGTGGCTCTGGGAGGCCCATGCTGCTTAGGTCCCTAAGTACCACTCAAAACTGGCTGTACGTGACGGCGTGTGGCCTCCGACTTCTAGGCTATTCCTGTGAGAGAACTCCTAGTGCCCACCAGGCATCATGTTACTGTCCTAACTCCTTGTGCTGGTGAAAAAGTAGGTCACCACAGGTCACCACAGACCCCTGACGCGGTCTAGGAGCCACGTCAGAGGACCCCGTAAGGGAAGTCTGCTCTTCAAACACCGCCATCACAGCCTACGGGAAGCGGGAAGCGGGAAGCGGGAAGGGGGCCGGCTGTCAGGCGTGTGCGGGGGACGACACGCAGCCACATAGCTCTCTCCACGGCTCGGAACCTCGGCTCCGACCCAGCCCCGATGCTAGACGGGACCGGGTACCGAGGGCCTGAGCAGGACAGGGAGTCCCACGACGCCCGCACCGTGGCCCTGCTGTCACGGGCACAGGGGGAGCAAACACTGAGAAGCTCATGGAAAAACAGGTTCCCCTCAAAGGAACAGCCCCAAGTTAGCACCTGGTTTCGAGGCTTCACAGAGAAGGGACTCTTGCTGAGAGGGCAGGACAGCCCTCTTCACGCATGTGTTTCCTGTCAACGACTTCTGGATGGAGGGTCGGAAAGACCCTGACGACCAAGGCTGGGACTGCCCCTCGGCAGCATGTCCACCAAGGACAGAGCCCACCAAGGAAGAGGGCAAGCCCCCCCAGGGGCTGGAGGCTCTGCAGACCAGCCATCAGGCAGCACCCACAGGGCACTTCTGCAGTGAGACCCTGGACGGCCAGAGCTGATCGGAGGCCGGCACAGGCCACCCACCTCTCTCCCAAGGACCACGGTGTCTGGGGCTCGTGGCTGCTGCTGGCTGGGAGGCCCCCCGCCTGCCTCTGGGGCTGTCCCAAGATGCTTCTCAAGCTCAGCCGTCCGCTTCCGCAGCTCCAACACCTCTAGGCACACCTGGTCCACCTCGTGGGCAAGCTCACACCGGACAGTGCCCTTGTCCAGGGGTTCCTGCAGCACCTGGGGACCATGGAGGACATCGTCAGGAAGTAGCACCACCGGGACCGTGTGCAGAAGGCAGAGGCGGGTAGTTTCATCCTCAGACGACCAAACACAGGGATCCCTGTAATGATTCCTATTCGATTCTCTAAATTTGTCACATACACACTAAAAAGGGATCATCTGGAAACAGACTCCGTTAATTAACAAAGAAACAAAAGGAACATCCAGGGGGACATTTTCCCCAGGATAATCGAAGCATCTGTGATTTCCAAGAGAAAATGAGAAGCTCCTATTTAAATGTTTATCCTGATTGTAGTGTGTGCATGTGTGTGTGCGTGTGTGAGTGTGCAAGCCTGTGAACTCCAGGAGTGAGGTGCAACTGGAAATAGCAGCCCAGAAGACCTCTCCCCCCATGTGTGTGCAGATCTATGATCTTATTAACAGAAACAGGAGAGAGGTCACGTTCACGTCCATCGCAACAGTAAAAATGTACTTTCAGTCAAGACAAAGCACCAGATTTCTGGAGCATCGCCTGCTCCTGCAGCTTGTGGAAAGCTCAGAATAGTGTTTCCAGTGGGGTGTTCTGTTTCACAGAAGATGCAGAGTCTAAAGGACGGTGTAATTATGTATTTCTCAACTTAAAAAGACATGTAAAATCTCCTCTTTATGTTGTCTCATGAGAAACAGGTGTGCAAAAGGCAACAGGATGGCACGACACCAAATGTACGGCAAGAAGAAAAAACAGGTACGCTGGACTTCATCAAAATTAAAAACATTTGTGCTTCAAAGGACATTATCAAAGAAGCGAAAAGACAAGCCACAGAATGGGAGAAAATTTTTGCAAATCGTATATCAGATCAGGCACTTGTATCCAGAATATTAAAGAACTCTTTACAACTCAACAATAGAAAACAAATGGGCAAAGGGCTTGAACAGACATTTCTCCCAAGAAGACATACACATGGCCAACAAGCCCATGAAAAGAAGCTCAA
The DNA here is from genome assembly GCF_036562045.2 of Rhinolophus sinicus. Lineage (NCBI taxonomy): Eukaryota > Metazoa > Chordata > Mammalia > Chiroptera > Rhinolophidae > Rhinolophus > Rhinolophus sinicus. The sequence continues at coordinate 40,766,718 of NC_133764.1, forward strand.
TATCATTTGTCATCAGGAAAATGTCAATCAAAACCACAGAGATCCACTTCACAGCCACCAGGACAGCCATAATAAACAAACAAACAAACAAAAATAACAAGTGTCGGTGAGGACATGGGGACATCAGAACCTCACGCACCACTGGTGGAAAAGTAAGATGGTGCGGCCACTGTGGAAAACAGTTTGGCGGCTCCTCAAACATCACTCAGAGAAGCGACCTCACAAGCCAGCAATCCTGTCCTTCCACACACCTCGAAGAACTGAAAACGGGCTTAAGAGAGCCGTGCAGGGCAGCCAGAGGTGGACACTTTGTCAAGTGAAGGGACAAAGTGTGGGGTGCTCACCGGGCCTGCCCAGTCACTAAAATGATGAGCTATGCTACGATGGATGAGCGTTATGAAAAGGGAGACAGGCCACTCACAAGTCACCCTGCGTGACTCCGGCTGCGCGAAGCTCTGAGCAGCCAGGCTCAGAGACAGGAGGAGCAGAGGCTCCAGGGCTGGGGGAGGGGATGGGCTCCATGTTTCATGGGGACAGATTCTGCTTGGACGATGAAAAACTTCTGGGAATAGACAGCGGTGACGGTTACACAATATCATGACTGTACCTCCTGTCACTGAACGGCAGGCACACTTGGAAACGGTAAGCTTTTGCTATGTACGTTTTACCACAATAGAAAAGGAGATTTTGTAAATGTGCAACAATAAAGAACAGCTGTGACCCCAGTATGGTGGAACAGGGGGGACTGTGCACATCTGTCTTGTCTGCACAGGACACCGTGACTGTGATTGCCCTGGCAGGGCAGGGCTCAGAGGACTCGCCACTGCTGCTGCATGCTCCTGCCAACCTCACACCGAGACGGGACACCACTGAAGAGTCCTGCATGGGCAGCAGGCAGCATGGCGGCAGAGAACAGGCTCCTCACTCGCCCGCCAGGGCCACCCATCGCCAGACTATCTTCTTGTCTCCCAGGCACTTCCTGAGCCTCCTGGGAAGGCACACAAGACAAACCAGCCACTCCTCACAATAACCCATCCGTTGGAGGGAAACAGGTACAGAGAGTTCCAGCGACATGTCCGAAGGCACAACAGGGCTGGCATCCAGCAGCTGGCTCCAGAGCCCGCATGCTGCCCACTCCAGGAGCACTGCCCAGTCAGACACATGCAGGGCCTGAGTGTGGGCGGGGCGGCCGTACCTTCTGCCTGAGCCGGGCTACCAGGAAGTTCAAGAGCTGTGCTCTATCTCCCAGCCTCCGGAGCGCTAATCCTGTGGACGCGCCAGCAGCAGGCACAGTTCCTCCTGTAGAGAGAGTGGTTCTGTCAGGCTCAGGTCCCCTAAGGTCATGACAGAAGGACAGCCATTGTCAGTGCTGGTCCCCCTCGATGTGAAGATGAGTAATGGCACGGGGTCTCTACGAAGACTGAGATGTGCTGGACATAAAGTATAATCCTTTGCCAAGAAAGCAGGAATTTTTACAGGAAAAGTCCAACCTTACCACCTGGTGTCTGGTGGAGGTCAAACGGCACCAGTCTCCTAGTCGTTGGGGAATTAACAGAAATGTCACACAGCCCACAAAGAAAAAAATCACAACAGACATTAGATGTTATTTTGAACTGAATTATGATGAAAACAGTGCTTATCAGAATGTAAGAAATGCATCCATAGCTGTCCTCTCAGAAATATTTACAGCCATAAAACAAACCAAAATAATAATAATAATAATAATAATAATAATAGTAGTAGTAGTAGAGAAAAGAATATTTACAGCCATAGAAGCTTATTTTAGAAAAGAAGGCTGAAAAATCCATGAGCTGAATATCCATTTCAAAATATGAGAAAAAGAACCAGCAAATAAAGTAGAAGAAAGGAATGAATAAAGCTAATGTTAGATACTGAGGAAACAGAAAATAAAAGTATAACCAAGGATCAACAAAACCAACAGTTGGTTCTTTGAAAAGGTTTTTAAAATAATAAAACCCTGGTGAGACCAGGCAAGAAAGATGGGAATAGAAACAGGGTGGTGACTGAAAAGGCCATCTCTTTAGATCCCAGAGGCTTTAAAACTCATAGGAGGAGACTGTAAGCAGCTCTATGCCAAAACTTTGACAATTTAGATTAAATGGAGAATTCTCTAGTAAATATAACATAAAAAAATGACACCCAAGGGGCCGGCCCGGTGGCTCAGGTGGTTGGAGCTCCGTGCTCCTAACTCCGAAGGCTGCTGGTTCGATTCCCACATGGGCCAGTGGGCTCTCAACCCAAGGTTGCCAGTTCAATTCCTCGAGTCCTGCAAGGGATGGTGGGCAGTGCCCCCTGCAACTAAGATTGAACACAGCACCTTGAGCTGAGCTGCCTCCCAGATGGCTCAGTTGGTTGGAGTGCGTCCTCTCAACCACAAGGTTGCCGGTTCGACTCCCGCAAGGGATGGTGGGCTGTGCCCCCTGCAACTAACAATGGCAACTGGACCTGGAGCTGAGCTGCGCCCTCTACAACTAAGACTGAAAGGACAACTTGACTTGGAAAAAAGGCCCGGAACTATACACTGTTCCCCAATAAAGTCCTGTTCTCCTTCCCCAATAAAATCTAAAAAACAAAAGAAAAAACAAAAGAAAACAGAAACAGGGAACATCTTTCAACACGTTTATGAGGCCAGAGCAACTGACATGAGCAACACGAGGAAGGGCGGTTACAGTCCAGTCCTACTCATCGGCACAAACGGAGTAATTCCCAACAAGATGCTAGTGAGAGAACATATTGCACGTCGAGTTTATTCCAGAAACACAAGGTTGGTTAACACTGGGAACCAGTGTGAGCTTCGTGCTCTGGAAGAGATGGCCATGTACACCAATGCCCTCTGTCACGGGACTGACGTGGGGGCATACACACCGGACGGCAAGGGGAAGCAGGCCCACGGCTCTGCAGCTTTCTAGTGAGATGCGGCGCTTCTGGTCCTTTCTTTCTTCCTGTATCTCCCAGCTTCAGTGCTAGAGCAGCCACAACCCAGAGACACCCATGAGCTCAGACTGGGACGAGGACCCCAGGCAAAGGGAGGCCACGGGCAGAGAGCCTCTGACTCCATAATCCCTGTGCACACGGGCACCCGGGAGACAGGGACCCCACCCTGCACTCTTCAAACGACAGCAGCCCTCCCAGTGAGAGCATGTGGGGAGGGAGGTGTGCAGGGTGGGGGGAAGAGGGGGCACAGAAAGTGATTCCTAAGTCGTGTGCAGCGTCCCTGAGGAGCCTGTGCGCAGTCTAGTAGCATCCGCACAGCCCAAGCTTCGAGAGCCGGGCTCTGCGGCACAATACCACCCAGGCCTTGCACAGCCTCTGGCGCTAGGCCGACAGGACGGGCATCGCCAAGGCCCTGGAGAGTAAGTGCACATTTGAGCCCAGACCAAGAGCGTGGGCAAAGGTGGGCAGCCTAACCAAGTACAGGTAGGACTAAAAGAGATTTGGTAAGAACCAGACTTTAGAACATGACACTCAAAACATCCAGTAATAGAATCCAACATTATCCATCACACCAACAACCAGGAAAATCTCAGCTTCGATGGTAAAAGGTACCAACAAAATGACACAAGTGTTGGAACTATGTGATAAGGATTTCAACGCAACTGCAACAAGCAATCCGATACACTCTTAAAATAAATGGAAAAATGAGTCTCAGCAAAGGAGTAAAAGATATAAAGAAAAACAAAATGGAAATTTTAGAACTGAAATTAAAATAAACACCTCACTGGATGGGCTCAATATCAGAATGGAGATGACAGAAGAAAGAATTGGTGAACCTGAAGAGGGATAATAGAAATTATCCAATCTAAACAATAGAGAAAACAGATGGAAAAGTAATAACAGAGCCTCAGGGACCTGTGGGAGAATAACAACAGATTTTACCTTTTTTTAATCATCGGACAAAGTCCCAGAAAGAAAAAAAGAGCATGAAAAAATACTTGAAAAAATAATGGTTGAAAACTCAAATTTGGCAAAAGACATAAACCTTCAGATTCAATGCCAAATAGGATAAGCCAAAGAAATTTATGCCCAGACACATCACACATTTCTGAGACTAAAGACGGCCTCTCGGAAGCAGGACCTACAAGGAACTGATTCAAGTGGTGACGGCGTTCTCCTCAGAAATGCTCACCTGACTTCTCACAGGAAGGAAGTGACACAATGTATTTAGTGCGAGAAGCAAACAACTGTCAGCTCCTCACGTTATCCCAGTGAGTACGTTCTTCAGGGATGAAGGGGAAACAGAGACATCGCAGAAAAAGGAAAACTGAAGTCCACCTGCTGTCAAAGAACTGCCGAAGGAAGTACTTCAGGCGGAAGGGCACTGACAGCGGAACGGAACAGGACGCCAGGCATACGGAAGCGTCACGGAAAGGCGAACATCCCAGCACCTGCGGCAGGTGATGTCGCTCCTCTCGAGTTTTTAAAATGACGTTCGACAGCTAACAGGTGCAAATGAGAATCCTGTGTGATGTGGTTCTTGGTGCATGGGGAGATGGCCTCTGTGACAACAAAGGGGACGGAGGGGCCTGACCGGTGGTGAGGCTTCCGTGTTCCACCTGAGACGGTAAAGTGCTGACACAGTTGACTGTGACGCATAAGTATACTGTAATCTCTGGAGCAACCATCAGAACAGCTACCCAAAGAAATACACTGAAAAAGTGTAGATAAAACAGGACACTAAGCAATGTTCAAGTAACCCACAGGTAGCAGAAAAGAGAAAGCTGAGGAACTGAAAACAAACATTAAATGGCAGGCTTGATCCTAATGGCAATAAGTGCCCCAAGTGTAAAGGGCACACATGTATCAGTTAGAAAATATTAGCCAAATGGATGGAGAAAACTGACCTGGCTGTATGCTGCCTTCAATAAATTCACTTCAAATAAGATGACGGAGGTAGGATGACGAAGACACAGCACGCACACACTAAAGAAAGAATGTTTGCTCAGCGACCTAACTGGTATCAGATGGAGTGCCCTTCAGAGAAAGAAAGTTGCCAGCATAAACTACGTGATGACATAAGCGTCAATTCACCCAGGAAACCTAACAATTCTAGAGGTATAGATCTGGCAACAAAGATTCAAAATACATTGAGCAAAAACTGACAGAATCGTGACAAAAAATACAGATTTGTATCACAATAGGAATAAGAAGAAACTTCCTATGAAGAAAAAAAGGTCAACAAACATTAAACTTAAAAGTGAAATGATGAAAGTTTTTCCAAGATCAGGAAGAAGTCCGCTATTACTGACACCCTTTGGAGAGCCCGGCAGGAGAAATAACAGAAGAAGAAATAAAAGACAGCAGCCCTGGGAAAGAAGAGCCTCCCAGGACCTGAGACGAGCCGACGCAGGCACAGTCCTGCTGCTTTCCTCTCCTTCCTGAACAGCGACCCTATGAGCCGCTCAGTGGGTGGCGTGAGGGGGTGCCGGGACTGTGTCTGGTGACCCTGGGTGGGCTATCCAGCTGGGGACAGCACCCTAGCCAGGTGAGGGGCGCCTGTGTGGTGGGCAGCCTGGCTTGGTGGTCAGAGCACGGACAGGGCCAGGGAGGCGCCCACAGAGCGGGCCTGTGTGGGGAGGGGTGGCGGCCACAGTGGGAGGCTGCCGACGTCCAGGGAAGTAAGTACTGTGAGAGCGGAGCCCGGCTTCTCATGTCGGAAAAGGAAGTCAGAAAAATGGAACAGGAGAAAACGAGAAGGGACCCTGTGATGTTGGACTAAGCACAGAGGAACAGGCTGACCGCTACATTTGTCTTCAAATTAACACCTTCTGTTCACCAAGAGGCACCAGTAAAGACGTCAATGCCTGTTGTTTAAGATCAGCCTGTGGCATTTGCTATGGCGGCCTAAGCAGACTCAGGCCCCAGAGACACAGAAAAAGGTGGTCACCTCACTGACAGGATGACGCGAAGTTAAGCCATAACCAGATGTCCTATGGGCTCAGCACAACGGCTACCATGAGAAGGACCGATGACGCTAAATGGTGGCGGGACGGAGACTTGGCTGCCCCAGGCCTGCTCACAGGGTGTGCAAACATGGAGAGCGGCCGGGCGTTGTCACCAAGCATCGTGTAGGAGAAGCAGAGCACAGAAGTTACAGCATGGGATTCTGTTCCGTGAAAATGGAAACTGAACTGCAGGGTGAGGGTCGACGCCCGGCTGACGGGGGTGCTGGTGACGGGGCCCGATGTCGGCATGGTCCCCACACCGGACTTTCTGGGGATTTGCATTGCAGTTTAGAAAAAAGACTGACAGAGTGTGTGCCACAACGGGACAGGGACTCTCACCTGTGGCTCCTGCTGAGGTGCTGACACTGGGCTGAATGTCAGCATTAGACAAGGACGCCCTCGAAGGCTCTTCCAGCTGTTCTTCCAGGGTTTTAAATTTATGCTTCAGGTTTTGTATTTCTGCTTCAAGGGCCAGAACGTAATCTGCCAAAAAACCCCACCAAAACCATAAGCACAGGTGACACATGGGCACACGCATTCCTGTCTCATTAGTGTAACCGAGCTCTGTCTGCTCGTGTCACTGACCCCCCACACTGTCCCCGTGCACCCATGTGCCATCCTCCCCCCATCACTCACTGGGCTTCCCATGGAGGGCTCAGCAATCGGCAACAAACCCGTAACTCTCCCACAACCCCACGAGCCGTGCACAGACGCAACAACCGTACCCTGAGCGCAGAGCCATCTCAGCAGCCTGGTGTCCCTCCACCCATGGCCACACATAGATCCCACTCTGAACAGGCGGGTGCCCACCTCCGCCTGGCAAGGACACTCCAGGAGAGCGCTCACTCGCCCAGCACCATCTGAAGCTGACTCTGGTTTCTAAGGGTGTCAAGCATGTATTCATCCCTCACTTTTTTTCCCACTTTACCAACAAAACGTTTTTATCCCACATATAAAAACTGATGTGCGATCCCTTCTCTTGGAGGAAGAGCAGCCATCATACTTTGAAGTAATTCATGAAAGGGATGTACACACATCCCTCCAACGGATACCTACTCTGGACCCAGCGGAGCCTGACCCGGCCCTGCTGCGCCCTCCAGGCCCACTCACCAGGAGTGGTGGCAGCTGCCGCCGCCTTAGTGTCAGGCTGCTGTGTGGCCTCGATCTCCCCTCCTAGCCGGGCAGAAGGAAGGGCGTGGCCGCTTAGAGCTTCCATCTCTGTCCTCATCTGGGCAACAGCGTCTCGCAAGCTTGTGTTCTGCTCCTGGAGCCGCCGGATCTCACTAGATGGAAAACTCTGACTGATTTCTTCTTCCTGATGCCTTAGGAGCATCTGTCAGATACAGAAAAAGAAACACAATGGTTGTGGCTACAAGAGAGACCAGTCTCTGCACGTCCAACGTCTTCCCACCCTCTGGGTCCCTGCTGTCCCCATCGGTCCTCCAGGCGTGTAGGGACCTTCCTTTCTAAATGGACAGAAGTATGAAAACATCTCTTTTTCGTCTAGCTTACACAAGATAAGACTGCTGGTTTTCAAAGGTAACTTTTACTGAGAAATTTGGGCACCCTTCCTTTTCAGTCAAAAGTCATCAGTCACCCGCTGGAGTGGCTGTAATAAGAAAGACAGTAACAAGTGCAGGCAAAGGCGTGGAGGACGGACCCTGCACACGTACACAGCAGCCACGGAAAGTCTGGCGGGTCCTCACACAGGGTTGTCGTGACCCAGCAATTCCAGTCCTAGGTAAATACTTGAAAGAACTGAACAGGTATGAAAACAGAAACTTGCCCATACACGTCCACTGCAGCACTGCTCACAGTAGCTCACAGACACCCTGAAATGTCCACTAATGACCAATGCAAATGCAAAAACAAACTGTAACTCAGTGGGATGCTGTTTGGCCACAAAAAGGAATCAAGTTCTGACACACGCTACCACACGGAAGAGCCATGAAGACATCACACTAAGTGACAGGGACTTTAAGGCACTCAACGTTACACAGATGCTCAAGGATTTAAAGAAAAACAAGAACAGACACGGAAAAGAAATGGGAGGTATTAAAAAAAGAAGCACCTGGCATGTGTAGGGATGAAAAACACATCATCTGAATCAAGAACCACCTGGATGGGACCGGAGTCAGAGCAGGCCAGACACCGCAGAGGAAAGAGTGGTGACTGTAAACACAGCAAACATTCGAACAAGCAGAGCGACAGACCAGAAGGGGACCATGACTAGCGCCTCGGCGGCCTCGGCAGCAACAGGAGCCGCGCCACGCAGTGAGCAAGAACCCGAGTGCTTTATGACATAGTGGACAAAAATTTTCAAATGTGATGAACACATTAAGTCCACAGGTCCAAGAAGTCCCATGAACCTGCAGCAAAATAAACACAGACAAAGCACCCCACAGAGCATCAGAGGCAACCGGTACAAATCAGTGACGCAGAGAAAACTAAGAGAGGCGAGAGGAGAGGTGCCTGGGTTCCACGCAGAGGGGCAAATGCTGCCCTGTCCTGAGATGCTGGGACCCAGAGGCCGAGGTGGCAGCACCCAACACGCAGAGGAAATGCAGCACCTCAGACCCCTGGTTGGCAAGATACCCTCCAATGCGATGGCCGTGATGGGCTCCACGGCTATGGACATGCCCACTGGCCATGACACCTAGAAAATCAGACACCACTGTATGATTCTAGGAAGCCACTGTCTTCAGACACCAGCACAGAGTGGGGACGCCTGGGTGCAGGGACGGATGGCATGAGTGCTGTGGCCCGCGCAGCTCTGAGTCCAAGCTCAGCCACACCCTGTCCGATGTCCACCTGCAGAAGGTCCCTGCCTCCTCCCACAGGCCGCGGCTGTCCCAAATGCCCGAGCACGGATATCCCGACACAGGAAGGAACACCACCCCAGGACGCAGTGCCCGAGGCCTTCCGACTTCTCCCACCTGTGGCCGCTGGCTCCCAGGTGGTCTGTGAGGGACAGAGCAGCTGTGGAGGGGCTGCCAACAGGACCGAGTGGCCTGGCGCCTGTGCGGCACCGACACATACAACTCATCATCCCAAGGCCACTCGTACGAGGCTGGCTCCTGACGTGCAGGCCGGACAATGCGGGACTCTGCCGTCTGCGGTGTGCTGCAAGAATGTCAACGGTACGAGAAACACCTAATGCAGGAGCGGATAAAAGGACTCGGTGCGGGGCAGGCGCACGTGCAGGAATATACGAGACACGGAGACAGTCAAGCAGAAGGAGAACACAGAGGTCGGGTCTTGCTGAGCAGGGCCTGTCTTCCTCCTTGTAAGGAGTAATGAGTAACGCCGGCATCCACTTCCGAGCCTCCCATGGGGCAGCACATGCTGGGTCACAGCACCCATCGTGCTTTGCGAGGGGCACCACCACAAGGGTGGGGGACCTGGGACCCGGGGTCACAGGTGGATCCCACCCTGGTTGCCTCCCAATCAGTGACGTGCACAGCGCCAGCACATGTTCACCAGGTCCCAAGTCACTCTAGGTGCTAACAGGCACGTAGCAGACGGCGCTCACTGATCTCTGCAGAAGCTTGGCAAGATCGAGCCAGCGGATTCCAGAGACCAGTGTGCCAACCTAACACTCTGCTGGTGGCCACATGAGACTTTCTCTCCCAGATGAAGCTGTTTTCCTCTGCTTGTCACCGTCCCCGCTTTTCACAGGCTTCCTAAAGTCATCCACGGGCTCCTATGACCTGCCCTGCTCTGTACCCAGCTCGTACCCTGGGCCCAGCGCTCACCCTGACACTGTACACTGGAGGGGCGACACGGGTGTGTGCCCACACCTGCTCCACTCCTGCACATTACACAGGATGGCACGCTGGAGGGACATGGTGCGGTGCCTGGTCACCTCACTCAAATTCTTCCCCTGCCACCATGGGGCAGGACGGACATCCTCATCTGTGGAATGGGGACGACAGTATCAGCCTCCAGGTACCAGGGTGGCCGGTGGCTCTGGGGGGGGGGCACAACCATGTCATCCCAACCAAGCCTCAGCTGTACAGGCCACACGTTGTCCCCCTGCGGCCGTGGAGAGGAGGGACCTGCACCACGGTCCCTTGAACGGTCACTGCAGGGTCACCAACAGCTCCTGCTGGGGCTCTATATCCATAACTGCCAAGCGGGCTGTGGGCAGGTGCAGACATGTGCCCAGTAGGACCATGGAGGCTCAGCTCTGTGCCACCAGCTACCTCCCACTGCAATTTACATCCTATTGCTACTGAAGACTCAATCTCTGCCCAGAGGCCCACAGAACCCCGGCAGTGCGACCCACCCTCACCGGCTGTCTGCGGTCACACCTGCCAGGGTTATAATCCTGGGAGGTGGGATGTGGTCACACCTGACAGTTACCCCAAGAGTGGGACGCGGTCACACCCAACAGTTACCCCAGGAGGCAGGACAAGGTCACACCCGACTGTTACCCCAAGAGGTGGGACGCGGTCACACCTGACAGTTACCCCAGGAGGCAGGACGTGGTCACACCCGACAGTTACTCCAAAAGGTGGGATGCAGTCACACCCAACAGTAACCCCAGGAGGCAGGACACAGTCACACCTAGCACAGTTAAGCCCCCAGGAGGCAGGACGCGGTCACACCCGGCAGTTACCCCAGGAGGCAAGACACAGTCACACCTGACAGTTACCCCAGGATGTGGGACACGGTCACACCTGACAGTTACCCCAGGAGGTGGGACATGGTCACACCTAGCGCAGTTAAGCCCCCAGGAGGCAGGACGCGGTCACACCCAGCACAGTTAAGCCCCCAGGAGGCAGGACACAGTCACACCTGACAGTTACCCAGGAGGTGGGACACAGTCACACCTGACAGTTACCCCAGGAGGCAGGATGCGGTCACCCCCGGCACAGTTACCCCAGGAGGCAGGACACGGTCACAACTGACATGGTTATCCCAGGAGACGTGAAGTGGGAAGTGCAGGGGTGGCGACACCTGTAGTTTCTGGCTCTAAACTTGGTCCCACTGTCTTTGGAACTGTGTTGAAGCCCCCTCCCCACCATCCTGGCTGGAGCCTGTCTCTCCATCAAGACTGGCCCTTGGCCAGCAGGTAGCCTCCACTTGCCTCACTGCCAGGGCCCATGGCCAGGTGCCCTCTGCACAACCAGAGCTGTGGGACCCATTTCCTAGGGATGGGTGGGTGCTGGTGTCGCTGGCCCCCAGGCCCACTGCTAAGATTCTCTGTTTACCTAACAAAGCAAACAGCCACTGACAGGCCCCCTGGGCCACTGAGCTGGTGCTTGGAGATAAACGTCTTCTTTTAATTGCCAGCCTGTGGGGGATACACCGAAGGAAAACATGGAGGGTGACACAGATGAAAAGCAGCATTTGCTTTGTTTCTGTGCCCTACAGAAGGTCCCTGTGTGACAAGGACCCATGCAAAAGCCCCTGCTATGGGCCCCCCACCAGGCCCCACTGACCACGAGTCCCCAGGATGGGGGTGGGACCCAGACGTGTGCACTTTTGTAAGCGATGGATATACTCTGTATGGACCTTGTTGGAAGGGTGGGCCGCATGGCTACATTTGTGTCAACCATACACTTAAGATCTGTGCATTTCACAGTGTGTAAATATAACCCATTTTAAAAAACCACTACCAGGGCCGGCCCGGGGGCTCAGGTGGTTGGAGCTCCATGCTCCTAACTCCGAAGGCTGCAGGTTTGATTCCCACATGGGCCAGTGGGCTCTCAACCCAAGGTTGCTGGTTCAAATACTCAAGTCCCACAAGGGATGGTGGGCTCTGCCCCCTGCAACTAAGATTGAACACGGCACCTTGAGCTGAGCTGCCGCTGAGCTCCCAGATGGCTCAGTTGGTTGGAGCGCGTCCTCTCAACCACAAGGCTGCCGGTTTGACTCCCGCAAGGGATGGTGGGCTGTGCCCCCTGCAACTAGCAATGGCAACTGGACCTGGAGCTGAGCTGTGCCCTCCACAACTAAGACTGAAAGGACAACAACTTGACTTGGAAAAAAGTCCTGGAAGTACACACTGTTCCCCAATAAAGTCCTGTTCCCCTTAAAAAAAAAGAAAAAAAACTCATCAAACTGTACATTTAAAAAAAAAAAACCACCACCAACAACAAAAACCTGCAGAGAAAAGCAAGAACCACTCACAGGCCTAGAACGATCCTCGCTCATCAGCCCGTCAGCTCCTCCTGCTCTCTCGTTCCCCAGCGTCGCACTGTCCCTCTGGTACCTCTGGCCGTGGCCCATGGCCATGTGGGGCTGGACCCCAGCTGTGCTCCTTCCAAGTGACAGCTCAGGCTCAGTACTTAGGGGGCCTGCGTCTCAGCTGCCTTGGTACCTACGTCAGTCAGAGATTTAAAGACTAGACAGACGTGAGCTCTGAGGGCTGAACCAGGCACAAGGATGCACTCAATAAGCTCTGGCCACCACTGTCACTACCTGCTGAGCCCGGGGCTTCAAGACAGGGTCACAGCACAAAGCAACCCCTGCCGGTTCTGGGGACATACCACTGCCACAACGTCCCACTAACTGTCTGCCACGGCATAGTAGTAGAACCGGGATTTTTAGAGATTTCAAACGCTGCAGAAACAAAGAAGATTCTGGGTACAGACCACACTTACTCCATTTGTGCAGTCACGTAGGAAGGAACACAACTGAAGAACCAACCACGTGGTTCTGTTAGGTCCTATTTTCCCACGGCTACCCTGAGAGCAGGTTCTGGGACACTGGGCGCTGAGGAGGGGTGTTTCCCAGGTGGGAAGGGGGCACTAACCTGTGCCTTGTCCTCGTCCTCGGGGAGGAGCCCGCGTGTCCTCAGCACCTGCACGGCCTGGTCTCTCTCTAGGGTCACAGCCTTCAGCAGCACCTCCTGGTCACACAGCTTCCGCTCCGCCTCCTGGAGCTTGGCGGCAGCCTGGGCAAAAGGTGGGACTCAGTCCACCTGGGGCGGGTGCGGAGGGAGCAGTGCCAGCCTTCCGGGTGGAGAAGGCCGGCGTCACACCCACGAGGAGATGTGCCACGGGAGCCACCGGCTGTGGGGGCCATCACCCAGCCCACTGCACTGGTCAGTGGGGGAAACAGCCAATGAACCTCAGTGTGAGGCTGCTGAGCCAGGCGGGCACATCCACCACTGCAGCTCTTGTTACAAATCAAAGTGCTCCATGAGGTCCAAGGTCACGGTGAGAGCCCAAGCGGCCTCCGTGGCTCCCAGTGCATGCCCAGGTCCTCCTTCCACAGGACACCGGCGACAGCCATGGTGGGGCCCTGGGCACACACCTGCTCCCTGGCCACAGTCAGGCCCTGGATCAGCTCCTCGGACTTCCGGTAGTGGTCCCTCTCGATGCTGGCACAGAGGTGCTGCCAGTCCAGGCCCAGCTGCACCTTCTCGCGCTCCAGGCTCTGCTCCCTTTCTGCCGCCAGAGACAGCTGCTGCTGGTACCTGGGGCGTCACAACCACGGCACATTAACCTTTCCCTCGGCAGTAACGCAGGCCATGGGGGCACAGAGCCGCAGACACTGGAGAGGGTGTAGAGCCGCGACAGGATGCGGAAAGCCCTGGACGAGAACCAGACTGGCTCGCAGAGTGCCGCTGGGGGCTCTGCACGGCCGCCCTGAGTGTGGCAGCGGTGACAGAAAGGCATGGTCACTTGTGGGATTGGGTGGTGTTGTACAAGCCTCCCTCCCGCCCACTGGCCTCAAGGAAACAGCTACCGTGCTATGAGGGCCACGCAGCTGGCACCCAAAGGTGCCTCTAGGGCTGAGCACGACCCCAGGCACAGCCAGCAAGGAAATGGAGACCCAGCCCTACAGCCACTGGACATGACCTCTCAGGCAACTTGAATGGGCCGGGAAGGGGACCACAGCCCCAGAGGACAGGGTGGCCTAGTGACAGCTTGGTTTCAGCCTCATGAGGCCCTAAGCAGGGACTCATTGAGCCGTGCCCGGACGCCTGAGCACAGAACTGGAAATAAATGGGATTGATTAAAGCATTCAGTGTGTGGTGATTTGTGGCAGGGCAACAATAAAGTAATACACAACAGGTCTAGAACCCACAGAGACCGCAATCTGCAGTCTGGTATCCTGAACCTGGCTACGTCACCGTTCACACAAGAAGGCGGAAAAGACACAGAGCTTGTCCCCTACGAATGGACCCCTGAAGAGAAACGATGAGAGGACACAACAGGACAGGGCTCCTCGCCACAGAAACACAGGGGTGGAGGCAGCAGAGAAATACTCTAAGTCAGCGATTAGAAATCCATTTAAGGGTCAAAGGCAGCCATGCGCGTCATGAGAAGAGAAATGAAAAGTAAAATGTCTGAAGTGGAAAACTCACCAGCCGACCAGCAGGGCAGACACAGAGGGGAGAACGGCCGGCGACCTGGTGGGACATTATCACGCAGACATGCGCTGACACACATGCAACAGAAAGGCCCAGAAGGGGATGGGCAGGGTCTATAAACGCAGCAGGACACACAGCCTCAGCAAGACACACCACAACCCAATTGCTGCAATTCAATAATAGAGAAACGTGAAGTGGAGAGAGAGGCACAGTCTGTGCAGGGAACAGAGTGACCACACAGCTCCCACGAGAAACTCCGGACGCTGGGAGACACAGAAGCAGCCTCGACAGGCTGAAGGAAAGAACTGCCGCCCCAGAGTTTTTTCATGTAGTGAAAAGGCTTCTGAAAGGTAAAGGCCAGAAATTTCAGACAAATCAGGTCTGAGGTAACTGAGAAGCAGGGGAGCCGCACTACAGGGATGGGAGAGGAAGCTTGGGGCTGGAGAAAAAGGGGACCTTACGGAAACTCTGAACCTGACTTTCTAAAACTGAAAAGCATCCGGAATAAATATCAGAAAAAGTATAAAACTTTTGTTCTCATTTTTAAGTTTTTAATTAAAGAATAGTTGGTTGATCAAAACAAAAATATATATGTAACTAAATATATAAAAGTAAAATGTATGACAACTACTAAAGAAGAGGTAAAAAAAGAAATAAAGGTTAAAGGACTTTATATTACACATAAAGAGGTATATATTTAAAGGTAAACTGTGCATATTACAAACCTTAGAACAATCACTAAATAAGGAAAACAAAGAGATTTTATAAGACAACAGTGAAAAGAAAATGGAATCCTAAAGAATACACTATATTTTTAAAGAAAGAAAAAAACTTAAAAACATGAGGAAAACAGGAAACAAATAGCAAGTTGGAGATTTAAACCCAAACATAACAACAGCACTAAATTATCTGCAATGAGCAGGCAGAGATTGTCACACGAAATCAAAACAGCATGACTCAGCCAAACACATGGACAGGAAATGTACTTTAAGTACTACGCACCATCAGAGTCAAAGGTGGGAGACGTGCCATGCAGACTCTGAGCATGAAAAGCTTCAGTCAGAGGGGACTGAGGCATGAGGAAGGCCACCAGAAGTGGGTGGGCAGTTCATCCAGGAGCCATGACAATCCAGTGCGGGGGCACTGGGGAAAGATGTCAAGGGCACAGAATTGGCAGCTGAAGGACAGCTGACCCACAACTAGCGGTGTAGATCACACTCACACCCACACACCCAACTAACAGAACAGGCGGCAAGGACACAGGAGGCAACACTGCCAGCACCAACGTGGCCTCAGCAATGTTTACGGAGCCGGAACCCAAGGGTGGGACCCGTGGTTTTCAAGCCCATGTTAGACAGCCACTGAGAGATGACATGCTCTGAGGCCACAAAACAAGCAGGTACAGAAAAGTTAACATCAAACAGAATATGTCCTCTGTCCAGATCAGAATTAAATTAGAAACCAGTAACAAAATGCTATCTAGAAATCTGAAAGCAACACACTTCTAAATACCCCACGGGAAAAAGAAATCACAAGGGTAATTAGAAAATATTTTCAGCTGAATAATATCAAAATCTGTAGGATGCAGCTAAGCAGTGCTTGAAAGAAAATACAGCATTAAATGCTTATATTTCTTACAAAAGGGAAATGGTCCAAAAACCAATAAGCTAAGATTCACCATTAGAGGCTATTGAATATCAAATTAAAGGTGAAGGAAGTAGAAGAAAGAAAATAATAAAACCAAGAGTAAGTGTCAATGAAATGGGACAAAAACAATTGAGAAAAACTCTATTTCTATGTGTTTCCTGTCTTTCTCCCCCAATAAGGTGTGACACTGGGGCCTTGGTTCTGCTCCATTTTGCACCCGCAGCGCCTAGGGCAGTGCCTGGCCCCAGGAGGCGCTCGATGGAAAGGTGGGCCTTGGGGACAGTCACCTTGCCATGTCCTGCTGGCACTTGGCGAGCTGCGCCTTGAGCTCCGCCTCTTCCTCCTGCAGCGACTGGACCTGCAGGTCTTTGGAGGTCATGTCCCGGGAGAGCTGAGCGACCTGGGCATCCCAGCCGGACCTCAGAGCTGCTGCCTCCTCCCGGAGTCTGAACAAGAAGGGGGCTGTGAGGTGGGCGGCTCTGCACCTGCTCCGTCAAGCTCTCTTACTCGGCGCCTCCAACACACACGCATTCACACCCACACACACACCACATACACTCTCACACACATTCACACACACACACACCATGTACACTCACACACACATTCACACACACACCACGTACACACACACGCACACACCACACACTCTCACACACGTGCACACACCAAACACACACCACACACTCTCACACACGTGCACACACCACACACACACCACATACTCTCACACACACCACACACCACACACACACCACATACTCTCACACATGCACACACACCACACACACCACACACCACACACACACCACACACTCTCACACATGTGCACACATGTTGATGTAATCGCTCTATTTCATTATTAGCTATTGTCGCTGACCTCTTACTGTACCGAACCTATAAATCAGACTTCATCATAGGTGTACACATACGGGCGGAAACACAGTACATGCAGGGTTCAGTGGGAGCCGTGGTTTCGGGCACCCACTGGGGGTACGTACCCCGCGGGTGAGGGGGACGCCTGCACGGTAGGTTACATAAAATATGCTCCTGATGTCAATTTTACCCATTTCTTTTCCGCCGTGACCGTGGGCACCACAAAGTTCGCACGCTGCGCCCCCGTCCCCACTTCTACGCCAGGGACCAGGAGGGTGCACGGGGTACAAGCCGGCTCTCACAGGGTCCTGGTCTCTGTCCGGGGCTCCCGGGAAAACCGGCACAAACAGGCCCAGCAAGTCAGAAAACTCGAAATCAGGGCGGTTTTTGTTGCTGGTTTTGAAGGGGAGTGTGTCTCAGTGTGACGGACTCAGATAGCGGCTGGTTCCTGGGGACCCGCGGCCCCGGGGGCACCAGGTCGGACAGGCATGGCTGCCGCAGGTCAGCCCGCCAGACCAGTGCACAGGGAGCGGCGAGGGCGGCCACGCGGCCCGGGAGCCACAGCCCCGCCCCTCGTCCCGCCCCCGCCCGCCCCGCCCATGCGGGGGCGTGGCTCCAGCGGGGGGCGTGGCTGCAGCGCGCGCGGACGGTTGGTGCTCCAGCTTCTCTGACTAGTGTCGTCTGCATCTAACAGATCAAACAACAAAACCAAAGGCAAACCTAAGGAAACATCCGAGTAAGCTTTGACTTCCGGGTAGCTGACAGCTGTAAAGCCGCTCTCCACATAAACAGAAATGTAGTTGGGCAGAGGCTGCTCTGTAAGAGACGAAACGCTTCCTGAACCAAGGGGAGCAGCAGCCGCTAAGCACAGCTGCCCCCGGCAGGGACCCCTTAGCTGTCCTTGGCAAACAGGGCTTCTGTAAGGGTCGCTTCCTCAGTGCTCCCAAGAGAGCAGAGTGCAGTCTCCATCTCAGTTTCAGTAACAAAGGCTCTGCGTGTACGCACGTCCCCTAGGTGCAGCGGGACAGAGGGCTTAGATGCCAGAAAGAAAACGGTTGAAGAAGAAACCAGTTAACGGAGAAACTGAACCCAAACTGGTGTGTCCGGGGCAGAAACTGTCTGGCAGGTCCTCAGAAAGTAGAACATGACATGAGCACGTGACCCAGCAATGCCACTCCTGGGGACAGACTCAAAAGAACTGAAAAAGAGACCTAAACAGACACCCAGGTTCACAGCAGTCACAAGAAGGGAACCACCCAGGTGTCCATCCACAGATGATGGAGAAATGACATGTGCTGTCTCCACACAGTGGAGTGGGACTCGGCCTTAACAAGGACGGAAACGCCGACACTACGGCGTGGAGCACCTGGAGGACGTCATGCTACGTGGATCCCACTCGTGTAAGGTGCCCAGGACAGGCAGATTTGTGGGGACAGACAGGGGGACGGTGGTGCCTGGGGCTGGGGGAGGGGTTGGGGGAGGGCGTGGGGAGTGTTTCCTGTGCACACAGTTTCCGCTTTACAAGATGAAAAGTCCTGGAGGCAACGGTGGTGACAGCTGCACCACACTGTAAATGAGCTGAAAGCCACTGAGCTGACCACCCAAACGGGTTAAGATGGTCAATGTCATGTGTTTTACCAAGGAAATAACTGCACACATTCCATTCATACACACGCGTACTAACTAACCACACAATTCCAGAAAAAGAACATTTAGAAAAGGAACATTTAGAACTACAGAGGGGGCCCCTGCGGCGCCCGCTCCAGCCCTGGTCTGAGTCGGAGGAAGCAGCCAGCCACCCACACTCACTTGTCCAGGGTGGCGTCCTT
Source organism: Rhinolophus sinicus (assembly GCF_036562045.2). Taxonomy (NCBI): domain Eukaryota; kingdom Metazoa; phylum Chordata; class Mammalia; order Chiroptera; family Rhinolophidae; genus Rhinolophus; species Rhinolophus sinicus. The sequence goes on from NC_133764.1 coordinate 40,785,362, forward strand.
CTCCTTCAGGGCGTCCGTCTGCCTCCACTCAGCCCTGCGCAGCTGCAGCTCCAGGGCCTCACACTGCACCTGCAGCTCCACGACCCTGGCCTCCAGCGCCTGCAGCTGCTCCATGTGGGCGCTCTTCACTGACGCCAGCACCGCGTCCCTTTCCCGGGCCAGGCGATCGAGCTCCTCATGCCTGGAAGACAGTGTGGACCACGCAGCTCACGCAGGGCCCGCCGCGGCCCCGACACCAGGCTCTCCCTGCCCCACAGGGGAGCTTACATCCCCAGCCAGACAGGTGCTGCCCAATCATCGCTGTAGCAGCCACTTGTTCCTTCACACGTCCCTCCTCACACCAATTGCTGACTAGGCAATTCTTAGATGCCAGGCCCCTGGCCTGCCCTCAGAAGATCACAGCCCCGCGGAAGAAAGAGCAGAAACAGCTGCTTCAGTAAAGCACACCTGTACCACCACCAGCACCCTGTCAACACCTGAAAGCAAAGTGCAGGGCAAGCTGCCGGGCGCCGCGGTCGACCTCGCCCAGGGTACATGTCACAGTTATGCGATACGTCCCTGAAAGCCCGTGCGCGCTGGGGTGCTGGCTGCGTTTCGGTCTTTGCTGGAAATGCCACACCTCCCGGAATTCTGTCACCACAACAGACGTTCATCTTGACAGCGTACCATGGTGACACGTACTGTCTCACTGACGTCTGCCTATGCTGCTCAGGACCGTGGATGCTTTTGCTCTATTTGATTTCAGGAAAAAGTGGAACCTTGAAGAAACACAATCCATGACCTCTTTTACATCCCATCTGTATTTTCGATGAGCCTGGTGTACTTAGGTCATGGTTTGTGCGTCCGCTGCAGCCCCAGCGATGCCCCCTCCTCTTCCTCATCCTGCCAAAGGCCCTGCGAGCAGGGAGCACCGGTGCTGGTGGCTGGGCTCATCATCCAGGCCCTATGTGCCACCTCTCTCATCACGTCACAGGAAGTCTGCCCATCATGGCCAGTGGAATGGAGTTATTTCTGAACCGTGTGATGTGCCTGCTGTTTATTCTCAAGAGCAAGCACCGAGACTGCAGGGCATGGAGTACTGTGGGTGTGCCTGGGGACACACGCCTTGTGTCACCCTGGCTCCATAAACACCATCATCTGAGCTGCATGAGCCATTGCACTGTCACATACACATTCCAAGGCAAACTGTTTGCAGTGTCCTTGTTCTAACAACTCGATTTCAAATGGGTCCAGAACAGCACTCAACTGTCTTCATCTTGGCTGCACTAGTAATTCATCTCACAAGGTGTGTTGTGACGATGTCCTCCACACACAGACACACCGATGTGAGCTGACAAATGCAGTGACAGCCTTGCCAAGCCCACCTGCCCTGGCGGATGACTGTGTGGGGAGGGCCTCTGCCACTCAGGTGAGCTGGTGGACGTCTTCCCTCACCTGAACGATCTGCAGCTCCCAGGTTTGGGGGGAGAACTGTAGGCTGTGATGAGATGGAAGCGTTCTGTTCATAGATGCTATGCCAGCAAACGCATACTGAGATTCACAGCACTTGGCTTCCTTCGCCTTTCTCAGTATATTGGGTTTTTCAAGGTGCCCCCCAAGTAGAAAAATATCGGGTACATGTCACAGTCACGTGATACGTCACTGAAAGCCTTTTAGCTAAAATTCTGGAAACTGAGAGTGAATGACTGCCAGCTGGGTGCTGGAGGAACAATGCACCACCAGCCGGCAGGCGGTTTACTGTGGTCCTTGAGGGAAGGCCAGCAGGTGGCTGTTGGCACATAAGGTGAACTTGGAAGGAGTGTGCAGCACGTGAGACGCTGTCAGAACCCACCCAACCCTTGCCTGGGGGCATGACGTTGTGGCCAGCCCCGTGCAGGCTGAGAGCTGACGTCGGGAAGCCTTCTCATCTCATCTGAGCAGGAGGAGCAGTTTACTTAATAGTTATTGAATTTTACAGGGTATGATATTGCTGTGTGAAGTCTGTCCTAACCATCACATCTTAATTCAGAAGCGCTTAGAGCCTTGAGGCCCAAGCAGATCTTATTCTTTTACTTTACACGAACATATGTGTGAATCCAGGTGACTGACTTCAAATTCTTCCAGTGCAAGGGCTACACTACAGTCAGACAGAACTGCTTGGGGACCTGGAGTGGAGACAGGAGGAGGAGGACACAGTGACATTCCTGGCAGCTGGACAAGAGTGGGTCCGTGTACTTCCTCATTCGATGGCAGAGGGTGTTAAATGGCTCTGGAATTCATGTACATTTTAAAGACCAACCGAACAGTTTCATTTCTTAATGCCAGTGTTTATGATATGTGGGAAATTACATTCATTTCAACTATTTCAATTCATAATTTAAAAGATTCTAGGGGTGGCTGGTTAGCTCAGTTGGTTAGTGTGGTGCTGATAACACCAAGGTTGCCGGTTCAATCCCTGCTGGGCCACTGTGAGCTGCACCCTCCTTAATAAAAAAAATTAAAAAAAAAAGATTCTAGACGAGGGCTTAAACACACATGAAGAGAACAGCGCTTGTCTTGCTTCTTCCACGGCTGCACAGGACAACAGGCTGGTGGTGAGCAAGCGGCCTCAGCACCGCTGGCCGGGCTCGGTGGGTCCAGGCGAGGCCATGCTCTGCTGAAACCTGTTCACACCACCGACACTGGGGCCAGGAATACTCACTTCCTCCTAAATGTCTCCTTTTCTTTCTGCCTGGTGAGTTGCACAGAGTGGAGTCTACCCTCCAAGTCTTTTATCCTGAAAAGAACCAATATTGGTGGGAACGTGGGTAAGGGACGACAGCCAGGCTGGCCTGCAACTAGCCAGAGCAGTAGACACCTCCAGACACAGCGGCTCCACCCCCAGGGGGACGGGAGGGGCTCCGCACCGGGCGTCCTTCACGGCGGCGAGGTCCCTGAGCTCCTGGGTGCCACGCTGCAGTCTCTCCTCCAGCTCCAAGTTCACCATCTGGGTGCTCTGCAGAGACTCGGCAGCCTGGGCTCCTGCTTCTCTCAGAGCCTCGAGCTCCTTGTTCAGTAGCTTAACCTTGGAGAGATGGAGACGGAGAGCCTTCATCGCAGGTGGTAGAGGCGAGCGACGCCACTTTATTGGGATCGCAACACAATGTCCTCACTCGCTCGCTCCCACAGAGGAAGCCGAGATGGGGCAGGGCCTACAATCTGGGAGCCCCCCCAGCCCCACCTTCCTGGACAGGGGTACCCACCATGCTGTGGAGCACAGGGTGACCCCACACAACCCTTCTCCCCAAGTGGCCTGGTGAGGGTCACTGTGCGCAGCCCCAGCCTGGTGGTCTGGACACCTGCTGGCCTGGCTGATAGGGGTGAACTGGGGGCAACTCAGGCAGGTAGGCAGGCGGGCCCAGGGGGACTCAGGAAGGTGGGCAGGTGGGCCCAGGGGGACCCAGACTGGCGCTCCTGGGAGAACAGTTGCTAAGACCTGTTCACACAGGTCTGGGCTCCCGCCATGCAGAGCCACCAGGGTCCTTGGGGCCCGGCTGGCCGAGTGCTGCTCCTGGACGGCGGCACTGTGCGGGGCTGGAGGTCTGGGGAGGGGCCCTTGCCGACCATTAGGGCAGAGTTTCAGTGTAACTGACACCTGTCTGGACGCCTGCACAGATGTAACCAGTCAGGGCTGGCTGGGCCGGGTGTCATCCTCACTGCCTCCTCCCCCTGCACAGCTCCCTGCCCCTCGGGGCTGGTTCCTCTGTCAGTGCTAAAGGTCACGCATACCCGGCAGTGTTGGGCTAGTGCTTGGACAACCCGTGTTCACGGAGACGCCGCTAGCAGGGGAGTCAGGGGCACGAGTTTCAGACAGGCGCTGAGCCCAGCCTGGCCTCCTCTGCTGTCCACGGGGACACGGGCAGCGCCTCGTCATGGGCTCCTGCCCAGGCACTCCCGCGGGACACAGGACAATGACAGAGTGTGCAGTCTTGGGCAGCTGGCCAGAATCGGGGTGGCACCTCCCCAGGTCAGGGTAACTGGACCCAGGGTGGTGGTGCCACTGCTCCTCGGGCTGGCAGTGACCTGCACTCCTGAGCGGGCCCCGTGGCCGGCACTTCTCCTGCACATCACCCCTGGCTCTGAGCAAAGGAGGAGGCCTTCGCTGACTCGCGGTCCCGCGGTCCCCGCCACCCGAGAAGGGCCGTTACCTGCAGCTCGTGCGTCAGGGCGGCGTGGCTCGCGCTGTCGGCCTCCAGCCGGAAGCTGCGCTCCCTCTTCTGCATCTCAGATTCAAACTCCTGCAGCAGCTCCTACAGCAGGAGGGCCTCAGGGTGAAGGAGGCAGCAGGGACCCAGCAGAGACCCTGGTGGCGGGAGCCTCGCCAGCACCAAGAAGGGCCGCGAGCCAGGCCAGGGCCACGGCACTGCATCTGGGAGGGCTCAGCACCAGCTCCCACCGGGGACGCATGTCTGTCCTCCTCCCTGCAGTCCCGTCACCTTCTGTCCCGGCACACACAGGGTGAGAATCGCTACAGGCCTTGCGATGACGAGACGCACGCCAAGTCCCCACCGGAGCCGCACTTCGACCAGTTTTCCTGCTGGTCCCATCTCGTCTCTAAACAGCATGCTCACGCACCATCCCTGTGCCAGGCCTCCAGGTGACCTGCTGTTTTCTTGCTACAACCGCGACTATTGAGCAGCCCTAACCCCGCACATCCCAGGACACCAGGCTCCGCAAACAGTCTTCCCAGCATCATCCAGTCTGACTCTAAAAGCCAAATGCCGTCAATTATTACAACAATAAAATAATTCCTGCCCACCCAGCAGTGAACCCTCATCCCCGCTCACATGGTGTCCAGCTCCTCATCTCTGGCGTTTCAAAGGACCCTCCTCCCACCCCGCTCTCTGCTTCTCTGTCTTGTCCCCTCATTTTCCGAGTGGTCCCGTTCCCAGGACGCACCCCACAGTGTGACCCTCCGGTTCCTCTGGAGCCCACCATCTCCACGCTCCAGTCAGCCTCCCCACTGGGCCACTGCACAGCTGTCCCCAGGGCTGCCCCTCTTGGCCCCCATGCAGCCCTGGGGACTCCTTTGTGCTGCATCCCCTCTCCTGCTGGGAAGAGCCTCCTTCCACCCACAGTCCCCCTCAGGGGGAGTCCTAGGGCCCCCCAGCCCCATTAGGTCCTGTCCAAGGGTGTTGGAGCCAGGAGCCCAGCACCTCCAGCCTCTTTCAAGCTCACTGGCTCCCACCTCCCCTCGGAGCTACTGGCTTGGCCCTGTGACTGGGGACACGAATCCTGGGGATGACGGGCAGCCACCACCCAGTGACGAGTGCCCGGCTGCTCTCTCCCACTGTCTGAAGGTCATGTGAGGCCTAAGAGGCCCTACACGGAAGTACAACTGAAAACCCACGCTTCACTCTTGTTATCCTTTAAGAAGCAAAACAACCCTGTTGGCAGCAGCCTGTGAAAGGCACGGACAGTCACCCACTGGAACACGGCACCAAATGCCTAAGCACCAGTTTGTGCTCAAAGCGCTGCTGGCTGTGGCTGCCAGGGCCTGTGCCCAGCGCTGAGGGAAGTCAGCCCAGGAACAAGAGATCCGCTGCCCTCGCAATGCCGCGGTGCCCAGCCCCTGCCCCCCAGACACAGACACGCGCGGCCATGCCCACCTCCTGGCCACCTCTTCTCCCGTCCTGGGGACCCTGGCCAGTGCCCTCACCTCCCCCGTCCTCACGTGCAAGGCTCAGCTCTTCTGTCTACACCACCCTTCAGGGATGCCCTAGGCTCCCAGCTGTGTACCCTGTGACCCCCACGCCCCCCGACCTCCAGCGTCCACCCAGAAGTGCAGTGACCACCTCCCATAAGCCTGGCCAAACATGGTCCCCATCTCAACACCAGTGCTCAGCCCCACACCAGGATGTCCTCAGCACCTGCCTCTCTCGCTGGCTCTGCCACCCAGGTGTCTCAGAGCCCGCCTGCTTGCCCAGGGCTCCCGCCGGCCCATGCCCCACCTGCCCCCGGGGCTGCCGCAGCCTCCTTACTGCCTCTGCATCCCCGGCCCTGCTATGGGTCCTAAGTGCAACAGCAAGTGACCTTTTAAAATGACAATTAAGCTCACAGCACCCGGTGCTCAAAGCCCCCAAGACCGTGTCACGACCCTTGAGCAAAAGCCCACCCTCACAAGGGCCTGTGAGTCCCACGTGCCCCCCCCCCCTGAATTTTGCACGCTGGCCCCAGGCTCCCTGAGCAAGCGGGCATCTGCCAGTCCCGTCACCTGAGCTCATGGGCCCTGTTCTCTGGGTGCCCTTCCCAACCACCATTTCAAAGGTTAGTCCAGCCCCCCACCCTCGTGTCACGCAGGTGCTGCCCTTGGGCCACTGGATACTGTACTGTCCAGGTGTTGCCACAGCAGAGGGTCAGCTTGCCCAGGACAGGTAGTCCGGTGCTGACACCGTAAGCCAGGCCCTGGGAAGGCGCCTAGCACCGGGCTGGGGGTTTGTGTTCAAATCTACTTGCTGAATGAATGAATGAATGAATGAATGAAGCACAGCACGTCGCCTCCCGTGGCTTCTCACCCTGTCACTGGTGACCAGCCCAGCCTACAACCTGCACACATAATGGAGTTACACTGACCCAGCTCCATCGCTTCCATTTCACTTGTTGAGAGAACCCATGGTCACCACTTAGTCACTCCCACCTCTGACAAACTGATGGGACACAAAGGTCTCCGGAAATAAGCTCCAGGGACCGGCCCCCAGGAAAGCACGAAGCGCACACGCACTCAGACCACAGCTGTCACTGCGAGTTCTAGTGGAGGCCACTGCACCCCAGGACCGGAACCACACCAGGCAAATGCTACCTAAGCTTCCAGCAGCAGCCCTTGGGAGGGCGGCAAGAGCAACGCTGGAGAGTGAGCACCAGGCTTCCAGGGTCCCAGACAGGGCTGCTATACATACCAAGCCCCCTGGTGTCAGGCCGTCTCCTCGTCCATGCAGGAGCTCAGGGCCCAAAGGAGCTGGCTTGCAGCAGGGGCTCCGAGTGTGCACAGCCTGGGACACGCCAGGAGGCCGGCCAGCCACCCCTCCCTTCTTGGGAAGTGACTCTGGCACCATCTGAGGAAACCTCCTCACTGTCAGATAAATCACCCAGATCAGGCCCCGGCTTAGTGCCCTAAGGACCAGGCTGGTCCCAGATGTCAAACCTACTCGTAACGGACAAAGTGCTTTGGTCCAAACCAAAGTCCTATGCAGAGAATGTCAGGCGCTAAAGGATGTTCTCAGTAAGTGGCAGCACCGTGGGCAGTGGACTTCCAGAGGGAGGGAAGGCAGGGCGTCCACCCCGTGGCCATATGTGAAAGGGCAGTCAGGGGGCAGTCTTCGCCACAGGCAACTTCTCGGCCCAGCTGGCACAGAGCCCCTCAGGACGCTGTCCTGTCTCGGGTACCTACGCTGTGGTGTGGGACGGCGGGCCAGCACGGCAGGCCTGTCCTGGAGACCAGCTGACCCCGGCGCCTAAAACACAGCCAGCACAGGTGGCCACGCAGCACACATCCACCGACACACAAGGGGACAAGCGCGATGGCTCACTCAGCAAGCCTCTGAGAAGGGGCGAGACGGATGGGGACATAGCACCAGTTGACTTCCAGATCACAGACCTGAGTACAAATGAGACGTGAGGAGCCATCCCAGGGCAGCTCACAGTGGCCACGAGTTCACAAGCTGGAGCGTCTTAGACTCAAATGAAAGCTCTGCCGTTTGTTAAGGGGATTCTGGGCAGGTGGCTGAATGCCTCTAGGCTTCTGCCCCCACCTGTAAAATGCAGATCGAAGCTGTGCCTCTGCTGCGACAAGCACACAAATTCACACACGTGCACAGGAGCCTCATGGAGGCGTTTTCCCTAAACACCAGCCATTGCTACAATGACATAAACTCAGCACACCTGGAAGGAGACCAGGAGACCCCCCATCACTGGGTTCCTGCCCCCATGTGGCCCCCCATACGTGGGCTCTGGCCATAAATGCAGAGACTGTCTTCTGAACAGACCCCAATACAGCTGAGTCTTTCAGAGATTAGGCTGAGTCTTAACAAAACCGAGAAGAGATTTTGGTGGTAGGTTGAAGTGTCACCTGTCAGTTTATACTTTAATTTATAATCACCTATTGTTCTGCTGAAAGAAATATAGTTATCACAATTAGAGTTCCCAGTTCTTTTCTATAGTAAATAACTCAAATTTAAACTTCATAAAACTTTTTTTCTAAAATAAATCAGGGAGAAAATGTCTCCTCACTTCTGAGGGATGAGAACGCTGTGGCGTGAGCACAAAGAAGACCAACGTCCTCAGATTTCCCGACAGAAGTGGACACATCTGCCCAGCAACCCAGCTGTGGTCCCTCCCACGGACACCACACAGGGCCAGGACGGCCGTCTTCCCTCCCCTTGTGCATTCTGGGGGAGCAGCCCCAGGAAGGGGCCAGATGCCCACGCCAGTGCGTCCCACCTGCCTCTGCAGAGCGAGTTCTCCATCGAGCTCCTGGAGCCTCCGCTCCAGCTTCCATTTCAGCTTTTCATACTGTTCCCGCTGTTGGTCCAGCTCACTGTTCTTGTCACTGCACAAAAAACACAGTGTAAAGAAAAGCCATACTTGGGCGGCCGGATGGCTCCGTTGGTTAGAGCACGAGCTCTCAACAAGGTTGTTGGTTCAATTCCCACATGGGAAGGTGGGCTGTGCCTCTGCAACTAAAGATTGAAAACGGCAACTGGACCTGGAGCTGAGCTGCGCCCTCCACAACTAGACTGAAGGACAACGACTGATGGGTCCTGGAGAAACACAGTTCCCCAATATTCCCCAATTTAAAAAAAATTAAAAAGAAAAAAGAAAGAAAAGCCATACTGAATAGTCCTCAAAAGGATACATTGGCTGAGTAAACTTTACAAACATGAGGTGGTACTTCGCTTTTGCAGGGGTGGCTTCAGCAGGACCTGTGGGAGCAGCACTTTCACCCACACCTGGGCCTGAGCGCTACGCCCGGGCCTGGCGCTACACCTGGAAAGGTAACTGCCTGAGAAGAGAACATGAAATGGGATGCATACCCTCAGAACACAATCTCCAAATTGTCCAGGATATAATAAAAATTCACCTAGTCACACCAAGAACCAGGAAAATCTCCACTTGAATTAGAAAAGACAATCATCAGATGCCATCACCAAGACAACAGATGTTGAACTGATCTAACAATGACTTTAAAGCAGCCGTCATGAAAGCATTTCAACGAGTGACCTAAACGCTCTTGGAAAAGAGAAACTCTCAGCAAAGACAGAGGGAAGAGAATCAAATGGAAACTGACAACTGACAAGTGCAACACCCACACAACAGGTTCCCTGGGGGGCTCAGCGGCAGGAAGAGGATGACACAGGACAGAATCCAGGAACTCAAAGACAGAACAATGGAAATTACCTAGTTAATTGAGTCCCAGAATGGAAGAGAAAAGAGGGAGTGGCCAAAAATGCATTTGAGGAAGTTAATGGCTAAAAATGTCCCAAATTTGGCAAAAATACATGGGCAGAGGACCTGAGGAGACACTACAGAATAACGCAAGGAACCTCACGGCTGCTCTAAACACCCCCAGGCGTGAGAAAGAAGCTGGGTTCTCAGTGGAGGGACCCTGCGTGCACCGTGTCATTTTTAACAGGGCCAGGGCCAGCCTGATGCGGACGTGTGCGCTCCGTGTGAGAGGTTATCGAGACACTTCCCTGCTCCAGGAGAGGCTGGCCTTGGTTAAATGTGACGGGGGTAGGTGGTGTGGGGTATGACAATGCCACCAGCCGCGCTGTGGGGTGGTGTGCATGACGGCATGGTCAGGGGGCGGGGCAGCTCTGCCGGGGGCTGTGTACTCTGGTGTCCCTGCACGCAGTGACTCTTGGGACTGTGTGTGTGTTGCAGGGACCCCGGCAGGCTGTGCATCATTACAGGGGCTGTTGGTGGCCCTGCACCCACTGAGGTGGCTGAGCCCCTTTCTTGCGCCTGGCCTGCCACAGAGGAGTGCCTGCGTGGTACTGCTGGGCAGCTCTGTGCCATCTGAGTGGACGGCCTCGGCACCCACACAGGGCCACGCAGCACTGGAACGAACGCGAGCACACGTGTGCTCGGGCGGGCGAGAGCCCCGTACCTGTGGGCACGCTCCAGCGCTCGGCGGTGCTCCCGCAGCAACCGCTGGTGCCGCCGCTGCAGGTCCTCCCGCTGCTCGGCCTCACGGGCCAGCGCCTGCCTCAGCCTGGCCGCCTCCACCTTGAGCTGGCTCACCTCGGCCTGCCAGGCCTCCTCCAGGCCACGGGCCCGGGCAAAGGCGGCATCGTAGCGCTGCAGCTCCCGGTCCCGCTCCTCCAGCACCTGCAGGTTGTACAGGAAGTCCTCCTGCAGGCTCCGCAGCCGGCCCCGCGCCTCCTCCAGCGCCATCTCCTGCAGCGCTCGCCACGCCTCTCCCTGCGGGCCGGCTCCGAGGGCAGCACCGCGCAGCTGCAGCAGAGAGAAGGCAGCCATTAGGGACTCACACAGTGCCCGCCTCGGATGCCCACCTGCAGTGAAGGCTGCCACCCTAGGAAGCAGGGGGAGTTCAGGGCCAGTTACCACCTGCCAGGTCCCACCATGCATTCTGGGCCACCAAGGGGCAAATCCTCTGGGCCCAGCAGGTCAGGAGCATACACATCATAAATAACACGCATGTGACACGTTGTAAATGGCACACACGCTCCAAGTGCCATGCATGCGATGCATTTCATGAGTGATGTGCGTGTCATAAGCAACAGACATGCAGCACGTCATAAATGACACGTGACATGCATGTGACACATAAAATTAATTCCATGCGTGACAGAAATGACACGTGTCATAAGTGCATAAGTGCATAAGTGGTATGCACGTAAGTGGCATGTGATGCATGCCGTAAGCAGCACACATGTCATTAGTGATCCACATTCTATGGGTTGTGGTCCTGTGCTGGCTGCAGGGCTCCACTGGGACCAGTCAGGCCAGGTCACAGGTCAGTCCAGCCACCACGCTCGGGGAAATCCCAGGCATGGAATAACGAGGTGACACAGCAACCTCCATGGTTGGGTGTCCCATACAAACGAGGCATCTAATGGCTGCCCCCCAAAACACAGCACACACGTCAGCCCAGCTGCCTGCCAGCGGGCTGTGTGAGCGAGGAGCCAGTGTGCAGCCTGGTGAGTTCTGGGGTCTGGCACCATCGGTCCCATCAGCAGAAGCCACTGCACACACAGGCCACCATGGGCCTGTGCTCACTCAGGGAAAGAATCAGGATGGACGCACACACACACACACATTAAATGACGTCACGCTGCTGGGCCCTGACGAAGTGCTCCTGTGTCGCCACTGCGGTGCTTCAAAGGACACCAAGGTTTGCGAGGCCCACAGGCCTCCCTCCTCAGCACCGGCCCCGCATCGCTCACACAGCCACCCACCAAGTTACTCTTCTCACACGGAAATCATGTGACACCGTGCCCGTGGCTCCTGGCCATTTTCAAGATAAAGTCCAGCCTGTTTGGCACAGACCCCAAGACGGGGCCTGGCCCATGGTGCCCACCACAGCTCCCTCTGGATTTCCAGCTGCTTCAGCGAGAAACTAGCTTCTACCATGTACACCAGACTCCGCTGCTCTCAGGACCCCAAAGGTGCCCACGCATGAAGGGGCACCCCGAGTGTTCGGTCCTCCTCTCCTCCTCACCCCATCACAGAATGGCCTGACCTGCTGCTGCAAACTCACCAAAGGACGATCCTAAAAGCCCCAAGGCTGAGCTCAATCGGCCGTAAATGTCACAAATCCAGTCTGCACCTAATCTGTCAGCCGCAAGTCCCCAGCAAATTCCTGGTTTCCAGGAGGGATCCCACAAAATTGCTGGGAAAGCTGCAGAAATCTCCAGAGGGGAGAAAGCTGTCAACTCGGCTTTGCCCATGGCACTCACAGTCCCCTGGGAGAAGCCAGGATATCAGGAGACCTGCTGCCAGCTGGGGAATAGCCAGGACCACTCCAGGTCATCTCATCACTTTGGTTTGCTCATTTGTACAATATTGAGTTTTCTAACCCTTTTTTCCCCCTTTATGTTGTGAGTTTACCTGCCAGGTATAAAAAGCTCTTGGAAATCCCAGGTCTTAAGAAGGAGGAAGTCACTACTCGTGAAACCATGGTTTCCCACGCATGAAAACAAGCAGGCCCCAGACACACGGGCAGCAGAGGCCCCACCCAGTAGGCCACCTCAGTCACCGGTTGGGTGGGATGGCCTGCTGCTAAGACGACACCGTGGCCCACACTCACCAAACCTACCCTGAGCCTGCAGCCCAGCCTCGTCAGAGACAAAGGGAGCGGCGCTGAAATCAGGCACTCTCCACGCACAGCACAGTGTTTCCCGTGGGCCAGGGGCTGTGAGACGTGGACGCATCATACTTAAAGAGGAAAGAGTGCAGGGCAGAGGATGAGTCGCAAGGAACTACGAAAAGCAGCTCCATGGATAAGAACTCCCCATGCACAGGGGCTGGCCTTGCCCTCGTGCCCCAGCAAGCTGGCTGTGGTGACCACATGCGGGATAAACAGGCAAGGAGCAGGAGACAACTGTCTGTGCCAATCTAACCCCTCACCAACATGACCAGCGCACCACAGTGACACACATCCAAGTCAGAGATGAACCGTAGCTGCCCAATCTGCCAATGTGACACTTTTGCTTGGCTGACCAAAACTTTGGAGCGGTTTGTTTTAAACATTGGATAAGTACTTAACAGGAAGGGAAAGTCTTTCCCACTACAAAGCATAAGCAGCTGCAGACTCTAACCTGTACACGAAAGTCAGTCCCCAGGTGCTATGAATGGCCGTTGAGGTGTACTGTCTGGGCGGAGATACCGAAGCAGGGGTGCTGCGTACCCCTTCTGCAGAGAATGCAGCTCTGGACGCACCAGGCTTCCGCTCAAGTACGAACAAGATGCACCTTCCCTAATACGAAGACCCAAACCTCCAGTGAGGAATGTGGTCTCCTTGCTGCTCTGTAAATGTATCGAATGAGCTTAATTTACAAAATGCTTTCATGAGCCTTGAAGGAGAGTCCAGAGGTGGCTCATGGCACTCAGGGCAGGGGACCCAACAGGAGCCCCCTCTGGCAACCCAACACTGGCAGTGGGGCTAAGCTCAGTACATTTCACCTTCAAGGGGCCCATGGGGTGACAGTCACAGACCTGAGACCCAAAGCCTTCTTTCCCATCCTTCACCTACTGCCAAATAGTACTCACAACTATGTGTGAAACTGAAGTAAGGAAGTGAATAAGGCCGGGGGTTTGCCAAAGGACACAGAAGCCAGCGGGAAGGGGCACCGAGTGCCCACATCTAGACAATTAGAGCTACACAATTAGTGACGGTAACAGATGGTAACCCGTGGAACAAAAATGTCTACACCAACATAAATAACTGAATAACTAGGAAAAACAGGGAGAAAGGAAGGCTCTTTCTTACAGTAGAATTCCAACTAATGCATGTAGAAGGAATAATGAAAATGGAAAAATGACCATTTGGTGACTGATTGTTTCAGAATAATTGTTTCAGAAAACACTCACTTGCGGATGCTAAAATCAGCGACAGGCAGCATGTTTGGAAACAAGATATGTACTCCTAGTCTGAAAGTATCTCCCCACAAGACACTTATCTACAAAGGGGAAAATGGTAACTTCATGACAGAGACAGCTGGTGGACACCACCTAAACCCTGTGACCAGTTAGCAATGGGACAGATTGGTGTCGTGTGCTACTGGTAAGATGCACTGAGAAGAACACACTTTCACTGCTGGAGGTTTCTTACCAAAAATGCAGAACCTGACATTGGTCACGAGAGAAACCCAAATTGAGGGGCACTCTATAAAACGCGTGAAAGCCAAAGCCAGACTGAGGGACTGCTCTGGATTAAAGAAGATGAGAAAACAAGGATGGTCCTGGATTGGACCCTGCAGGAGAGCAAAGTCATCCGTGAGATAACTGAACACATCCTGTGCATCAGATCATGACTCTGTATTAACGTTAAGATAATTTACCTAGTTTGCGAAAGGAACTGTGCTGGTATGAGGTTATTTCGGGGAATCTGGCAAAAGGTACAGGGGAAATCTCTGTACTCCTTTTGCACCTCTTGAGTAATTCTCAAATAATAATAATAAAAAACTTCACTCTGGGCCAGCCCGCCGGGTTTGAACCCGTCCTCACCGGCCGCAGACGTGGGCAAACTCTTCGTCCCGCGCGTTTCGTCCCCGTAGCGCCCGCTCCCCGCTCACCTGAAAGGGCGAGGAACAGTCCGAGGCCGGAAACAGCGCGGCGCCAGCGGACGCCTGCAGGACGCTACGCGCCCCCGGGACGGCGCTGCAGGGCACCGACGCGCGGGGCCAGCGCCAGCTCAGTGTGCGGGGCTCCGCGGCCTGGCAGGGGAGGGCCCTGCACCGTCAGCCCGGGCCCTGGGTCCCCACAAGACCCCGCTGTGTCTGGCAGGACTTGAGAGTCACGAGTCCTTCCAAGGAAAGCGAAGAAACCGCGCAAAGTGACCCGAGAGGCCGTGAACGAAGGCACCTCCGCGTCCCCGCCCCGCCCCCCAGCCCGCGTCGCACCCGGAACGCCAACGGCGAGCAAGCGCAGGTCCAGCCACGTTGCCATAGCGACACGAGTCGGTCCGCGAGTTCCGGGTGCGCTCCGTGCAGCGCTCGGGTTCCGCCGGCCTGAAACGCGAGCCGGCCTCCGGGTTCCGGGCTCCTCCCGTCCCGCCCCGCCCCGCCCCGCCGGGTCCGCCCCCGGGCGCCGAGGGGCGCAATGGGGGACCCCCCTCGGACCTGACTCCCCGCAGGGTGAGCCGAGTGAGAAGGGCGCCGGACCATCGTGGGGTGGCGGGGTGGACCGGAGGCGGCTGAGCCCAGAAAGCCAGGACGCGAGCTCCCCAAGCGCCCCGTCTCGTTGCACCGAGGGTGGACCTTAACCCGGGGCAGGAGGCCGCACGTGGGGCTGCGGGGACTGCGGGGCCGACACCGGGGCTTTAGGGAGCGTGGCGCGCACTTCCACGGGGCGAACCCCCGAGCCCCGCCCGGGCACGTGCGGCGTGGTGCGTGGGTCCCTCCAGCCGTGAACGGCGCTTGCACTCGTGCGCCGGCAGGCGGCAGTCAGGCCCGGGGCGGCCCGGGCGCCGGCCTTCGGTGGGCGAGAATTCGTCAGTGCCTGTGCGCTCAAACCTGTGCGCTTTTGTTTGTGTGTTCAATTGTACGTTAAAAGAAGAAACAAAACTGCTTCTGCAGGCAGCCCGGTGCTAGGTACACCCTCCAGCAGCGGCGGAGGGGCCACTGGGGGTGGGGAGGACACAGTGGTCCTGAGTGGAGACTAAACGGATGCTCAGCCCGCATGGCGGTGGCACCGTTGGACAGTGTCCTGCACGCCGCTTGGCCCAACCCCTCCTGTAGGTCTGTGCTCTCGACCTGGATGGCATACCGGCCGGTTCGCAGGCTGGTCCCAGTGCTGGACAAACGTTTCAGCCGTAAGAAAAGGCTCTGTTTTAGGAGGCAGCTCCTGGCCAGAGGTCCAGGAGGTATTAAATATCAGAGACAGATTGATGACTAACCCTGGCCGCATGAGAAATATAAGATGTGAGATGTGATCCAATCACTGTGCAGAAACCACTGAAAATAGCCCACCTGCTTGGAGGAGCTGCAGGACCTGCTCTGATCCTGTCTTGCCACAGCTTTCCTGGACTTGGTTTGCTTCTCCATAAAATGGGGAGGACACCTTCCCTTCCTGGTGCTTTGCCAGTGAGAAACGTGTGAACTACACAGCGCTGTTTCCCTCCCGCTGAAGGGGCTCTGGGGTGTGTCTGTAAACAGGCGGGACTCCCCGTTTTAATGAGTGAACTTCACCCCTCACCCTGACCTGACCCACCCCAGTCCCAACTCTGATCCTGATGTTAACCCCAACAGCAGCTCCAGGCACAGCATGACCTTGCCTTCTGCGGGAAGGGCCCACTCCTACTGCCCTCTTGAGGTGATGAGGTGACAAGGTGATGAGGTGATGTGCTTCTTCCTGGTCCCCCCTCCAACCTCCGCCCAGCCCCCAGAATTGACCCTCCCCCCCCACCCCCCACCCCCGAGTGCTATCTGAGACTTCCAGGGTGACCCAGGTCCTTACCCGCCCCCACACGTCACACAGCAACACGGTGGAGGCCAGCCGGCAACAGGCCCTGCCGAGCCCAAGCGCTCACCACCCGGCAAGGGGCTTGTCAGGTCACACCTGGCTGGCCCCCGCAGCCCCTCTGACGTCTGCCATCTTGCCTGCTTGGCCTCTCCAGAGCCCCTTCTCCATGCCCCACACCCAGTAGCCCAGTAGATGCCCATGGGGGGACATGCTGGTCCCCAAGGTCAGACCCACAGAGCACTTTGGCGCCTGTTGTCTTTACCCATCTTAACTGCCCAGTCTGGGTGGTGCCCCTCTCCACAGTGCCCCCCATGGGTCAGGCCAGACTCCCTGTTCTCCCAGTCTGTCTCCCCTAAGCCACGTCCAGCCTACTACGTCCCAATGGCTGCGCAGGTGCCAGTGTCCTGGGGCCACAACAAATGACCATAAACGGCAGGCCTTAAGACAACAGTGCCAGAGACCAGAACCAAGCTGTCGGCAGGGCTATGCTCCCACCAAGGCCCTAGCTAGAGCCCTTTCTGCCTCTTCCGGTTTCTGGCGGTTTCCTGACAGCTGTCGGTGTCCCTTGGCCAATCACTAATCTCTGTCCCTGTCATCACATGGCCCTCCTGTATGTCTCTACCTTGATATGGTATTTTTTAGAAGGACATTGTCATATGGGATTAGCCCGTGCCACCCCACCCCCACCCGACGCCAGTGTGACTTTGTCTTAGTCACATCTGCAATGACCCTATTTCTAAGTGAGGTCACATCCTGAGACCCTGGGGTTGGGACTGGAGCACACCTTACAGGGACCACCGTTCAACCCTGGGCCTGTGCTGGGCTGACAGCCCCCAGTGCCAGCTCCCCACCGGCCCCCCTGTGGTCACCCTGTCACAGATGTAGAAACCCCAGTGGAGGGTTTCTACAGTGAGGGACCCCACACCCGAGGACAGTGCTTGTGGGGTGATAATGTTGAGGACACCAGAAGGTTGGCGAGGGACTTCCCAGCGTGTCACAGGGGATGGCCCCCTGTATCACATGGAGACCTCATAGCCACCCTTCAGGGTAGTTCTAGAACCTTCCCCACTTTACCGACGAGGAAGCTAAGGCCAGAGGGGCTCGGGAGCAACCGAGGCTGCACAGCTGGGTGGGGGTCAGGCCGTCTTCCTCCCATCAGCACCCCAGTACCTAAGCCCGTGATTAGGAAACGCCCTGTGTTGGGCCTGAGGCAGCACCTTCTCCATCTGCCTGGCTGCCCCCTGCTCCCTGGGGCCCCTGCCTGTGAAGACGCCTCCAGAAGGGTGTGGGCACAGCTGTCTGGGCAAAACCCCTGGCAGAGTCCTGGGGAAACAGGGACCCAGATGGGGGTTCAGTGGAGATGCCCTTCACCCCCAATGTGTGCCAGACTCTGGAAGGCCAGGCAGATGGCCCTGCCCCCCAGCACAGGGTGTGCCCTGTGAACCTGGGAGCAGGGGAGGATGTCCTCTCGGCCCCATACACAGGAAGGGACTCGGTGGGGAGGACCGTGCTCCTGGGGGACGAGGATTAGGGGCCCAACACAGCCGTTCCCAGAAGTCGAAGCCTGGAGGCAGAGGCAGGGTGGTCAGGGCCCCACCAGCAATCAGTGACGGATGTGCCTACGGCGGGTACCAGTGGGGCACCTGACCAGGCCGGCCCCCTGGGCTGTCTTGGGGGAGGAAGCCGGCATCCACCTTCTTTGCTGTCCTGCCCACTACACAGATGGCAGCCTGTGAGCAGGTGATTCCAAGGGGATTTGTGGCATGTTCCCACTGTAACCCAATCTCCAGAGACCGTGAGGCCCACCCCTGTGGGGTGAGAATGAGGAAACAAAGGTGAGGCAAGCCAAGAGGCTGGGAGGCCCTGAGCAGGCCCTGTGCACCTGCCCGGCCTCGAACGACCCTGAGTGGAAACCTGCCCTCAAGCTGGCGTCACTTCAAGGGGCAAGGGACAGGGCACCAGGGCATCAGAAGGCCCTGGCCTCGTCCCGCCACCCCAAGCCCCCAGGTTCAGCTGAGCTCACAGTGGGTGCTGAGTCACTGGGGGAAGGGGAGATGTGGTCAGCACAGGAAGCTTGGGCAAGGCCTCGCCCTCTCCACACACTGGGAGGGATGCTGAGAGCTTGGCACGGGGCCCAGCCTCCCTCCCTTGGCCCCCTCACCAAGGCCTGGCTGCCGTTCTCCCCCCTCCATCTGGCCTGGGGAAGGCCAAGGGTGGGCAGAGATGCCCATCCTCTGCCTGGGGAAACATGCCTCCATGTGCCAAGCAGGGGCTGGGGTCATGACCTCTGTTCCCTGGGGCTGGGATGCTTCAAACTGAGAGCAGGGCAGGGTGGCCCAGGTGAGCTAAGTTCCATCACTGGAGAACAGAATCAAGGACTCAGGTAGCCCACACCTGGGTCACACCTCAGCAGGTACTGAGTCCTGCCTGATGAGCGTCAGGGAGAGGCAGGCAGAGCAAGGGCAGGTGCACAGTACATGGGTGGGCGCATTAGCTGGGTCCCTCGGCAGCCAGCTGAGCAGGTGAGACCTGAATGGTGGCCAGAGGAGAGGACAGAGGCCGGGGCGCTGGGCCGCGGGGTGGTATGGACCACCCGATGGGGTGTGGGCTGCAGGAGAGGAGGCCGGACCAGGAACCAGGCAAGGGACACGGGGGCCCTGGGGCCAGGCTGGTGGCTCCTGTGCGTGGACGTGCTGTTTCCCCAGCGTTGCTCACTCACCTGCATTCACAGAGTGCCTACTCTGTCCCAGAAGCTTTTCCAGGCACCTGGGTGGCCACAAGCCAGGGCACAAGGAGCTGCAGGACTCGTCCAGGCCTGGATGTGGGAGTGAGGGGAGGAGGGGAACCTGGAGGGAGGCCCAAGGGGCTTGCGGGACTGGGAGGGTGCAGCAGGGAGTCCCACCTAAGCCAAAGGGCATCTTAGAGTCACCGGCTCGAGGATGGTCTTGAGGGCCCTGAGAATGGACAAGGCCCCTGCCCAGAGGGGTACAGACACAGAGGAGGAGGGGGCGGGGCCCTCAACATGGGGTCGGGAGCCTGGGAGGCAGGGAGCCGTCCACTGGCAGCAGTACAGCCCCACACGGCCTCGGGTCCCCCCGTGTGGTCTGAGAAGTGGCCCCTGCACATCAGGGTCGGGGCTGGAGGCCTGGACAGACAGTGGGGGGTAGTGGGGTGCTCCCCCGGCAAGGTCCCTCACTGAGGAGGGTCTGTGCAGTCAGCTCCTCAGCAGTCCCCGGCCCATGATAGGCCCTGCACCTCACCTGGTGAGCAGGTATAGTTGCAGGTACGACTTGGCTGCTCTTGGGACATGCCAGAACCACTGGAGCAGGCCGCTGCCAGCAGAGGCTGTGTAGTCACCAGCTCTGTCCTGGGCCCCCATGTGGGGAGACTGGGTGCTCGGGGCCAGGCCCAGCCAGTGGGGGTTCCCCGCCCTTGACCTTGGTGGTGCTTCTGGCCACCAGCCTTTCATGGGCAGTATCCTAGGTTCCTGCCTGGCCACCCCACGGCTTCTTAGCGACACCTCATTCAGGCCAGGGCTGGGGGCAAACAGTGGCGGTGAGGTGATGCCCCACAGCCACTGCTCCGGAGCTGTGCAGTGTCACCTCCCTGTGCTGATGGGACATGCAGGGAGTGCAGGCTTATGGGCAGCAGAGGAGGTGCCCACTGGGTGCCTGGGCTGGGCGGCCTCAGGAGGAGAAGACAGAGGAACAGACAGTGGGGACATCAGAGAAAGGCTGAAGGGCAGCCCTTTGGGCCTGGAGGGGGCGGGTCCCGGGGGATGGGGGGTGTGGAGGCAGGAAGCAAAGAGGGAGGTGAGGGGCCCCAGCCAGTGGAAAGCATCAGGTGACACTTCCAACCCTGACTTGTTTTCCCCTGTGTCCCAAGGCCTAGATGGGCAGAGGGAGCCCTGACAACCCCCCCCCCCCAGCCCACAGCTCACAATGGGGCAGGGATGGCAGAGCCCCATGGCCGCCCATGGGACGAAGGGCAGGCAGCAGCACAGGAAGAGGAAAAGCATTCGGGAGGCTGGACCCAAAGGGCCTGGGGGCAGGGGGAGCCCAAATGCTCGGGGCCACTCCCTGGCCAGCCTCCAGCCAGATCTCAGGGACAGAGGTGAGTCTTGATGGTCTACAGAGGAGCCAAGGTTCCAGGCACCTCATGCCCTTCATGCCAGGTGAGCACTCCCACACCCGTGCCCATCAGTAAGGCGCACGGGCTCCAGTGCTGTAGGGGGCAAGGGGCTGGGGCAGGGTTTGGCTGCCCCAGGAGCAGGAAGGGGGATGCCCAGGGCAGCCTCGGGCCCCACAGGGGCCCCGCCTAGTGTCGCCCACTCCAGCTTAATCACCAAGCGGGCTGATCACACACACTTACGTTTGAAATTTTGAAAGTAACAGACCACAGCAGTGCTGCAGCAAATGCATTCCCTCGTGCAAAAGCAAACAAGACCCCATCTCACCCACATGCGGAAACCCATGCAAAGTGGATCCACAAGCTAAACACGAGAGCTAAAACTATGCAAGTCTTAGAAGAAAACACAAGGCAAACTTACATGCAATCGATTATTAGACATGAGTCCAAAAACATGGCAACCAAAGAAGCAAAGATAAAACCTTCATGCATCAAAGGCCATTATAAGAGCGAAAAGACCACCCACGAAACGGGACAAAATATTTGCAAATCATGTATCTGCTAAGGCTCCATCGAGAACAGTAAACTCAACAGAAAAGACAAACAGTCCAATTTTTAAAATGGGTGAAGGACTCGAATAGACACTTCTCCAAAGAAGATACACGCGTGACCAGCGAGCCCATGAAAGATGCTCAACATCATTAGCCATCAGGGAAACGCAAACAAAAACCACAGTGAGAGGCCGCCTCACCCCCCTGGGATGGCTACAATTTAAGAAAAGAGAAAATACCACATGTTGTGAGACTAGGAGCCTGGGTACCACTGGAGGGACAGCACAGGACGCCACTGCTGTGAGAAAGACTCTGGCCGTTCCTCAAAAGGCCAAACGTACAATGCGTGAAGGAGCAGCGGCAGTGCCACTCCTAGCTCTGTACCCAGGGAAATGAAAACATGTCCACACAGAAACAAACAGGATGGTTGTTTACAGCAACACCGTTCACAACCACCAAAAGGTGGAAATGACCTCAGAGTCCACCCACAGATGAGTAGGTCACCACAGGTGGTCCATCCCTGCGACAGAATGTTACTCAGCCATAAAAAAGAAAGAAGGGAGGGAGGCCGAGGCCCAGACGAACCTTGCAAAGCTCGTGTTGGGAAAGCAGCCGTCACAAAAGGCCACATCACGCGTGAGTTTTCTCCTGCACCCAGAACAGGCAAACCCAGAGACACACATCAGACAAGTGGCTGCCAGAGGGTGGGGGGGAGGGATAGGGACTGATTAATGAGTGTGACACCCCAACCCCCACCCAACACAGACACCCCACCCCCGTCTTAACGGCCATGCCAACAGCTGCGCTGGGCACAGTACACCAGGCTGGGCAGGCGGGGGGGTCTGGCCTTTGGCCACAGCTAGCTGGCTGAGTGGGTAATATGTTAATTTTCCTATGAGCCTGAGGAGACACTGAGGAAAAGGCCCCAGGAAAGCGTGGGAGGCCAGGGGCGTGTGTGGAAATGCCTGGCCCTGGGGCCCGGCTGCCCTCACTGGCCTCAGTCATCTGGAAAGGCGGCCTGGCCTCTCCAACCTGGAGTCAGGGAAGGTGTAGCCGCAGGTGTGGAGGGAGAGTGCAGACTCACTATGACATGGTGCCACCAGGCCCCTAAAGAGAGCCTGGACCCCAGGGCAGAGGTTGTAGCTTGGCTGGAATGTCCATGCCGTGACTCAGCTTTCTTCATCTGCCCAGGGGTTCCCAGGTCTTGAGGATGGGGGAGTCTGCATGGCTCCATCAGGCCCTGGAAGGTTCCCTGGCACCCAAGACCTGACCCCGGGCCAGAGCAGGCCTGTCCTGCCACCCTCCCTGGGCACGGCCACAGCGACCCTCAGAAGCCTCTCTGGGTTTCCAGTGTCCTTTTCGGAGCCTTCCGTCTGCATGCACAGCAGCGTGGCAATTGCTGCCCCTCCAACCCACCACCTGTGCCAGAGACAGCTGGTGGGAAGCCAACAGGAGCCTCAGCCGGCTGGGCAAGGGGACACAACCCTGGAGGCCCCTTGGAGCACACCCCAGGGCCTGCCTGGACCTGCAGGGACTGGAAATCAAGGAGATGGACAGGAGGATGGGGCAGGTGGGGGCTCCTGGACCGTGGGGGAGGGCAGCGCAGTCCTGTGAAACCACCCCCTCGCCAGGGGTGGCTACACCTCCCTGGTCCCCCACCCCCTTCCCTTTCAGAAAAGGGCAGCCTCAGTTGGGGGGCTGGCCCAGGACCAATGTGGGGGACCAGGCACTGGAGCAAGCTCTGGGATGGGTGCCGCTGGCTTTCTCCACCCTTCCCCTGCACAGCACCCACTTCCCCATGTTCAGGGTTCTGGGCCCTGGGAGGGGCCTGAAGCACCCAGGAGGAGATGGGAGCCCCTCTGGAGGCCACCTTCTCCCAAACTTGAAGGTGCCCCGTGGAGCTGTGCAGATCAGAGCCTTGCAACCTGAGACCTGGGGTCCATCCAGATGCCAGGATGGACGAGGGCCAGGTCCCCTCATGCTGGGACCTCACACGGAGACTTTCTGATGGCTGAGCACTCAGAGGTCCAGGGGGACACCCGTTAAGGAGCACCAGAGTCCTGGGAGGTGGGGCTGAAAGTCTCGGGTCTCCAGGCTCCTGGCCCCTGCAGGGCCCTGGTCCGGATGAGACCCTGGCTTAGCCTTCCTTACCCTCTTCTGATTACCTGCAAGTTCAAAGGGCACCACACAGTAGCTATCATTCGGCACCCCCTTAGGTCTTCCCCCCCAACGCCCTCAGTCAGAGCCCACGCCCTGTAACACTCTGCTGGGATGGGGGACTGCAAGGCCAGGGCCGATCAGCTCTCCCTCTGTGTCCCTGTGAGGGGGAGCCCCCAGCAGCTCTAGGTGGGCAGTCAGGCTGGTCCTGGGGCCCACAGCCAAGGCAGACTCCGTCTAAGGGGCTGTGGGCCTGGGGGACAGTCCTCTCTCACTGCAGGGCTCCCACAGAACCACGGTGTCCCCAGCTGACTGCCCCCAGCTCTCCCAGTGGGACCTGAGGAGCCCCTCCCCTCTGGGAGGACAAAGGCCAGACCTCAGGCACCCCTCAGATCACTGGGTGGGGGATCACTGCGTGGGAGTCTGCCCAGGTCTGAGAGCTCTGAGAAGGCCCAGCCCTGGCCTTGGGAGGCCTTGAGGGGGCAGGGACACCCCAGCCACCCAAGCCCCACATGGCCCAGCCAATGTGAGTGCCAGGGGGTAGGTGGGGGGTGGTCTCTCTGTGGACTTGGCATCTCAGAAGGGGGCTTTGGGCCAGGAGGCCAATACCGCCATTCTGCCCACCCCGTTTTATTGTGGGGGTGCCCACAGGCCCCTGGAGCAGGTAATCCTCCACTGAAGTGCTCGGCCCTCCATTCTAGACAAGCTGGGATCTGTGACAAAGCCCAGAGTTGCCAGTGCCTCCGCCTCCTGTACCCCCAGGAGACTTGGGGTGTCATTCCAAGTTGGTGAGGTGGCAAGTGTTCCTGTGGTCCCAGCTGTCCCCCACCCCCAAGCCTCGCCCCCTGCTGCCTCCTCAAACCTTAGCTCTTTCCACTTTGCAGAGAACAGTGGGGCTCGAGCGCCTTGCCGGATCGTCGCACCCCCATGGGCGAGTACCTGCAGGGAGTGGGGATGAGAACGTCTTGGGACCTGGCCGTCCTCCCATCCCCACGACCCGGCTCTGGGTGCGTGAGGGGAGGGGCACGGCCGCATGTGGCTTCGCAGGGCGCGCAGCCACACAAGGAAACGGAAGTTCTGAGGGGGTGCCGGCCTTGCCCAAGATCACCCAGGCAACGCAGGGCCGGCGGCTTCCCCAGCCCCGGGAGGAAGCGCAGGTTTGGATGGGGGCGCAGATCCCAGGGTGGCCTGGGGAGGGAGGTCTGCGGGCCCGAGGGCTGCTGGGGAGCTGGAGGCGGGAACTCCACGGGGTCTGCGGGCACCTCGTGGCATGGTGTGCAGGTGGGTGCGCGTGGCCCGGGGCGTGGGGGGCAAAGGGGATCACTGCCGGGAGGTCGCGGGACCCCGCCAAGCTTGGAAGACAGCGCGCACAGAGGGGAAAATGAGGTGGCTAAGGGCCGGGCGGCCCGACCGCGGGCGCGGCGGGCGCGGGGCTGACCGGGCGAGAAGCCACGTCTCCCGGCTGTGGTCCGCGAGCGGGCCCCTCCACCCGCGGGAGAACCCGGGACGCGCCGTCGGGGAGCACAGGGTCGCCCCTCCCGCGGTGGCATGGGGTCCAGGCGGGGCGGCATGGGCGGCGCCAGAGGCCGTGACGTGCGCGGGGGACGTGCCGCGCGAGCGACCAGAGCACCGAGTCGCCCCCGGGGCGGGCCCAGCAGCCAGGCGGGCAGAGACGGGCAGAGGCGCGCTGGCGAGCGGCGGCAGGTAGGCGCGGCCCGGATGCTCCGCGCGGGCCGGGGGCCCGAATCCTGGACCCTCCGAGCCGCCCGAGCGCTGAGTACGCGCTTTCGCTCCCCTTGCCGGGTACCTTCCTGGTCCGGGGATGCCCGGGCACGGACGAGCCCCGCACCTCCCGCAAAGGGGGCCCTGGGGAGCCAGCTGCGCCCCCTCCGCGTCCTCGGACCCGGGTCGCGTGATCTTGCCTGACCCTCCCGGGCGCCCCTCCGTCGGGCGGACCTCGGGGAACGGGCTCTGGCTAGGAGGTGGCTGCGCCTGGCGGCCCAGGCTGGTCCCGGTTATAAATATAGATCGGTCCGCAGCGGCCGGGCGCGCGGGCTATATTTGGTGGGGCCCCCAACCCGAGGCAGTGGGGAGCACATGCGCCGCGGGAGGTCCTCTCTCTCACCTCCTCCCCCTTCTCGCCGCCGCCCTAAACACTCCCCGACCCACACCTGTCCTCGGGCGACGGCTTTCATCCTAGACTCGGGGAATTAGTCTGGGCTCCCTGGGTTCGCCTCAACCCGTCCCAGCCCCCAGCCCGTGGGAGAATCAGGCAGGGCCTCAGGAGTTTCAGTTTACTTTTGTGAAAAATGGGTTGATAATGCACCTACCTGGGTTTCTGGACCACGCTGAATGAATGGAAGGGAAACAGGTCATAGCCACTGGGGTACCTGGAGTCTGAATGAGGGACCAAGGGGCACCCCAGAAGGCCAGAGTGCTTCTCTGTCCCAGAGGCACTGAGCTGCACGTCCAGAGGAGCCTGGGCTGACAGGATCACGCTGTATGGTGACCATGGCCTGGCTGGGTGGTCTGATGGGCATCAGATGGCAGCCGGACCTTCCTCTATACAACCCAGGACCGAAGGGCTTGTCCAGTCAGAGCAGGGGTGGATGCTGTGTGGGTGGGTGGGTTCCAGGGTCCCCCTGCCTCATGACCAAGGCCCAAGGGTCTACTGGGGTCAGGTGGGTGCTAGGAAGGAGAGACGCAGGGCTGAGGAGGTTGGATTGGGCTTTGTGGGGTGGGCAGGGGTTCACGAGTTGTTTCCGTTGGGAGGTCTGCCCCCAGAGGGCCTCTGGGGTTACTGGTGGCAGTGCCCAGGCAGGTGTGGTGTGGACAGAGCCTGGGGTAGGCATTGGGAAGCCTGGTCCCAAGGCAGTAATGACCCCATGTGACCCCGGGCAGGGCCTGACACACAGGAGGAAACCTGGCTCTGACTTCAGCTGGACACCAGGAGAGGCTGTGCTCCCCAGGGCAGTGGCCGAGGAGTGTGTGTGGAGGAGGACCAGTGGGCTCCCACTCACTGGCCCTTCTGGGTGGTGGTGAGTGGAGAAGACGCCACACAGCCATCGACCCATCAGCGCGTCTCAAGGTAAGGCCTGGGTACAGTGGGCACGGGCCGCACTGGAGGTGGGGGGAGGAGCATAGTTGCCTCAGTCCCCATCTGTGAAATGGGCCGTTAGGAGAAGCCATCCCAGAGATCCGGGGTCGAGTACCCTGTCGAGGGAAATGAAGCCGGTCCTGCCCTGGGGGAGCCACGGGATTCCGTGTGGCTCCGCTGTTCGCTGACTCCTGCGGCCCCGTACATGGGCCGCGCGGGCCGGATAATACGGTAGCAGACGGGGAGGGCGCCTACTCCAGGCAATACGGCGTCGGCTCCTCCCTTGGCGCGGTCACGTCCCCCACGTCCCTCAGCCAGGCGAGCGGCCGGGGCGGAGCCGGCGGAGCATCCTCCCTTCCCACCCCCTTCCCCCCGTCTCTACCCAGGTGGGCCCCACCCAGCCCGGCAGGGGTCGCCCGACCCCCACCTGCGCCCACTAGGCCCCCAGGCAGAGTTGGTGGGAGGGGCCGTCCTGGCTAGTGGGACTTGCTGGGGCAGAGACTCCTCTTGAGCCTTCCCCTTAGGGAACTGGCTTTAGGGTGGGGACTGCAGGCAGCTGAGGAATAGGACCAGGTGGCCACGTGGTCGGGCGGGCAGGCAGGCACTCCCAGGCTGGGCGGGGGCCAGGCGGGGAGGGGAGGGGGCTTTGGGCTCCAGCTTCCACTGCCTCCCAGCCCCTCGCTGACCTCCGAGCCTTCCAGAGGGGGTCTGACAGGGCCACCCACGGCCACCAGCCTGTGGCCTCCTCCTCGTCAAAGTGGGGGATGGTGTTGGAGGGAGAAATGACTCAGAACCAGGGGCTGGCCAGGGTGCAGTGTCCAATCTGGCCAATGAGGCCAGTGTTCCCTCCCCCAGGCCCTGCAAGCAGATGTGAGTGCGCCCTAGAGCTTGCAGGGGTGCCAGCCATGCACTGGGTGGGGGTGTGTGATCAGCAGAAGTGGGGTGGAGGGCCCAAGCCAGACCCTAGCCCAGCGCCAACCACCCACCTCCCCAGAGAAAGCCCCTGGCACTTTCCTCATCACAGCTCCGCACACAGGTGGGTATCTGGGGTCCTGCGCTGAACCTGGGCAGGTGACAGTGTCCCAGACCTGCTGGTTACCTGTTTGCACAGTGGGCAGTGAGGGAAGGAAGGGGAGCCCTTCCCTCCTCTGAGGACACAGAAGCCTCTTGGCTGGCGGCCACCCCCACTGGCTTCAGGGGCCTTGGGGCTGGCTGTTTCCCCAAGTCTAGGAAGGAATATAATTGCCCCTTTGCTGCATCGCAGGCCAGAGCTAGTCTCCAAGGCCTGGAAGTCCAGCTAGATAACTGGCCAACCTCCTCTAACAGGAGCCTTTAATCACTGGGACAGGCGGCAGGCTTTAGGGCCAGGGATCAGTTCCCTGCAAGCAGGGGACATGGGCTGCCCTGGGGCTGACTGGCTAGATGCAGGACCCCAGGTGCACTGGGGTGGCTGTGCGCCTGCAGCAGGAGGGGGTCCCCAGAGCTGGATGAAGCGACAGGATGTGGGCTTGGGGGTGTGAGGTTGGAGATGCAACAAGGAGCAGATGGGCTGGGGCTTGGCACTGTCAACACCCAGATGGACTTCAAAGCCGGGGAGTGTAGGCAGAGGAGGGGGCACTGGGGAGAGGGGTGACCAGAGACGGCTGCAGCCTGACCTGGCAGGAGGCCAGGCCTAGAACCGGGCAGCTGGGACGGCCAGTGGGCCCCAAGGGAGCAGCCTGCAGGGGGCCCCCCTTGGGAGGGCACAATGGATCCTCCTGAACGGGTCAGTCCAGGGGTCCCCCGTGCACGCCTGCTCCCGCCTTCTGCTGCTCAGCTGCCAGTTGCTCAGGGGTGTGGGGCCTGCCTGACCCAGAAGCGGGGACACAAACCCCACCTGGGAGATCAGCTTTCTAAAGCTCAGAGAGGGTTATTTCTGGGCTGGGACATGGTTCGCATGCTTCCCCAGGAGGGTAAATGTCATGAACAGTCAGGGTGCCTCCCAGCGCAGGGCTGTCTCTTCCACCCTGGGTCCTGATTGAGCAATGGCAGGGTTTTCCGTGAAGCATCAGCCAGTTGCACCTCAGCCAGCCCCAGCCCTCAAGATGGGTTGGGTTGATGAGGCCATTTGGCTTTTGGAGGCCTGGCCCCGCATCTACCCACCATACATGGGCAGAATCCCTTTCCCCAAACCTCAAGCCCACTCCCCACACCCTCCCCAGCTTGCCCACTGCCCCAGCATTTTCAAGTCAAAACCTCACTGAGGACCAGCTGGTGTGAGGAATGGGGCAGGGGGCCATTTCAGTACGGCTGGCCCCGCAGGCTGGGGGTTCGCTGGGAGAAGTGTTTGAAGAGCCAGTGGGCCGACAGGGGCGGGTAGGAGAGAAACCCTGTGTGGCCTTGATCCAAGCGCAGAGGGCGGGCCCTGACCCCGGTGAGCCTCACATGGCAGCCACACGGGCCTTCTGGGACCCACACAGGTCCCAGAACGTGCCATCCCCAGCTGGCCTCTGGGCCTGGCACCGCCCCTTCTGCCTCTTCAGCATTCTAGATGCTAGTTCAGGGGATGCCCCGTGCCCCACAGGCAACTGGTGTGTATCTCCTGAGGACCCTGGGGGCGTCCAGGGAGGGTCCAGCCATAGCGGGCAGCAGACGAGCAGAGCACAGGGCCAACAAGGTGGGGGCGCCCATGGTCCCCTGGTGAGAGCGTCCAGGTGTGGCAGGTACAGCCAGGCGGACCGTTTTGCTGTGTGACCCTGGCTACAGACACACTCCCCTCCTTGTCCTCTGCACGGCCCACCTGATGTATTTACAAAGTGCAGTAAACGTCAGGGCACAGCCCAGACAAGCAGGATTTTGAGCACAAGCAGCGCTTCAGGCACCCGTGGCCGTGACGCGTCCTGCGTCCTGGTCCGGGGTGCCCATGCTTTCTGCCTGAACTAGGGGCACTGCATCACACAGCATTCCTACAATGTATGTATTTTTCAGTTTTTTCTTTAAAGTTCCCCTGCTGTGTGTGCCTGAGAGACCTTTTAAACGAGAAGCTTACGCGAGTTGGGACAGTGGCCGCCCCGCACGCCCAGCAGTGTTTGGCTGCAGTCAGAGGCTGGGTTCTGGAGACCCCAGGGCTGGGCCAGAGTCCCGGCCCGGGTTCCCTGTGTGCCTCAGATGTGGAAGGGGGCCGCCCAGGGGGCTTGCCAAGTCACAGTTCTGTGGATGCTTTTGCAGAATGGGGGCTCCCCTGGCTGGGGCGCCCTGTGCACCTCTCGGCTGTGTCCCCCGACGGGTGCACAACCCTTGGCTCTAGAAATGGCCCGCGCTGCTCACTGAAGTCCAGGGCTCCTCAGTGGTCAGGGCCTGGAGCCATGGGCGGGGCCCGAGGGCCCTGGGGTCTGGGTGCCCTGAGAGACCCTCTCCTGGGCTCCCAAAAGCAGCACGTGTGCCCCTAGCCAGGCTGGAGCAGCACAGGCTGACGGCAGACCTCTGGCCCAGACTGGGGGGCTGCTCTGCTCAGTGGGCTGTCCGTGTAGTCATCACCCTGACCACTAGCTGGCCCCTGGGGGGCGGGCTGTCCCACGGTGGTGCTCTCGGACGGCAGCCTCTGCTCCGGAAAACACCCCGCCAGAGGGCACAGCACCTGTGGCCAGGATGCCCGGGGTCAGGGAGGTGCAAGAGGCACGCATCTCCCACATTCCTTTGCTCCCACACTGAAGCTGTGCTCTGGGTGCAGGTACAGACCATGTCCTCACTCGGGTCCTGTGCCAGGCTCCCTGTGTGCCTTAGCTGTGGAAGTGGGCCACCCAGGGGGCTGCGCCAGGCCAAGGGGGGGGTCTGAGGAAATGGCAGGGTGGAGCGAGGGGGGGGAGGAAGGAGCGACTGAAGTGCTTGGGCAGCAAGACTGCAGATGTGACACGTCTGGGTCTTTCCCCAGACAGCTGGTTCACTGCACACCACCAGTGGGGACGGACCTGAGCTTCAGCAGCCAGCAGCGTGGGCTGGACTGAACACGCCCCAGGTCTCAGGCCTGCCCGAGTCCCCTTGGAACAGCTTCTGTCCGGTGAGGTGGGGGAACAAGGCCACCAGGCTGATGGGGAATCAGGGGATTTCTGGGGCCAGGAGCAGCCAGAGGGACTGGAATGAAGATGCAAGGGGAAGGCAGGGTCTCCAGCTGGGCTGCTGGGTCTGGGCTGCCGCAGGTGTGGGGCCTGCAGTGGGTGCAATCAGCCCCCTCCTGGCCGTGGCAGCCTGCTCCAGTGGGCTGGATGGAAGAAGCCTGCCCCTGCCCACTCTTCTCTTGCCAGAGAGGGTCAAAGTCCGTTAGCAGACATGCCTCCACCTGGTTCAGCCTCTGCCGCCCAGCCCAGGGCTCCCCTTCCTTGATTTACCCGGAGGCCCCTGCCTCCTCCCAGAAGAGCTGTGGCCTGTGGATAATTAAGGTGGAGCAAGCGTCTGGGGGTGACCAGGGGGTCCGCCTGTATGGGCCAGGTCCCCACCTTCCCCACCTGCCTCCTGGGTAGTAGTGATGTCCACCCCAACAGCAGGGCCAGCTGCCCTGGCAAACCCCCCTTCAGGCTTCCGGGCACCGCACCTAGAGTCTGCCCTCTTCAGGAGGTAACCTGAGACCTGGCTGAGCCCAAAAAAGCCACTGCCCTTTAGAGCCAGCTGTGTGGGAGCCACCAGCCAGACAGAGGGAGGAGGGGCCGCAGCTGCTGGTCACCCCAGACCCTCCTGCTGTGCCCAAGCACTGGTGACACAGGTGAGGGCCAGAGGCCGCTGAGCATCAGGTGCGTCCAGAGCTGAGCTCCTGCTGGGGGCTGAGGCCCGAAGGGAGGGCGGCCAGCCCTCAGGTGTCTGTCCCCACACTGCTGGGCTGTGGCTGGATGACCACCTGACAGCCCACTGACCTCATCTGCTTCTTTGTCAGGGACGAGAAAGCAGCCCTCCTGGCCATGGGAGGGGCCGTGGTGGACGAGGGCCCGACGGGCATCAAGGCCCCGGACGGGGGCTGGGGCTGGGCCGTCCTGCTGGGCTGCTTTGTCATCACGGGCTTCTCCTACGCCTTCCCCAAGGCGGTCAGCGTCTTCTTCAAGGAGCTCATGCATGAGTTTGGGATTGGCTACAGCGACACGGCCTGGATCTCCTCCATCCTGCTGGCCATGCTGTACGGGACAGGTAAGGGGCCTTCTCCCCGGGGTCGGTCGGGCCCGTCCACTCAGCCGTGCAATCCCCGAGCACGAGGTCCGGCCCCCTCATGTGCGGGCGGCAAACACGGGCTCCTCTCGGTGTGAATTGCGCTCCGTTTGGGGGCTGCCCGTGACCACACTCTGGGCAGCGGGTACTCCCGGTGTCTGCTGAGCTGGGGGCATCTGCCTGGGGGGCTCGGAGAGGCTGGACCCCACCACTCAGCCTGTCCCCGCAGGCCCGCTCTGCAGCGTGTGTGTGAACCGCTTCGGCTGCCGGCCAGTTATGCTGGTGGGTGGCCTCCTGGCATCCCTGGGCATGGTGGCCGCCTCCTTCTGCCGGAGTGTCATCCAGCTGTACCTCACCACAGGGGTCCTTACTGGTGAGTGGGGCTAGCCAGCTGCAGGCTGGGCGGGCAGGCGGTGGCAGATCCATTCCGGGTGGCCACAGCTCAGGCTGACCAAGGAGAATGGGGCGGTGGGTCCCCTGCCACCCCACCCCCCGGGTGCCAGCCCGCCCCTCGTTCCCCATGTGTGTCCTGGGCGTGTCAGTGGGTGACCATCTTCCTACACTGACACCCCACACATAGAAGCCTGTCCTGGGACAAAGGGGCAAGGCCACTCACCTGCCCCCGCCCCTCCCCCAGGCCTGGGACTGGCGCTCAACTTCCAGCCATCACTCATCATGCTAAACCGCTACTTCAGCAAGCGGCGCCCCATGGCCAACGGGCTGGCGGCGGCGGGCAGCCCCGTGTTCCTGTGCGTGCTGTCTCCGCTGGGCCAGGTGCTGCAGGACCAGTACGGCTGGCGGGGCGGCTTCCTCATCCTGGGTGGCCTGCTGCTCAACTGCTGCGTGTGCGCCGCTCTCATGAGGCCCCTGGAGGTGCCCCGGGCGGGGGCGGGGGCGGGGAAGGGGCCCCAGGGGCCGGCCCGGCGTCTGCTGGACCTGAGCGTCTTCAAGGACCGTGGCTTCCTTATCTACGCGGCGGCTGCCTCCGTCATGGTGCTGGGGCTGTTCGTGCCGCCGGTGTTTGTGGTGAGCTACGCCAAGGACCTGGGTGTGCCGGACGCGCGGGCCGCCTTCCTGCTCACCGTGCTGGGCTTGGTGGACATCTTCGCGCGGCCCGCCGCCGGCTTCGTCACGGGGCTGCCGTCGGTGCGGCCCTACTCCGTCTACCTCTTCAGCTTCGCCATGCTCTTCAACGGCATCACCGACCTCGCGGGCTCCACGGCGGGCGACTACGGCGGCCTGGTGGTCTTCTGCATCTTCTTCGGCGTCTCGTACGGCATGGTGGGGGCGCTGCAGTTTGAGGTGCTCATGGCCGTTGTGGGCACCTCCAAGTTCTCCAGCGCCATTGGCCTTGTGCTGCTGCTGGAGGCCATTGCCGTGCTCGTCGGGCCCCCGTCGGGAGGTGAGGCTGCGGGGCCGGGAGCCCGCCCTGCCCAGGGAGGGGCTCACTGGGGGAGGACTTAGAGGAGGACCCCCTGCTCGGTCCAGACCCACGGCCGGCAGCTGTCAGGAAGGAGTGGGGACCCGCTCCATCGGCTGTGGGAGAGGCGGGCGGCCTGGGCCAAAGGCAGGACCACACCCGAATCTCAGGGGTGGTGCTGCCGCATCCCTGAGACATGAAGGGGATTCAGTGGGTGCCTCTTGCCCCTGGCTGACGCTGTCCCCTTGGCAGGCAAACTCCTGGACGCGACGCACGTCTACCAGTATGTGTTCATCCTGGCGGGGGCCGAGGTGTTGACCGCGTCCCTGGTGCTGGCCTTGGGCAACTTCTTCTGCATTGGGCGGAGGCCCGCTGTAGACGCGGAGGGGCCGGAGTGCCCCAAGCCCCCTGCGGATGGCAAGGTGGACTCCAGGGAGGTGGAGCGGTTCCTGAAGGCAGAACCTGAGAAAAACGGGGAGGTGGCTCACACCCCGGAAACGAGCGTCTGAGCCGGAGCCCGTGGGGCCCGTTCGTTTCACACAGGACTGGCGTGGGCAGCGGAGCGTCACCTGAACAGTGTTTGTCAAGGTAGGCGGCGGGTAGGAACCATGTCATTCCAAGCGGATCTGCAGTAAAGCCAAGTCGAGGTCACCAGCCGTGTGCACCAGGCGCCTCGCCTGCTGACCCCCGAGCAGCCGGTGCCCAGTCCTGGGCTGAAGGACCTAGAAACCCACGCTCGGAGACAACACGACTTTAATCAGACGGTGGGCCCATCCCTGCCCTGTCTGTGCCCTACACCCCAGCCTAGCCTGAGTGTCTGGGACACAGCGCCCCTCCTGCACCTGTGGAAGGTCTGGAATAAACCTGCGTGTGGGAGGAGCTGAGTTTGGTTTAACGCTGGGGTGGTCCACTTTCTGAACAAGCCAAGCCGGAGTGGTCCTTGGCAGGGAGCACGGCCGCTTCCTAAGTGCCACTGGTTCTGCGCCCTGCCATGCTGGACCCTGACGGCTCGGAGCTGTCACGCGGGACCCAGGCGGCCAGTGCCCCTATGAGGTGTGTGCACTTGAGCTGAGACATGTGTTCACTGCTGTGTGTTTAAAGAAAATGGTCTTCCTGCCTTGCGTTTATTACCCTCGGCTGGCTGAGAGCGAGTAGCCCTAGGCGGTCAGTGCCCGGGGCCGGAATCTGCTCCCCATCGGCCTCATCCAGTCCTGCCGGCCTCACCCCGGGACCTCACACCCACCTGCCCTCGTGGCCAGCATGGCCTGCGTGGCTGGGAGCCCGATCAGAGGCCGCTGGGGCCGCCTCAGTACGTGGTGCGTCGAGGGCGCTGGGGACGGCAGCGGGAGCCCTGGCGGGCCGAGTGCAGCCGGAGAGATGCCACCTCCCTGCTCCTCTGCAATGAAAAGCAAGCGAGCACTCACATCGGGCTGGGGCCGCTAACCCCACCTGCTCGCGGCCCAGGAGCTCTGCACAGAGGCCCCTGCAGTCCCACAGCTCTGGGACCCTACCTGTCACCCCTTCTGGCCCTTCTGGCCCCTCTGCCAGGGGTTGGGCTGGGTGGTACTGGCAGCCACAGGGTCAAGGCACAGCCCTGCACGTGGTGACCCGCCTGTGCCTGGTGGGCCAGGCAGGGCCCCTGGGCAAAGCTGAGGCTGTTGCAGGCCCGAGCTCCGTGCTCCGTGCGAGGCGGAGTGGGGCCCTGCCCTCCCCAGCGCCCCGGGCGTTCACACCTGCCCCCACCCCCTCAACCTGGCAGCTCCCCAGGCACTTTCATTCCAGGCCTGCCGATTGGCCCGAGCACCCCACAGTGTTTTCCCCCGTAACTCTGAGCCGCCTCACCCTGGCTGGCCAGGAGCAGCAGGTGGTGGGTGTCCCCTGCTGTCCCCACACCAGTGACCAAAGGGCCTGGCTCATGTGAGGACCGGCAAGCCCCTAAAGTCATGCCCTGGTGACACTACTATTAAGCTAGCTCAAGATGGTCAACATGTCTGGATTGCCCCACGGAGGTGTGGCCCACAGCTGGCCAGTGGGCTGGGGTCCATGCAGTCCAGGGAGGGCGAGAGGTCCAGGCCCCCTCCCCTTGGCCTTGGGAACACGGCCCACATGCTCCCAGCCATCACAGTAGCAGCAGTACCACTAGACTAAGGCTTGACTAGAGGCTGACACTCAGGGCCAGGGAGAGGGCGAGCAGACAGCCTTGTCTGCTTAGTTTTCTGGTTCCGGATGTTTCCAGCTGTGCCCAAGACACAGAGAAAGGAAACTTCCTGTTCTCAGGTAGCTGTGGCCACCAAGGGCCCTAAGGGTCGTTGAGGGGGACTGGGAGGGTACAGATGAGAGCTGATCCTCTCCCTCCAGACAGCCCCAATACCCAGTGATGCAGACACCTGTGCTGAGCCATCCTCTGCAGAGGGCATGCACACATCACCCCAGTGAGATGCAGGGGACACACAAAGGACACCCAGGACACATGTGGTCCCTGACCTGCCTACAGCCCCCCCACCTGACAAGAAAACAGAGGAGGGTGGCTCAGGGCTGGTCCCAACGCCATTGCAGCTGGGTCCAGGCACCGGCAAATGGGGTGCAAACATAAGAGACAGGGCCAAGGAAGAGCCCAGCCCTCGCCCAGAACCTCAGGGACAATCGGGCACAGCCAGAATGGCAGGGGGTGGGTGGGCCCAGGAAGAGATAAAGCAAGTGGGCAGGGCGTGGGGCGTCATCTGCCCCCCATCCTTAGGGCAAAGAGGCAGAAAGCAGCCCAGGCACATGCAATGAGTGGCAGTGGACCCAGAAGCGTCTGGGTCCCCTGCACGAGCCCCTCCATGGCGGGTGAGCGGCGGGAGAGGCCCGTTAGCACAAGGGGGCGGGCGGACGGGACAAGGGGTTTGAAGGATGGCAAGCTGCCTTGGGCTGGGGTGGGGGCGGGGCAGGCTCCGGCCTGCCTTCCTATTCAGTGCCATCCCCAGTTCTTGGGGGAGGGGGCTCTTGGGTTTCAACAACTCAAGTGGGAGAGGGAAGCCAAGACCATGCACAGAACAGATGAACAGACAGACGGACGGACAGATGCCGCCTTTCCAGACAGTATTTGTCTGCTGGTTAGAAGGGAAGGGACGGCGCCCAAGGCCACATGGGAGCGGATGTGTGGCAACCGTGTGTGCCCCACCACGGGCAGCGGGAACAGGTACCATGCTGGCAACCCCAAGGTGGGGGGATGTCGTTCAGGAGCTTCCCAGAGGGTCACTGGGGTCGCGTCCCCACCCAGTCTCTCCCCACCTGCCCCCACCAGCTGACACACCACCATGCCGGGAGGGCAACATCAATGCCCACCTCCCAACATGCGCTTCCACATGGTCAGTCTACACACCGAAAACTGTCCCCCTGACGAAATAAAAGACCACAGGGCGGGGCGGGAAGAAAGGTACACGTTGTCATGAATTTATTACTGACACGGTGCTAAGTACACAAATACAGTGGTCATACAAACGCGCAGGGCAGACCTGCCCCCGGCCCCAGGCTGCACAGACACTCGGCTACGGTTCCCACGGTTCCCACAGGTGGTGCGTGTCAACACTGTCCCCAAGCACTGCTGAGTACGGGCCTGGGGCCATCCCCCTGTCCAAACGGTCGAGGTCTGGAGTGGCCGGGCCATCACCAGCACTGGCCTGTGGGTGCAGCGTCCCACCTCCCGCGAGGGAAGCCCGCCTGCATGCGGCGCTGGGCCAGCCCGAGCCCTGCACAGCAGCTGCAGCTGCAGCCTGTGTCAGCGTCCCCAGCCCAGCATCCCAGCATCCCAAGCACCCCTGTGCCGGGGCTGGGAGGCAGGAGGGTCACACACCTGGACCTTCCAGGCCCCTCGCTGCCTCCGACACCCACTTTCCAAACGACACTCCACAGTGGGGTGACAGGGCCACCTGTGACACTACCCACGAACACATATATTGCACCTCGCTTCCCCGAGATGGGGGCTCCTGCCTGCTGGCTGCCGCCACCACTGGATGCCTCTGAAGCCGCACAAGAGACGGCAGCTCAGGAAAGCCACGAGCCCAGCCGCCCGGTCGTGGCGGAGAGCCTCAGCAGGCCCCGTCCCTGGACTTCCGGTGTCCGTTCCATCCCAGCAAGGCCATGAACACGCACGCCCACGCCCTCCGGGAGCGGCAGGTCTCCAAGTCACTGCGTCGTGGCTCTTCAGAGTGGGTCCCCGGCCCGCCACCTTGCAGCACACCTGGCACCAAGTGTGGACGGCCACGGCCGTGGTTTTCAGAACACAGATGTTAAAACACATGAAGGGCCAATCCTCGCTGCTAATATTTACAGTCTGTTCAGAAAATTTCCCAAACTCCAAGGCATTGAGGCCACCACCACCACCACCACCACCACCCACGACCCTGCGGGAACCAGCGACACACAGAAAGCCTCGGCTCCGAGTCTTCAGCGCCTGGCTTCCATCTCGCATCTGGGAAGAACAAACGGGCACCGGCATTTCAGTCACGGTCGGGGGGGTGACAGCCAAAACCAGGTGAATGAGGTCACAAGACACACAGCACACAGACACGCACGTTACTTACACACGCGTATACATGTGACAATTTCTGAGAGAAAACCCCCTTTGCACAGTGGACCGCACAACAAAACAACGACAGGAAACAGGTGACAGGTTCCCGCATCCCTGCGCCCTGCCTCACTCCATCCTATACAGAAACTCCACGCCAGTGTCCGTCAGCGTTCTTTCAAGTTCACACCTTGTTTAAGACCGCAAAAACAGACAAGAAAGAAACAATAAAAAGATTTCTTTACACAGATTTAAGCCAATAATTTTTAGCAAAATGATACAAAACTGTCTGAACCAAGTAGGTCGGTGGTTACAGCAGACTCGCCAGGGAGCACGGGCGTGCCACTGCGGGAGGGAGGCTGCCAGGCTCCTGACCGCAGTGGGTTCTCGGCAGCCGTCTCCCTCTGCTTCTCTTCCCAGCCCCGGGACAAGAGTTCACGTGGGGGGCCTCAGTGGAGCCCCTGGCGGTGGCAGAGCTCGCAGTCTGTCCGTTTGGTTTGTGTTTTGCCTCCCCATGGGCGCTGCTGGGTGGGTGGCCTGCAGAGCTCCCGGTGCTCTAGGCCGGGACGTCACTAGTAAAGCCATGTAACAGAGTAGATCAGCCATGCATTCATTGTGTGCCCTTCACAGCAAAAAGGAGCGTTCTCATCGGTGCACGACAGACTGAAGACCACTGGAAGCCACCCGACCGGGAATCTGTCGGAGCCAAAGCACAGGACAAGGTCAGTGCGTCCTTCCGGCTGGGGCGGCAGCTCGGGTACAAAACAGTGATGGCGCCCTGTGAGGCGGGGGCAGCTGCGCCTAGCCCCACACTGGACACCCATGCCCCCAGCCGCTCCAGGCGCTCCCTCTGCGGCCAGGACATGTGCTCAGCGGAACAAGTGACAGGAAGATGGGGAAGGAGGAAGAGGCATGCAGGCGAGGAGGCCTGGCAGCCGCGGAGCCACAAGCTCATGAGCGACAGGAAGAGTCAAAGCAGGAAGTTACTTGCTCCCAGTCCCTCTCCTGGAAAGGAATCTGGTGTTTTGCAAACAGGGACCAGGCCCCGTGGGGCACCGAGATGCCCTTCGGGGGAAGACGTGACAAGCACTTCCCATCAAGACGTTTCCGAGAGCACCAGCATGTTAGAAGGGTAGCAGGCCGCACACAGCAGCCGAGCCCTCGGCGGGAAGGAGTCGCCAAGTGTCACCCGGACGGGAGCACGGCTTGGCGCCCAGCCATGCACCAATGGCAGAGGAGCGGGCGGCTGGGGTGACGGCTGGTACAGACGGCACAGGGGTGAGATGCTGCGCAGAGACCAAGTTCGAAAAGAAAAACAGACGAAGACAGAAATAAACGCGGAAGGAAGAGGGAGAGAGGTGACAAAGCCAGGACGGCAGAGACCCCAGGAGTCTCCCGCAGCAAGAGCCCCCGCCAAGCGTGGCCACTCAGTGAGCGCAACACACAGACCCGCACAGCTGACCTGGAGCCGGGACCAGGGGAGCCAGCGCAGGTGCACAGCCCCGGGCCCCTGCCCCCCACGTGGGCACCGACGCACACAGTGGGCAGGTGCTGGGGTCACCCGTTTGGGGACTGCTCGCCCTACAGCTGCTCTGGAATCCACACGCGGTGAGGACTGGGCAGGCCTCTCTCTACTGGCAGCGGCTGGCATGCAAGCCCAAGCCCATCTGTGCACTCCCAGGGGGGCGAGGGGTGAGCCCCGCCCGCGAGCCCCGCCCTGAGCACTCACCCAGTGCCGCCTTCCACGGGGCGGGACGGGCCGTGCAGCTACTTGCCGTGGTGGTCGAAAGGGATGCTATTCTGAGGTGGGAGAAGACAGCAGTCGGTGAGGGCTCCCTGCGGCCAGGACGGAGGGGGCGTCCTGTTTCAGCCAGGTGCCTCAGGGGGACCCCAGCCTCACCTCTGACACCCTGATCACGAGCCGACTGCAGCCACTGCCCAGGACGATGTGACCGAGGCTGACAAGGGCCAGGGCAGAGCCCCGTCCTCCCACGGAAAGAACCTGACGCCCTGACGCCACCTCCCTGTGACACACAGACTGGACGCACTTCCTCACCGACACAAGGAAGATGGTGATGGGACCTTACCCGGAGGACGGGTCAAAAGCAGTAAATCAAAAGAAACGCCAGGCCCCGGAACCAGCAGCCATTTTAACAGCACAGCTGGGTGGTGAGGCCCTTTCTTGTCACAAAGACGACGACCCCACAAACAGGCTCACCCGCCAGGTGTCCTTCAGGCTCCACGTCATTCTGGCCGAAGGACCCAGACTCGTACTCTGGAGTCCAGAATGCGGGACCTGGAGTCTCCCTGGGGGGGCTGGTCTAGCATGAGCTGCCCGCCTCTTGCAGTCTCAGCGCATGAGGGCCATGGGGTCAGGACAAGGGACACAGGAGCCGACCCCAGCCCCGCCCAGCTGGAGAGGGTCGGCGGGTTCTCACACAGGCTGGCCGGCGGCTCCAGACAACCTGTGCTGAAGCTGCAGCACCCGTGGGGCTGGCGTCTGCCTGGGACGCCACGGCACCTCCCCAAGGGCTCAGGGCCCAGGGAGGTGACCACACAGGAAGCAGGTGACCAGCACCCGGCCAGGGTCTATGCGCACATACTGCCTGCGGCTCCTGCTCAACACTTGCAATGCTGCTTCTACTGTCACCCCTTTCTTTAGGGGGAGCAAGTGTGAATGGAGGCCACAGAATCGCAGAACCTAGAGGGACACACACTCTGTAACTTCCAAGCCCCTCGGCTGAGTCCCAGACGGAATCTGTGCTGTCCCCCAGACACTGACCGTGGCCTGGGAGGGCGGAAGGCTCTGAAAGGAAGGCCCACGGTGACCAGGAAAACCCAAAGAACACCCCCCAGGGGCCATGTCCTCGACGTGAAAAAGATCCTGAGAAAATCTCCAGGGTGACCAGGAACAAAAAGTAGGGTGCTGTACTTCTGGGAGGGGAAACACCCCAAATCAAACCTCTTTCCCTGAGCCCCCGCCCCCATGTTTGGGCCCCGCTCTCTCCCTCCATATAGAGAGCAGGAAAGTGAGAGCAAGGACATAGGAGCGCAGGGCACAAGCTCACCTCATCTAGCTGAGATCTCACAGGAAGGTGTCCCCGGGGGCTCAGGCCGGGCAGTGAGGACAGGACTCGGGCCTGTCCCTGCCACGCACCCACGGGACCTTCCGACTCATTACCCCAACGACCCCAGATGCTTAGTCTACACTGGCTGAGTCCCTGACATGTGGCGCTGAGTCCAGACAAAGCGCCTGCTGTCCATAGGCCCCGGTCAAGCCTGAGGCCTGAGGAGTCCAGGGTCACAGAGCTGGCCGCACGCCCAGGCGCATGCGGACAGCACCCAGGACCTGCTCCCAGCTGCTGGCTCATGGCTCCCAGGGCTTGTGGGAAGAGCCCCAGGAAGACCTGTGCCTGTGGTGAGGGAGGGGTGGGTCCAGGGGCCGTGGTGGCCCAATCTCGTTAACCTAAAGACCCCTTGAGCCCCACAATTCAGTCTCCCTAGAAAAAGCTACAGTCCAAACCCAGCCACCTCTAGCAGAATCACCAGTGAACGGAAGGTGCTGATCGGAAGGAAAGCGGCCGCCGGGCACACCTGTTCAACCGCGGCTGAGCAGCCAGCTCCAGGCCACCTCACAGGCACATGCACCCCACACGCTTGGCCCACCCCACTCCCCAGCACCGGTGCCCACACCCAGCAGAGCCCGGCCACCGGGACAGCATCTTGGTGACCAGCCCGGGGCCTGGGCTGCCCCCAGGATACACACGGAACGCTTGCCGAAGCGGGAGGAACAGCCCCGCTCAGGCGGGTTCCTGGCCATGGCAGGGCCCCTGAAAGCCACCTGAGCAGATGCAGCTGCTGTGTTGAGACCAGCGCACAAAGGCGAAAGAGCAGCAGTGACAAGAGCGCGAGTGGGGACGCGATGTGGGTGGAGGGAACCGATGGGCAGGATGCGTACGCCAGCCCCGTCAGGGGAGATGGGACCCTTGCCCCAGGGCTCGTCACCAGGCGCTGGCTCCCCCAGGCCTCTGTCCACACTACATCACAGGACTGATAACAGTACTGTCCCCTCCCCGGCACAGGCTCTCTGCGAGGAAGTGTCCCAGGCTGGGTGTGGCAGTGACAGACAAGCAGCGGGCCCCATCTGCGTCGGGAGGACGGCCGAGCCCCCACAGCCACCCAGGCCTGGGCACAGGACAGAGCAGCCCCAGCACCTGCCCCAGCACGGCAGAGAGTGGGGGAGCCTGGGCCCACACTGCTTGTCACCAAGGCTCTCAACCAAGGGCTCAACAGCAGCCAGGGGACAACATGCCCCATGGGTTAAAACACTCACAAACTGGGGAGGAAAGGGGAGGGGGGATAGCGGGAAGGGAGGAGACCCCCCCCGAGCCCAGCCCACGACCTTCCTGTGAGACCAGCCCTGTGGAGCAGCGCCAGCCCACGGGGCACATACCTGAGAGGTGGACATGCGGGACGTGTCTTGCCGGCCCGTGAGGTCGGACGAGGACATGTTGACGGGGGCGCCCCGGTGCAGCCGCATGCTCACCTTCCGCTCGCGCTCCACGCCGGACACGGGCCGCGGGGAGGTGTTAGCTGTACAGGAAGGGCGGGTGGTGGTGAGGCCTGGCAAGGCCCACACCCACCACCAGGGCTCCCTCCTCAGCGCCAGGTGGAGCGGGCCAAGGGCTTCCAGGCTGGTCACAGGCAGGGGGTCCCTGGCTAGCACCCAGGACACCAGAGCCCCAATGGGCAGGCCCCCAGGCCTCTGCCCAGGACGGGCAACTCGTGGGGGAACATACGTCAGAAGTACGAGAAGCCACAGACGTTCCCGAAGGCGCCGGCCCAGGCAGCTCCGTGGCCTGCCCACCCTCGGGAGTGACATACTGGGAGGGGGACGCACAGAGCTGGCTCTCCCCTCCCACCCAAGGTCACATAGCCCGAAGGGCCAGAACCACCATCACTGCCTACAAAGGGGGGATGTAGCACGAGCTGGTGGCCCCAGGACCACTCACCAGTGTGTGAGGTAGGGGTGAGGGGCGTGGGAGGAGCCACTTCTTGCGTCCCCCTCAGCCGGCCTGAGGCAGTGGAAGGCAAGCCGCGGGTGGCAGGGTTCCGGGAGTGCCTCAATCGCTCCTCCCGGTCCCGGCGCTCCCGCTCGGCATCGTCGGCGGCCCGGCTGGCACCCTGAGAAGGAAAGAGATAAGACCAGCACTGAACGGGGCTCACCAAAAAACCACCCAATCCCTTGTCTCCCCAACCCGAGAAAACACCGTGGCATCGGGGACAAGACCACCCAAGAAGCCATCCATGCCAACGAGCCATTTCTCCCTCCAGGACAATGTAGAGATGAGCAGACAATCTGTGAGTGATGCAGCAAGGACCCCACTTCCCAACACAGCAGAGGAAATCCCATCCCGCCCATCGCCGAGGCAGCTGGATGGCCCTCTTCTGTCAACATTTGCACAGGACAGGAAATCGGCTTGAGGTGTCAGGGGTCAGCCCCACAGGGTGACAGTGGGGAAGTCTGAGAAGGTCCAAATCCACACGCCCCCACCCCCAGGCCCTGGGGCAAATGTCGTGTTGGTGCACAGCCCCCGTGAGGGAGCCAGCAGCCAGGCGTGTCCTATGAGCAGCCATTACTCAGTAACAGCCACTGCTGGGGGCTGCACGCCAAGTGGTTTGGCTGCGACACCCACACACTGAGGCTCACGCCGGACCCCCAGAGCTGCCAGGCCAGCCTGCAAGCTGCAGCCCACGGCCAAGTCCAGCCACACACATCTATTTCTGAGACGTCCACCCACTGCCTGGGGGGAGGGCTGGCTCCAGCTCCAGCGTGCTTGACACTGCGGCACATTTACCATCGGGCCCTTTATGGAGAAGGTGTGCCGAGCCCTGACACGAGGAACTTGTAGTGGCTCTGGCAGGAGGCCCACCCACATATCCACACTCTGGCAATCTGTGTGGGCAGCACCATGGCTGCCCTGTAAAGTCACCTGCAGGGCACTGTCCTCCCAGCTCCGGGCTGTCCCCCGGGTGGCACAGGCCACGTCTCGGTCAGGCTGGCTGTGCCGGCTGGACCCCACTCAGGGAGGCTGAGTCCATACAAGCCCCCTGCACGTGCCAGGCCGGGAAAGGCTTCCTGTTTTGCACCCTGTGAAGGAGGCTCTGCCCATCAGTCAGGCTGTCACCCGGGATAGGTTCCAATTTCTGGTTTAAGCTCTTAACTGAACAGAACACGTTTTTAACGAAAGAGGAAGTGGAAGTTGCAAAGCAACTGGAGCTCTGACGGTGCTGTCCAAAGGTCAATGACCTGAACCTAAAGAACCAACTCAGGCAGGATGGGCAGCGGTTTTAGTGGAACAAATTCAAGTGTGAGCTCCGCCCCCCTCCTGCAGCACTCGCGTGAGCCTTCAGCGAACAAATTGGGCCTCAAAGATGAGTTGAGCTCATCGCAGGGCCAAAGCCAGACTGAATGTGCGGCGCCC
Organism: Rhinolophus sinicus; assembly: GCF_036562045.2. Classification (NCBI taxonomy): domain Eukaryota; kingdom Metazoa; phylum Chordata; class Mammalia; order Chiroptera; family Rhinolophidae; genus Rhinolophus; species Rhinolophus sinicus. The sequence goes on from NC_133764.1 coordinate 40,829,079, forward strand.
AGCTGAGCGGACGCCAGGTGCTCGGCAGGGCCCGGCTGGGTGGGGGGCAGGTGGGGCGGGCCCTCCCCTCCTGCACAACCAACATGTGGGCACCGTGCCGACACACACGTCTCAGACAGTCAGAAACCACGACACGCAGGAGTGACGACGATGATGATAATGAAACCATCTTCAAAGTCAAGAAGGCAGAGCATTCAAGCAGAAGCTCTGCCTCCAAGTGGACCTGCTCCTGTGGACAGAGTCTACTCCACATGGCCTGCTGCCCGCACCCCACAGACTCCAGTGCCCCGGGGAGACCCCGGTCCCCCATCGTCCTGCCTGCCATTTGCTTTCCCTTCAAACACCTTGTTTGGACACCTTGCTTCTCAGCACCTCACTTTCAGGGGGACCCCACAGCCACAGCCCTACAGAAACACCAGGCTCCGCAGTGCAGCAAACAGGCCTTCCAGAGTTCAAGCCTCATACAGCTCGCTCCTTACAAGACACGACCACACAGCGGCAGCGGCCTGGCGCTGACCAGGCTGTTCCCGTCCTCACTGAGCCCCAGTGCGGTGGTGGCCACTTACAAATTTGAGCATGTTCCAATCAAACACATAGTCATAGGAGAAACCCTGGCGATGGAACAGGTTCCTGAAGAGCTGTCTCAGGTATGAGTAGTCCGGTTTATCGTCAAAACGCAAGGAGCGGCAGAAATTCAGGTACGTGGCAAATTCAGCTGGAAAATGACAAGAAAGCCAGCGCTCACTACAACGCCCCACCCGGGAACCACCGGTGTTTAGGAAAGTACTGTCTGCCCCGCCCCCCGGGCCCCACTGCCCCCACTGCAGGTGAGACGTGGGGTCTGCAGTACCGGTCACAATATGGCATGGCAGAGCAATTGTTCCCCCTGGGGCACCCATCCTAGGGGCAGTCCCACAAAGCAAAGGGCAACTCCGTTATGGCTCCGGACGTGCTGACGGACAGGCCACCAGCCCACTCTCACCTCCCTAAGCACGAGGGCACACACGGGCCCACGAGGACCCCTCTGAGCCGACTCCAAGGGGGTTCGCCTTGTTCGCCTCCCAGTGCACCCCCCAGGCACTGGGGACACACGCCAGGCAGGCCCTGCAGGACACTCACAGGGGTAGCCTTTGCACAGCACCTCGATGGGGGTGGACATCTTCTTCTCGCTGATCCGCTCGTACTTCTGTCTCTTGGTGGCAGCCTTCAGGCCCTGCCAGGGCAGGGAGCCCAGGTTGAAGTACATGAGCACGTACCCCAGTGACTCCAAGTCGTCCCTTCGAGATTGTTCTGGAAAGAGAAGGGAAATGGGTCAAGGATGGCCCATGTGCACTTGCATCAACCAGCAGACACTTCCCATGGAAATGAACCTTGGAAATCAGAGAAACGCATTTGGATTCTTTTGTTTCACCAGAAGTTGCCCGGGATGTGACGTTAGGAAACATCCACACCCAGAGAAGTGACAGCACCATCCCAGCTGTCAGAAGCGCGATCACCTGCCCACCCCCACCGCGCCTCCCAGAGCAACACGTGCACAGCCCCCGAAGCCTGCCTTTGCACACAACTTTGCTGGCAAGCACCCCATGCAGCACCCCAAACGTGCTGACACACCCAGGTCCCCCGAGTGGCTGGCCTTTCCCCGAACTGAGGGACGTGCCCAGGCAGCTAGGCCAGCGGGCTGGCGCAGGACAGCCCAACACCCACGGCTCACCGATTCCGAGATGCGTGTTGATGGAGGCGTACCGCGCGGTCCCCGTGAGGTTCTTGTTCTCGCGGTAGGGGATGTGCTGGTGGGTGCGGGCATCCCGGTACTTCTTGGCCAGGCCAAAGTCGATGATGTACACCAGGTTGCCCTTCTTGCCCAGCCCCATGAGGAAGTTGTCAGGCTTCACGTCCCGGTGGATGAAGTTCTTGGAGTGAATGTACTCGATACGACTAATCTGTAGGCACAGCAGCAGGGCTACGTTACCCCAGATGGCGGTGCGTGGGGCTGCATGTTCGGTGCCCCTTGGCCAGAGCAGTCATTCAACATTCAGGAAGGGGTCCTGAACCGACCACCTCACCCCCACATGGGCCTGGACATTTCCCTCATTGGCTCTCCTGGGGGTGGGCAGACAGTGGCCTGTAGTGACAGCCGCCATGGGACACCGGTCTGCACCAGAAGTCCCCTCTGCACCCCGTCGGGCAGGGGCCGCCCCCGACCCCGTGAATGTACCAGGCCGTGCCCACAGTGGCTATCCAAACCCAACCTACTGGGTAATTCTCATGTGGCAAGGGTTGCTGAACGTCCATTCCCTCCCTGTGCACAGCAGGAGTGCTGATGGGAGAGCGGCCCGTGCGTACGTCATCAGGACCCCGGTCAGACCCATCACTGCACAAAAACGCACTCACCATTTGGTCAGCAAGCAGCAGGACAGTTTTGAGACTGAATTTCCTGGAGCAGAAGTTGAAGAGGTCTTCCAGGCTTGGTCCCAGCAGCTCCATCACCATCACATTGTAGTCGCCCTCCGCCCCGCACCACCGGATGGTGGGTATGCCCACTGCAAGAGACCACGGGCGTCACCAGGGCTGAGCTGGGCTCAGAAGGCCCCGCCACGCCTAATCCACACCACACAGATGCTTTCTTTCTGACCAGGGTCAGGCGGGCAGCAGTCAGAAATGACACAAGGTGAGAACGTGAGGTGTGGGAGTGGGCGAACACAGGGCAGAGAAGGCACAGCAGGGCGAGAGAGGGGCTCGGGCTGAACAAGCAGAGTCCCCACCCTGCACACCGCGCGCCCAGGTCCCAAGGACTGACATCTGCTGTTAGTGCGGCGCGTTTGTCACAATTCTGAACCAACACGGACACATTTTACTACTGAAAGCCTATTCACAGTTCCTTAGTTTTAACCTATTGTCCCTTTTCTGCTCCAGGATCCCACATGGCATTCAGTCCTCACGTCTCCGCAGGCTCCCCTGGGCTGGGACATCTCTCAGATGCCCCTTGTTCTGGGTGACCTTGGCAGTTCTGAGAGTGCTGGGTGGGGGTTCTGGAGACTGTCCCTCTACTGGGATTTGTCTGACGTGTCTCTCACCATTATTCTGGCCTCGTGGGCTTGGGGGAGGAAGACCACGGAGGCAAAGTGCCCTTCTTATCACGTGACGTCAGAGTCCGTGCTCTAAATGTGACTCGTGAGTGTTGCTGTGACCTTGGTCACCTGGCTGAGGTGTCTTCCAGGCGTATCCTCTCTCTCATGCCCTTTGGGAGGACGTCACCACGGCCCCCGCACTTCAGGGGTGGGGGGTGTGCTCTCCCTCCCCGAGGGCAGAGCACCTACACACATTACTTGGGATTCTTCTGCATGAGATGTGTCTCTTCTCCCCTTTTATTTATCCATCATTTTTGTATCAGTTTGACCTACGGATGTCTCTTTTTACACTTTGGTCTATGCCCCAATACTATGTCACTTACTCTGCTGTTCAGCGTTCCAGCCGTGGCCGCAGGGGCCCTAACACACCCATCATTACCGGGTTGTTTGGAGAGCACTCACTGCCGTGCTTTCTGGCCCCCGTCACGTGCCACATAGCATTTCGGTCGTGACAGGCTGCATACGGCACACACGACGGTGGTGCGTAGGTTATAAGGGAGCTGAAGATCCCTCTGGCCTAGTGATGCCGTGGCTGGCATGACATCACAGCACGTGTGGGGGCGCTGGCGTAAACAGACCCACTGCCCTGCCAGTCCCAAGAGTCAGCACATACGACTGCGCGCAGCACACGACACTTGACGATAATAAACGATGGTGACAGCGGTTTCCGTCCTTACGCTGCTGCACTGGTAGTGTTCCTGTTACGTGACAGTGTGCTCTTTCCACTCTAAAATGAAGTGTGTGGGACGGCAGCAGCCGTGTGACGCCGGCAGCAGCCTCATACACCCCGCGTTCTCCGCGTCTCTTGAGGGCAGCGTTTCCTCTGCTTCAGTCGCTTCATGAATTCATGGAGGCCGAGCGCAGTGTGTATAAAGTGCACGGCTGTGGGCAGCCGTGTCCGTGGCTGTGGCAGCCCCTGCTCGCTCCCTGACTCAGCGAAGTCCCGTCCTGCAGGCTCCTCGGCAAGTGTCCTGCACACACAGGCGGACCGTTGCTTACCTTTTATCCGTGTTCTCACTCCACCTGTGCTGTGTTTAGGTCTCTTTAGACGCACAGGCACTCACCACTGTGTTACAGGTGCCGACAGTACTCAGTACAGTAACGTGCTGGACAGGCTGGTAGCCCAGGAGCCTCGGGCTATGCCATCCAGCCCAGGTGTGCAGTGGGCGGCACCGTCCAGGTGTGTACGTGCCCCTGACGTTCGCACGACGACGAAATCGCCTAACGCCGCATTTCTCAGAATGGATCCCCATCGCTAAACGATGTGTGACTACACAAAAATGCTAAACTATTTTCAGTTTAGAGTAATAGCAAGTTTTGATACCAAGAGGGCAACCCCCTTTCATTTTGAAAATTCGTATTTCAGAAATGTATCTTCCATATTACATGAGAACAAATTAAACACATGAGATACAAAGCATAATGTAACACAGGCTTGTAGCCCAGCACCTCACAGACGCAGGGCGCTCCTAATTGACTGCACCTACTTTTACCCGCCTTGCTCCCACTCCCGGGATCCCCAGAAAATGACTACCCAGAACTTGGTCACTTCCTTGCTTCGAATAAAACAAGCATTCATGCTATCTACTATTCCACTTGGAGAATACATCACAATTCACCTATTCTTCTGTCATCTGGGTTGTTTAGGGTTAATTTTCCCGTTACAGACAGTTAAGTACACTCTTACCCATGTCCAATGACAAACTCTTCCATGTGGACTGCTTGTCCCTATCTGTTTTCCCCCAGGTACATACCCAGAAACACAAGGTACAAATGATCTGACAATACAAGACACTATCGAACTGTCTTCTAGAAGGATCAAGCAGCTTACACTCCCACCACCTGGAGCAGGCGCTCGCTGCCAAGAGCACGTCACACCTCTCGACTGTTAACTATCTCTCAGCTTCTATGCACACATGTGCTGGCCATCCACGTTTCCTCTCTTCTGAAATGTCTGCACATTTCTGCCAACTTTTCCTATCAGGATGTCTTTTTCATATTTATAGTAGTTCTTTCTAAATTCTGGATACTAAGTTATCTTTGTTTCAAGTGAGGCAAATTCCTTCTCAGTTAATGGCATGTTTTTATTTTCTTTTGGAGTCTTTTGATAGACATGCTCAATTTTCACAAAGATAAATGTATCAATCTTTTCCTTTGTGAATAATCTCTTTAGTATCTTACATTAAGAAATCCTTTCTGTACTCAGTCAGAAAGGGATGTTATTATCTTCTTTTACAAGTTTCAACATTACTTCTACTTCCAGCCCAGATGGAGTAATGGGGACCCAATTTACCAAAAGATAGTTTTGTTTCTGAGACAAAAAAGCAACAAATGACACTGAAGCCTGAAAGACAGGACAGGACCAGTGCAGCCCCGGTCCTGCCTTGAGAGTCAGCAGAAAAGCAAGACTTGAACACATGGAAGTGACTTCACTTCATCCCATTAACTAAGCCAAGGAAGAACCTGAGGACTATTCAAGTACCCAGCACAGAGGATGGTAGAGAGAGTTCAGTGCCTGGCACCCAAGGTCACCAGGTATGCAAAGGAGCAGAAAACATGACTCAACCTGAGAACAGTCAATCAGTTGAAACTGACTCAGCTGCCAGAATTAGCAGAGGGCAATACCAGTTATTATAAATTATAACTGTATTCCATGACTGCGTTTCATCAAAGTTAAACAGAGGCATGGCACGGGAGATAAACAGAAGACTCAAATTCACTTAAAGAGACGACCACCACAGTGGTTAAGGCGAAAGACACGTGGGGTGGGATTAAGAGCAGATCAGACATTGCAGAAGTCGTGAACTTGAAGGTACAGCAATAGAGACTACTGAGAAAGCCAACAAGAGCTTCAGTCAGCTGTGGGACAACTCTAAGCCACCTAACATTTCTGTAACTGGAGCCCCGAAGGGAGGAAAGAGAAGGGAGGAGGGCAGCAGAAACCACACTGGAAGAAACAGCTGGATGAAAACAACAAACCCACCCATTCGAGAAGCTCAACAATTCCCAAGCACAAGGACCCTGAAGAACGTGACACTAACATCCCTGATAATCAAATTGATCACTAGTGATGAGACCACCTGGACAGCAGCCAGAGAAAGAAGACGCATCACATACAGAGGAACAAAGACCAGGATGGCTGCAACTTCTCATGAGGACCAGCACCGTATGAAGTCAGTGGAGAATACCTTTCACGCACAGCAAGAAACGCGGGCAAGCTACAAAAGCATAGGTGGCGAGGAAACCTCACTCGGCGAAGACAAAACCAAGGCATCTGCAGATGTGAAAAGCTAACGACCCCATCACCTGCAGGCCTGCACTGTTATACACGCTCCTCAACAGACAGAAGGCGAGGGCAGCTAGCTGTGAGTGGGGCTCCATGAAGCAAAAAAGACACCGGAAACAGCAGCACACCTGCAACATATGAGGTCTAACAAGTAAGTTCACGAACTCATCCTAGAAAAAGTGCTACATATCTCATTGCTGATATCATTATGGGCACCTTTGAAGTACTCCCCTTGGGAAGCTGTGCACCGATGCCAGCGCCTAGTCCACCCTTCAAAACAATGGCCATCAGAGCTGTCATCATATTACCCTTGATGTCCTGAATGTCATCAAAATGTCTTCCTTTCTGTATTTCCTTTATCTTCGGGTAAAGAAAGAAGTCATTGGAGGCCAGATCAGGTGAGTAGGGAGGGTGTTCCAGTACAGTTATTTGTTTACTGGCTAAAAGCAGTGCCCTGTGAGCTGGTGCATTGTCGTGATGCAAGAGCCATGAATTGGTGAAAAGTTCAGGTCATCTAACTTTTTCATGCAGTCTTTTCAGCACTTCCAAATAGTCAACTTGGTTAACTGTTTGTCCAGTTGATACAAATTCATGAGTTATCCCGCTAATATCCAAAAGCGTTATCATTTCAACAAGTTCATGAACTCAGCCCTGGTATGACTGTTCCAACAAAACTGGCAACGCGACACGGGGTTATTACAGGTCTGAGTCAATGCACATGTCAGTGCCACAGCCTGGGATGGGAGACATGGAAGAGCACTTCCTTACGATTCTCCTGCTCCCTGTGAAGTCAGAGTGTTACCTGCAGAGACTGCGACAGGTAAAGGTGTACGTGATGAACACTACCTGGACCACTGAAGTAACAGGAGAGAACGGTTAATAAGCAACAGAGGAGCTAAGCATGAAAAAGTCATTAAGAAATGTCAGAAAATGTTTCATCCAAAAAAAGGCAGGATTAAAGAGGTGGGGAAACAAAGACCAGAGGAGACAAAAACCACCAGGAGGGCAGATGCAAACCCAGCCCACCAATGATCACATTAAATGTGAACACACTAAGTAGCTGATAGGTCTTGTAACTGTTAAGTGAACCAATATCTAAGGAGACCAATGTCACCGCGGTCTAACTGATTAAACAAAATGCAAGTTCCTAGATGTCTCAGCACCACTGTAACAAAATGATGGTATCTGAGGATCCGCTACAATTTAAACACCCCAAATGAGACATACTTTCTCCAATTCGACAGAAAAAAAAGCACCAATTCGCTGGCTGCTTATACTAAGCACCATGTGGATACAAAGAGTTACAAGGAAGAGGACAGTGTATCGCACTAATATTAGACAGAAGAGCACAGAATGTTATGTAGAGTCAGGCGCTATGGAGGAGACTATTTCCAGAAATGTATGTATCAGTCATTACATAGTGACTGACAAAGGCATCCAATTATCAAGAGAACGTAACTCTTTTTTTTTTTTTTTTAATTGGGGAAGGGGAACAGGACTTTTTATTAGGGACCAGTGTGCACTTCCAGGCCTTTTTTCCAAGTCAAGTTGTTGTCCTTTCAATCTCAGTTGTGGAGGGTGCTCTTCAGCTTCAAGTTGTTGTCCTTTCAGTCTTAGTTGTGGAGGGCACAGCTCAGCTCCAGGTTCAGTTGCCATTGCTAGTTGCAGGGGGCACAGCCCACCATCCCTTGCAGGAGTCAAACCGGCAACCTTGTGGTTGAGAAGATGCATTCCAACCAACTGAGCCATCAGGGAGCTCAGCGGCAGCTCAGCTCAAGGTGCTGTGTTCAATCTTAGTTGCAGGGGGCGCTGCCCACCATCCCTTGCGGGACTCGAGGAGTTGAACTGGCAACCTTGTGGTTGAGAGCCCACTGGCCCATGTGGGAATCGAAACGGCAGCCTTCGGAGTTAGGAGCATGGAGCTCTAACCGCCTGAGCCACCGGGCCGGCCCCAAGAGAATGTAATTCTTAATGTATATGCAGCTAACAAGAGAGCTTCCAAACACATAAGCAAAACCACAAGGAGAGACACACCCACCCTCTGACCCAACAGAACAGTCTTCTCAAGTATGCACCGGGCATTTACCACGGTAGACACAAAACAGGTCTCAATGAAGTCCAACGGATTCAAAGTCAGACAAAGTATGTCCCCAGACGACACTGGAGTTCAATTACAAATAAGTAAAGCAGAACTCTGAAAAATACCCTAATACATAGACGCTACCGTGTTTCCCCAAAAATTAGACCTAGCTGGACCATCAGCTCTAATGCGTCTTTTGGAGCAAAAATTAATATAAGACCCAGTCTTATTTTAATATAAGACCCAGTTCTCATATGAGATCAGGTATAATATAATATAAATACTGGATCTTATATAAGAACGGATCCTATGTTAACTTTTGCTCCAGAAGACGCATTAGAGCTGATGGTCCAGCTAGGTCTGATTTTCGGGGAAACACGTAAGTTATCTGTGGATGAAGCTTAGCGGGTAGCGTCAAGACCGTCCCCCTTAAGTAGTTCGCACACATCCGTGATTCCCACCTGAACCAATCACTACGGCAATAATTTTTCATTTCTAATGGTTCCTCCTGCATTTCTCTGTGGAGTTTAACTTAGTAGCATTACGGACTTGTGGACTCGCCTCCCTGTTTCCCATGTGCTATCATCCATTCATGATGAGGTTCTAACTGTACCAGATCTGGCCACATGTCTGGGTGTCCTCTGAACATGTGCCCGCTGACCTCTGAGCACCTTCCTCAGCCACAGCATGTGCCTGGCCCGCCTACCACTCACTCCCTGCCGTCCCAGCAGCCTGGCCCCTCAGTGGCAGTGATACTGAGAAGCCACGATGGGTGCTAGCTGTGCTCAGCCCTTCAGCTTGTCACTACTTCCAGGCACTGTGAGTTTTGACTGGGGGGCAAAGGCCCCTCTTCCTCAGGAGTGTCAGCCAATCTCAGCCCTTCGCTATTCTGTGCATTCTCGAGTCAGCTTGTCACGTCGGAAGAGAAGCTCTGTTTGACCAGAAGACCAGAACCCTACTGAACCCTAAGAGGAAGTCTGGGAGAACCGACATCTTACTGAGTCTTCCACTCCACAAACATGCAATGTCTGCACTTGCTCAGAGTCCTCCAATAAAGTTTTAAATCTTCTGCACACAGGTCTTACCTGGCTTAAGTTCTATTCCCAATCACCTTATGGACAGGTTATGACTGTCAACAGTATTTCAAGACTCACACTTCGGTTTCAGGACTTCTCTAGGGCCAGCAGCCACCTGACCAGGGCCCTGGAGCTCAGCGTCCAAGCAGGTGGCCATGCCAGGTGCTGGCGGAGCCACCGCAGCCGCACGGGGCTGGCACCATGAGTTGACGACACTCAGCCCGCAGCAGAGTCTGGGCCCAAGAAGGCTGCACACGGAGGACCCTGGAGCCCGAGGGAAGGCGAGGCAGTGGATTCAGCTTTCAGAAGCCTGCCAAGGGCCTGGAACCTCTCCAGCCACCAGCCCTGGTGGGCATCATGTACTGGGAGCGACAGGCGCCACAGGGGCAGAAGATGGAGGGAGACAGCTGCCACAGTGGTGGAGGTCTCGACTAGCGAGCCAAGGAACAAGCTGCCACCCAAGCCCCAGAAGCGCCCTTCTGTGGGAGCATCAGCCACCGATGGCGCCAGCTCCCAGGGCCCCACAGCCGGGCCCTCCCAGGAGACCCAGAAAGGGAGGGGCGGGGGGGATCAGCAGAGTGGAGACCAAGGCAGGGCGGACAGTGGGCACTGCCATGGATCCCAGGCCAGGGCCCACAGCATCACCGCTCCTCCAACCGCTGTCCGCAAGTGCACTAGAGGGCTTCAGGGACACCCTGCAAAAGCTGCATGCTTTCGCTACCGGAGTTTCCACTCCCAGAATTCCCAGCTTTTGAAACTGGCCTGGACAGGGAAGTTGTTTCCCTTTTAAAGAATACATACTGAGGGACAGACGGCTGGCTCAGTTGGTTAGAGCACAGTGCTCGTACCACTAACGTCACTGGTTTGATTCCCACATGGGCCAGTGAGCTGCGCCCTCCACAACTAGAGCTAAAACAACGGTTTGACTTGGAGCTGATGGGTTTTAGGAAAACACACTCTTTCCCAACATTCCCCAATAAAATAAGAATCCGTACTAACGACATTTCCCATGTCAGAGTGAAAAGATTAAGCATGAGGCCAGTTTGACAGACCAGCTCACAAGCCGCTGCACTCTGGGAGGGGCTCTCCCAGGGTGAGGCAGGTCTCACCGCTGGTCGCCCCCGACCACTTCGGGGAGGATGCTGAGCTGCCCCAGCTGCAGACCTGGCAGTCCACCCCATTCTGTTGACTGCTCCTTGGGCCCCACCTTCTCCAGAGGCCAAGGCGCCGGCTGTGTGAACACGCATCTTGTGCACTTGAACTTCCCTCCTGGTGTTGTCTGGTTGTTCCTGGGCATTTGAGCTCCAGGTCTGAGCAGTGGCAGCTTGCAGGACCTCACCACAGGGCGCTTCCTGCTGCTGGGCACTGTGGGGGGCACACCTCACTGCCAATCAGAGCTGGCTCCTCCACCAGTGTCCCCCCGAAACCCCTCCACATCAGTGCATCATGGGAGACGAGGTTCAAGGCTCCATGGTTTGATCTCCTACCGGAAGAGCGGGGATGAGCGTGAGCAGGGAGCGGTCAGGAGGGGACCAGTCCAGGTGAGGGGTCCACAGGCTGAGGACGGACTCCTGCTCCGGATCTCCAGTCCAGGGCACAGACTGGGTTCACCCACCAGGTCCTTCAGCGGATCGGGCCAGGCCCACCAGCACAACAGGGTCCGTGCATTTGTGAAACACGGGAGTTGGGCAGGACAGGTTTTCAGGATACCTCTGCACCCATCCCGAGCTGCCAGGAGGCTGTGTGAAGCACAGACCAAAGCTTAACCTTGAACAACACTGGTCTCTCCCGCCTCGGCTTCCAGAGAGACAAGCCAGGATTTCTCTGCGGTGCCCATAGCAGTGGGCTGTGTCGGCAGCCGAAGGAGAAAGCACTCGGTTTGCGAGCTGTGACTCACATGTCAGGACAGACGAGTGCAATGGACACATCGCGTGACGTGTCTGATCCTGGATTCTTGTCGCTGCAGCTGCTGCTCCCCGCCCCCCGCTGCTGTCTGTCAGGCTCTGTGGGGCCTCCGTCGCTGACTTGGTGACTGACCACTAGGTGGCCAGCTGCTGTAAATATACTGGTTTGTTTTTTTCCTCCATGTTCTTCTGGGGTTTTATTGTTCACCAACCGCGTTTCCTATTGAGGGAAGAACAGCCGGAGCATCTTTGACACATGGCCATGCACCGGGCAAAGGGTCTGGAGCACAGGCTTGGGGGCCCCTTGACGGGGGGAGAAGGGGGGGTGGGCAGGCGGTGGGGTGCCTGAACTGCCCTTTCCTGTCCTCTTTCCCGGTTTCCTATTTCAGACCAGATCTGTGGTCCTACAAACCTGACTCCAACCCTACTCCCTCCTCTATTCCTAACCTCCCAAGAAAAAGACCACAGACTTACACATTTAATTTGTGGGGCGCCCCACAACTCTTAAGTGATTTGTGCAAAAGTCCTGAAGAAGCTACAGACACTGGTTCGCTTCCTCCAAGTCAAGCCCATCCTGGAGGAACTCACCCCAACGCACTGCTGTATCTGGACAGGTCAGCCCTGCTCTCCAGTCCCAGGGTACAGAGAAGGGGAAGGGGAGCTTCCTTGTGGAAAGTGGGGTCAGGAGAACAAGAAAGGGAACATGGATGTGTCTCCAAATCACTCAGGAACTTTTTATGCAGGTCCGAGAAACTTATGTCAAAGCGGCCACAGACCAACAGGAGACAGACGAGTGTAACTCCACATTTACTGCTAGAAGCCAAAGCCTGAGTGAAACCATGAATTTCTAGGGAGGGAAGCTTGTGTGTCCTTTTCCAGCTCCCCTCCCATCCCTCGGGAACTGCAGGCCGAGCCCCTGGCCCTCGGTGACCCCATCCCTAGAGTGGTGACTTCATGGTTCCTTCTGGGGGGCTGGTTCTTCCTTTCCCACTTGCTGTCATCATGTAACACACACCCTGACCCTTTTCCTTCCCCTTTTCCCTGGGAAAATACAATCAATAAACACTTACTAGTACTTAGGGGGCTAAAAACAATTACATTTTATAACTGATTGATCCTAAGCTAGCTATCTGGCTCAACTTCTGGGTTTCCTATGTAGGAAGTTACACCGTGCAACTATAGTTGTATTTCTTCCTTTACCATCTGTATTCTTTAACTCCCCCCTTGCCTACTGCGTAGCTAGGACAGCCCACGCCACACTGAAGAGAAACGGTAATGGGGAAGCTGAAGCTATGTGGGTCCAACAGGAGCCCTGAGCCAGGCAGATGGGAGGGTAAACCCACGTGACTCCCTTGGAACACATCCCTACGCACGCATCTGGCACCCAAAATCCTGCAGGGCCTACTCCCCGGAACGCAACTCCACTTAGTTGTGTCATGGAGGCCCCATCCCCAAGAGCACAACGCTAAAAGCCAGGCGAGGCTCAACACCACAGAGAACCGTTCATGCAAACACGGGAAGTGGCCAGACAGCACCGGAAATCATCTGACTACAGCTGTGTCACCACATCAGACTCTCAGGACCGGGCCGGGTCAAAATGGACAGCTGTGCAACACGCATGGGAAGCTGTGCCCCACAGATGTAAAGGGTCCCATGTGGAGAAGACATGGTGTGGACTTGCCACCCGGTTACACGGCAGCACCTTTCCTTTCCGTGTACACACTGTGCGTCTTGTCACCCATGAGGTTAGAGGTAAACGCGGTGAGCGCCAAGGGTTCCCGGCCAAGAGGGTGCGGGCCTCGGCCTAGGCAGACGGGGTGCAAACTAAGTGGGGAGCCAGCCACTGTCCAGAGCAGACGGCAGCTGTGCAGCAGGGCCCTGGGAGCCACACACCCAAGTTCCAACCTGTGTCCCTGGGAGAGTTCTGTAGCCATTGCTGCCTCAGTTTCCTCATTCGTGACACGAGGCTGATGATACACTACTGCACAAGACTGCTGTGGGGGGCAGTTCTCCTCAGCCAGGCACTCCGCCATCATGCGGGCGGTGTCCCGGATGACCCTATATTACAGGCTACTGTGCGAGGTACCCCTGGGCATCCAGCCTTCTCCTCCAACGCCATCGACCCCCACCATGACTTAGCGTAAAGAGAAGGGAAGCAGGGCCAGCCTGGTGGCTCAGGTGGTTGGAGCGCTGTGCTCCTAACACCGAGGTCGCTGGTTCGATTCCCACACAGGCCAGTGAGCTACGCCCTCTACAGCTAAGACTGTGAACAACAGCTCTCCCTGGAGCTGGGCTGCTGTGAGCTGCTGTGAGCGGACGATCGATGACCAACTGCCTCAGCAGTGGGGGAGCGCAAGGCTCCTAATACCAGCAAGGGCCAGGGGGCTGTGTCCTACACAACTAGACTGAGAAACAACGGCCTGAACCGGAGTGGGGGGAGAGGTGGAAGGGGGGAACAAAATAGAGAAGGGGAACAGAGTTGCTTGCCATCCCTCAATGGCGACCAAACGCTCTGCACGCACTCAACACGTGTGACACAGGAGGCTGGTCAGGACAAAGCTGGCGCTGTCTGGGCAAGGTAACGGCATTCCACGTCCTCCCTCTGTGGGCCCAGCGGGGTCATGCTTAGGAGGAGGGCACAGACACCACCAGAGTTATGGGCTCTGCTTCCCCGGGCGTAACCTAAAACACAGAACCCACCAAGCATGCATCTGAAACAGGACCGAACGTGGCCTCTGTGTGGGCAATGGTCAACGGGAGCAGGTCCATTTCTGGAATCCTGGTGGGTTTCCAACCCTAGAGACGGGGCGTGGCAAGACCAAGAGAGGAAGGGACGCTTCAGAGCCTAAAGCTGGGGCTCCGGACACCAAGTACTGTCGCACCCTGGGCATCTAGCGACATCTGCAGGCATTTCTGACCCTCCCAACCTGGGGCACAGAGCTCTGTGCAGAGGGGACCCCCTGCAGCAAGTGACAGTGGTGCCAAGGCTGAGACACCCTGTTCTGAACCCAGCCTCATGGGTTCCTACCCCAACGGGGGCTGGCAAGCTTTGTCCCCCGTCTGCCTTGGGCGCCCCAGCTGCAGTCCTCACGGAGAGGCTGCTGCCTGACACAGCATGGCTTTGCAGCTGGGAGGTTTTATCCGACTGCCAGCACCAGGCCGTCAGGGCCCCACCAGGAAGCGCAGCCCGTCACCTCGCTCTACTTGTCACCACCTTCAAAGTGGGCTCTGCGGAGCTGGCCTTTGCCGAGGGCCACTGGAAGGAAGCACACTGGCTGGGTCCTCTGCTGACCTCACTCTGGGGACAACAGGGGCCAGGACATTTTCAGCCCATGTGCTACATCTCTGGTCCTGTGAAACACAGGATGGGACGCACTGGACACGGACACCGCGGGACCATACGTGATGCTGTGGTACCTGCTCCAGAGACACTTTATGCTGCATAACTGAGAAGTGTTTCTCGCAGCAGCAGGTCATGTGCTTCTGTGGAGGAGAAACTCTGAGGACAAGCGTGCCTGTGGCAAAGCACCAAGAGCCCCTGAGAAAGTGCCGCAGGGGCTTCTGGTCCCCGGGCGGCCCTCCTTCAGACCAACGCTAACCCAGCTCCCCAGAACCCCACACTCAGGAGCAGCACGGACGCGCCCGCCTCCCGCTCAGTGTCCTCATGACTAAAACCCCCCAACGAAACCCCTCTTGCTCCATTAGCGGGACTATTTTTTTTTTTTTTTAGGACTACTTTAAAGTCCAGAGAATTCTGAGGTCCAGATTCAAAGTCCTGATCTCCACCTGAGATCAGGATGGGCGCCCTTGACATCAGGCACCCTTAGGCCCGAGGGGGAAGTTTGGGGACAGAGTTGCGACAGTAATTGAGCTGGAAGGGGTTGCAGAGGTAGCTGAGTTCAAACCCCTTGTTTCAAAGCACATGAACAAAGCGCATGTGACCGTGGCACACGCGACAACCGGCAGTGCTGGAAAATCCGAATTCACACAAACCCCGAGTTCAAGAACACTGCCGCATGAAGCGAAGCTAAAGAAGGTAGCATTTAAGCCACAAGCGCACGACGACGTTTCTTTCTGTTCAGTGAGGCCCTCTGCAGGCCTCTCCGATGGGCTCCGGAGGCAGCCACAAGGCTGGGTCCAGGCCGGCACACTCTCCTCCCTTTCCCCAAAGACACCAGAGACTTCGACTCATGACACATTGTCTCTCATCAAACAACCTTGGTGTCTTTTTAACAGGTAAAGGCCATACCTCCTCCCTGCATCATTTTGTAGATTTTGCTCTCAATGTGGAGCTGAGGGTGTTTGGTTTTGACACATTCAAGCTTGATGGCAACTTCTTCTCCTGCAGCAATGTCCGTACCTTGGCAAAGAAAGAAAAGCACAGCATTAGTGACCGTGCGACCACACCTCACCCACTGTTACAGCACCAGGAAACAGGGCACCGTTGGACTCTTCCCAGAAGGACCAAATGATGGGCGTGCTCCACTTCCTGTTATGAGATGGTGTCAGTGGTCGACCAATCCCCATGGACAATTATCCGTATTTTCACTTTTTAAAACAGGAATATTTGATATCCCATCAACCACTTCCACATGTGCCCACTCAGATCACGTCACTAGGACCCAGAGATAGGCCAGCACGGTCCTCTCTGCAGCCTCCCATCTCTTCCAGCCTGAACCTTCTGTCCACCCTGGGGGTCAGCCCCAGAATGACTTGTGTTCCGGGGACACATTCTGTGGGGTCCCCTTTTCGCCACGCTGCCGCTGCCTTGATAGGCCATTCTCTAGAGGGAGGGCTGGGTTTTTACCAAACACCCACCTAGCCTCAGTCCACCCAGCCAGGGTACACAGCCGCTCACATGTCCAAACAGTCAGGGCACTTCTCCAGCAAGCGCAGCTCCCACAAGGTAGCAACTAAGCCTCCGCAGGCCAGGCCAGGGGGCATCCAGGGAGGCTCAGCAAGCTGCCTCCTTCCTGGACCACAGGGCAGCGCTGCATTTGTTACTGACACTAGGCCAGCAGGGGGACTGTTTTCAAAGCCCTAACTACACCTATGCAACGCATACCTGTCACACATCTTCTGTTAGTTTTGTGCTGAAACTGGCAGTATATCTGCTAATACCCCCGAGTATCGGCCCATGAGTTTAAAGGCAAACTTAGAGTTTCTACCTAAAAACATTACACCTCTGATTTACTCCAATGAGGAACTGCAATGTGACAACCACCACTCCGCAGGTGCCACACACAGATGCTGCTGACTTCCATCCTGACCCGAAGCTGCCTGCATACCTCCCTCAAGGAGCTTCAACTGCAGAGAACAGAAGTCTCGCATGGCACACACCCAGCTCTCCGCCCCTCTAAGTATAAACGCTCTTCCCACCCTCCCACCCCCAATAGTACGGTTATTAGTGACAAAACTAACACCGGCTCCAGCAGCCCAGACAGGACCCGGGACATCTCTCTCCCGGGGCACTGCAGTGTTGGGTAATGCCAGCTGGCCCGTCCCAGGGACTCGTTTCCCTCACCATCTAAGTTTGGCAGGGAGACCTGCAGGGTGAATCACGAGGGACTTGTGAAGATGGACAGGTTAAGGGCAAGGTCAGCAAGCCTCAGAACAATGACCCACCTGCAGGACAGCTGCCCACTGACATCCACACCCAGGAACCTCAAAGAAAGTCTCCTCTAGTGTGCGGCACGAGATGCGGCTGCTCGGCGAGCGAGGACCCCAGCAAACCTGGTGCCCAGCACTGCGTTCCATGGGAGTAACTGCCAACTGGTCCCTGCCAGTGACCATGCCAGGGTTAAGAGCTTCACATCGCGCTCCAGAGACAGACAGGTACACATTCTGTTCTTCCTGCCTGCAGTTGGGAGGAGCCATCCAATCACAAGAGAGATGACTTCACCGCAAAATTGACTGTGCGAAGGAAAAGTGAACGCAGAGTTCCTGTGAGGACCTGGAACTCTGAACTGAACTCGCCAGCCCAGGAGGAACGGATGACTCATCGCACCAGTGACATCAGCAACTGCACATGCCTCGCAGGCTGAGTAGTTAAGTACAGCCTCTGGTGGGAGCATTCGCTCCTCCAATTCTGTCAACACTGTCACCCTAACGAGCCAGGACTCAGGTCCTCAGTGAAACAACAGCCTGGGCTAGCACCTTCGAGAAGGCAGGGGACATCTTGGCTGCACCCCACTGTGGCTGATAAAGCTAACACAGAACAGTTACCCCTGTAAAACTTACAGTCTGGGGGCAAGTGACCACAGGCAACTCCAGAGCACAACACAAATTCCTTCCTCCTGTGGTTAGTGTGGGGCCAGCCTGCCCCCAGGATGACACACACGAAGGTCACCCTGAGTCTGACGACTCCAGATGGCGCTGGACGTGGGCTCTGCCACACGAACACGAGAGCAGCACACTGGGCTGCTTCCTCTGGGAGGCCTCGCCCACTGGGCACACGGACCGAGCAGACTCAGGTTCTGTGCGTTCAGGGGCCACTGAGCAAACCTGAGGCTCACCAGTCTGCAGCCCCGCGGTCCACGGACAGTGTTGCTCTTGGTCCCCAAACTGCCGCCCGTCCAGGAGGGGACACACACAGGACAGCGAGGAAGAACCAAGGAGCTCTGAGAGCAACATGACACTGCTGTAACACTTCCATATTATTTTGCAAAAGGATTGGTCTGCAACAAATTGGGACGTACAGCGCCTGGTGCTTCAGCACAGTCACCTCTCCAAGTACTGGGAGGTGGGGACAAGGATTTCAAAGCTACCAGCTGAGCTCTGGTTCCGGATTCAGAACAAGTCGAAACCAAGGGGCACATAAGCATTTCTTCAGTGTCTGTTTACACTAAGGTGTTCGATCTCCCCAACAACCTCAACTTGGGAGCGGCTCGGAGCCCCAGGCAGACAGGAGTTCCCTCCCGAGGCAGGTGGGAGCCTATTTCAGATAGAAGTCGGTGCTGGTCCTAGGAAAACAAACTATGTTTTCATTTGACAGACAAGGCAGATGGTATAGCCACTGACCCTAACCCCAAGCCTGACCCTGCCCTGGGACAGGGAGGGAACTCCCACTGAGGAGTGACAACCACAAAGAAACAGGGAAAGGCCTCACAGCAGCAGGGCAAAGGTCACCTGCAGGACAATTGTTGACAAGGCAGCTGACCAGGATCATGACCTCTCAGCTTAAGCCACCACCCTAAAGAACGCAGGCAGGTGTCCAGACTGCATTGAGTGTAGGCGACTGCTTTCCCCTCCTGACCAGCCAGCTGGCCAGCCAGCCAGCACTTTGGAACCCCTACTGTGTGTCCGACACCCCGCTGGGTGCCACCAAAGAGCAATGACAGTTGGCGAGGGGAAACCATGACAATCAGGTATGAAGGGGTTTCTAAGCTTTAGCTCCCAGAAAAGGGAAATGTGCACATTGTGAAGTAAGACCATGGTCTACCCGGGGGACAGGCAGACAGGCAAGGCTGTCCTCTGATAAACTGAAGGAGCGTCAGGATCAAGTACAAATGCCCACAGCAGGCAGGAAGAAAACCTCCATTCTGAGCAATCAGGAACGAGGGGTCCAAAGACCCAGCCGACAGACGCCGAGGAGAGCAGAGCTCCGTGAGAACGGGGGCGCACACTGCCCCTCGGACCTCAGCTCCTCACAGGCACCCCTTGAACCTGGCTGCACTTCAGAACAGCCCCTACGCTGACCACGGCACTGCCACACAGCCTGGGCTCCCGTACCCCAGCTTCCTGGTCACACTGGGGTTTGGAACACGGTTCCACGTTAAGAACACTGGCTCTGCCTTGCTTTTTGAACATTATCAAACGTATGAGACGCACACTGCCACCAAAGCGAAAGGACTTCGGGGACCCACTGCCTTGCAAGACACATCACCTCCAGCCACCAGGGGCTAAAGCTTGCGGGAAGCTCAAGCTGAGGGAGGCCGGGGAGTGAGAAGCTTCGCCTCATGCCCACCTGCAATTCCAGGTACAGGCAACCTTCTGCCTAAGCGTGTGCTGCACGCACGGAGAATGTGAGCACCGAGGCCTCCCCATCCAGCCCTGCCCAGGAGCCTTCAGGACCAGTCAAGCTTAGAAGGGGAGGCAAACTGAGGTTCAAGACTATACGTTTTGGGGTCCACGGTGGCCCCAGTCCAAGTACTTTCTGAAGCCCATGAATGGGAGGAACAGCCCCGAGATATGCCCCCCTTTGAAGGGGCAATTTGGGGAAGGGTTGGAATGACCTGGCAGGGCCCCGTGCCGCATGCCCGAGTCAGCCTGCAGGACACCGGGAGACAGGCCAGCACTGGGCCTTCCTGGTCCACGAGGCGCTCAGCAAACTGGAGGCCAGCCTTCCCTCCATGAACACACCGATTCCCACGAGGAGGACTCAATTCCTTAAGTAATGCCTAATTAGAGGCCTAAACAAACAGGAAACAACTACAGCACAAATAATGCAATCCATCCCCTGCTCTTTGGACCTGTCATCTTTGACCCTTAACTACAGTACACAGTGAGCTGCTTCAAACCCACCTTTTGCAGCCACATCTCACTCAAACTAGCACAGTCACTTCACATTTTCGGTGGGTAACTTGCAGTCTGAAAGGACTCCCATGTGGGCCAAGAGCCAATGCTGAGGGAAGACGCCTGGTTGTGTTCCGTCCCATACAATACCTCACGTGCACCCCGATGGTGGGCTGTGTGGGTGCTCAGGAGGACGTGAGAGCCAGCATCCATCCATCTTAGAGCACAGGGACAGAGACCGAGGACAGACTCCTCTGGCCTGGTCACCCGGACCTGTAGCAGGTGCGCCCACATGGCTGAGGCCCAAATGACGCAGTGGTGAACGAACAGGTGGGTCCCCACGGAGCTCCCACTCCCGACGAGACAGTTTACATCGTGTGACTGACCTGGTGACAACTGGTCCACAATGCAACTGTCCAAACCCAGCTTCGGAAAGCGCAGAGCTGTCTGGCAAGTCTGACCAGAGGACAGAAAATTTCAAGACATCTACTTTTTGATGCCTGTGCAAGGGTGACTAACGGACTGGCTTTTCAGCACAGCTCCTAGATCGTAGGTTAAAACTTTTGCCAAAATCTATTGTTCTATAAATAAGGCAAACAGCTTGCACTTACCCGGCCCAAAACGCTGCTGAGAATGCATTCGGCTGACTGCTGCATATAAATATTTAAATAGAAGAATCCCAGTGTCTCCAAAGTGTATTTCACTCAGCAGGACGGTAGGCAGAAATGTGGCATGTGACAAGGTTACTCTGCAGGGCACCGAGGCACCAAAAGCAGTTATGAACTTCCCCAACGAACGTGTGGGCCCCTCTGAAGTCTGCCAGCCCGCGAGGCCCTGCGTCCTCTCCAGGTGACAAGACGGAAGGACGGGCGTGCGGGGAGCACACACACCTGGGACCAGGTGAAGGCACAACCAGAAATACTGACAAGCGAAGTACTCCCGACCCTCCCTGCCAGGCACAGCAGCCAGAGGAAAACAGCAGCGCGGGGCTGCCCACCGCGGGGCCCGCGAACCCCCAACCTGCCACGGCGGTGCCAAACCCGGGGGTGGGGGCACAACTGACAGGCGATGCCTGAGAAACGCAGACACCTTCCTTCCAAACGTCCGACTTCGGGATTCAAGCCTCCTCTTATCACACATGTGTACGTGCGCGTTCGTTCGATGTAAACCTAAGCCGATCCAGAACATTCCAACACCAGCACGTTTTTCAAATCTACCTGGAGAATTTCACAGCCCAAGGGACAAGCGCAGGAGGACAGCTGGTCGTGTCCGCGCGGACCTGGTCTCCAGTCCCCTCACCGTCCCTCCTGTAACAGGCGCCCAGTCGGGACTCGGATGCGCAACACGTCCGCGGCCACCGCTCGACCGGCCGACGCCCGCCAGGGGCTGCTCAGCCGGGGCCGCCTCGTCGCGAAGGGCACCGAGGGGCGCGGGAGCCTCGCCCGGCCCGCCCCGCCCAGCCCCCCGCACGTGCGCAGGACGCGGGGGCCGCACACCGCCCGACGCCGTTTGTCCGTCTGCGGGTCACCGGCGCGGGCAGCGGGCAGCGAGGGCCTCGGGCCGCGGCCCGGCCACTGCCCGGCGGCCCCGGGCGCACGTTGGGGCAGGTGCCCTCGGGCCGGGCGGCGCGGGCCGCACCTCGGGAAGGCCACAGGGTCCCCGGGAAGCTGCGGGGTCCCGACAGGAGCGGGTCCCGGGGCGGGGCCGGGGTCAGGGGCCGGGGGCGGGGTCCCGGGCGGGCGCCGGGCTGGGGGCGGCCCCGGCCCGGGGGAGGGGCGCCTCACCAAGATAGATGTCTCCGAAGGAGCCGCTGCCGATCTTCCGGCCCAGCCGGTACCTGTTCCCGACTCTGAGCTCCATGGCGGCGGCGGCGGGCCCGGCTCGCTCCTGCCCTCCCGGCCGCTTCCTGGGTCTGAGCTCGGGGAGGCGGCGCCGCTGCTGCCGCTACTGCGGGTCCGGCTGCCGACTCCGCCCCCCTCACGGCCCCGCTTTCACCATCGTTTTCCGGCCGCCCCGCCGCTCCCAGCGCCTCAATAAGGGGCGGATGGGACAGTCCGAGCGCCGCCGCCCCTGCTCCGGCCCCCTTCGGCCCCGCTCGCCCTCTCCCCGTCGCGGATGGACTCGGATATTCCGGGCCTAAATTCCCCTTCAGCTGCCTGAAGGAGCCGCCGCCATCGCGCTGTGACGTCACTTCCCCTAGCAACCCGGCGGGCGGGGCCGCGCTGCCGGGGGCGGGGCCGCGCTGCCGGGGGGCGGGGCGAGCGGGCTCAGGCGTCCTTGCGAACCACCGACGCCCGGGCCAGCCCCTTATTCTCTGTGGCCCGGCGCCCCCGCCGCAGCTCCGCGGCTCCCACCCGGCCGCTTCCCGTGTGCAGCCTCCACGTTTGCCCCCGCGGGTGTCTGGGAAGCCAGGGGCTCCTGGCCACAGACCCGGGACAGGCCCGCAGGCAGCGCCCTCGGACTCAAAAGGAGGAGGGCCTTCCGCCCTGGGTCGGCGCCGGGAGGGAGTGACACTGGCCGGGCCACCGGGGACAGAGGTGTGCACGGCTCTTTTGGCCGCCCGGGACTTAGCTACTGTGCAGTCCAGGGCCTGCTACTGCCCCCGACGTCCTGTCCTACACACTCAAACCTAGGGCGGAAGGACGGAGAGGCACGTCCTCGGGTCTGGCGTCAGGCCTGAAGGGTGAAGGTGAAGCTACCAGGGCTTCAAAGGGTGAGGCCCGGACAGCCTGCCTCTCCAGGCCCATCCTCCTGGAGACTCAGTCAGCATTGTTATCTAATCTGTGTGCCGTCTGAAAGTTCTTCCTTGCAACAGAAAGCTGGAACGTTGAAGTTCAGGCTGATCTGGACTCCACTCCAGTCGCCGGGAAGGGAGTCTGGGAAAGGCCCCCAAACTGAGAAAAAAGGACTTCCATATGGACATTTCTGTAGGCCTATCCTCAACCCCAGCTAAAGGGAGCAACGGTGAAACAGGCTATTAACATATATGTTTGGACATCTAGCAAACACACTCCTGTGTGTACAGGGGTTACAAGAGGTGTGGGCTAGAGCAGCCAGAGCGGATGGTCAGGACCAGGCCCTTCCTGTGGCACAGGCAGCCTCAGGAGTGCAGCCTTTGTCGGAAAATATTTGGAGGTCCGGTTGGTGAGGCCGGCATCAATCCCTGAGCAATCAGTCTGTGGTGGTACCCAGAGATAGAAGGAGAGGCCGCGAGGCAGGCTGAGGAGTGGTGGGCAATCAGGAATGCCCCCGTCCCTGCCCAGTGGTTGCCCAGTTTTTCAGTCTTATGGGGTGGGGGTGGGTTTTGACAAACTAGTAAAATAGCCATGTTGGCAGAACTGATGATGGGCAGTGCCTGCTTCACCCACCAGAGAAAGCCACAAGTGCAAACTGGAACCAGAAAGGGGCCTGGAGCCCGCTCCCTGGAAATAATGGACCAGCCACTCCCTGAGCTGCCCCGGCTGATGGATGGCCTGCAGTCCCCTCCTGGGGCCTCAGTGTCCTGTCTCAGAAAGAAGTGGCAGCTCTTTGGACCATCCCAGGCCCCAGGTTTCTGTCTGCTTCACCTGTTTATTCACAGACTTGGTCAGGATAATCAGCCAACACATAATCGGTAACATGTGAGCTCTCCAGAACATTCTGTGACTCCCCATGACTTCAGCAAGAAGTTAAACTACATTGTCTGATCAGAGCTCGTCCCTAATGACTGGTCTCACTGCCTCCAAGACTACTGTCCACAGGCTGCTGTCCACAGCATGGCTGTAAAGATGGTTCTAGAGCTCACATCCCATGCAAGCACTGCCTGCTTAAAACCCACCCAAGTCGAACCTTCGTACTCCTGGAGGGAATGTAAAACAATGCAGCCACTTTGGAAACCAGTGTGGGGTTCCTCGAGAGATAAAGGCAGAGTTACCGTGTGACCCAGAAGCTCCACTCCCAGGTCGGTACCCAAGAGAACTGGAGACATCTGTCCACAGAGAAATTTGTGCACAAATGTTCAGAGCAGCGTTTTATTATTTATCACATGTAAGCATCTTTTTACAGCCCATATATCCGTAATGAATGAATGGATAAACCCTATGTGGTCCACCCATATAGTGGAGTGATTATTACACAACCATGTAAAGAAAGAAGCTCTGACACCTGCTACAATGTGGATGGACCCTGAAACGCTGAAGAAGCCAGATTCAAGGGGCAACGTGCTGTATGATTCTGTTTATATGAAGTGTCCAGAACAGACAAATCCACAGACCAGGAAGCGGATTAGGGCTGGGGCGCGGGCTGGGGGGAGACTGCTGATGGGCATGGGGGCTCCTCTTTGGGGAGGACCAAGGCATTCCAGAACTAGGTAGCAGATAAGTATGCAACATCATGAATGGACAACAAGCCACTGAACTGTACACTTTCAAACAGTTAAAACGGTGACTTTTATGTTAATTTTATCTCAATTGGAAAAAAAGCATGGGTCAGCCTCTGGGGACTGAACCCATCTTCCGTACTAAGATTTTGGAGGGTCCTCACCATCCCACAGGAATGATGACAGTTCCCTGATTGCATCAATGTCTCTGCTCAGAGCCCCTGCAAATGCTGCACCTGTAATGTGTTTCCCCCCCTCCTCCCACAGACACACACACCTTTGTTCAGCTAACTTCCTGGTCTTCCCCCTCCCCATGGATGCTGCAATGGAGACAGCCCAGCCCAGACTGAACAGGAGGGGAGGACCCACTACCTTTAAAGGCAGTGACTGAGAGGCTAGGCTGGGGTGGGGGTCAGGTGCCCAAGTTTCAGTTCCTGCTCTGCCTCCAGCTCTGCAACCTTGTGCTGGTAACTCAACCTCTCTGTGCCTCTGTGCTCTCATCTGTGAAACAGGAATAATAACAGCATCGAACCCTAGGGCTGTGGAGAAGGGTGACAGGGTTACCACGGGCACAGTTCAGAACAGGGCCTGGAAACAACTGCTGTATAAATATTAGCTGTTTATATAACTACTGTTTACTTGGAAAAGGAGCCATCACGCAGGCAGCAGCAGTGATGTTTGCCACCAGAGCAGCTGGTGGTGCCGACTGGACAGTCACCTCCCACTCAGACCCACCGGTGAGTCAGGACCTGTGCCCACCCCTCACCCTCAGACCTATGCCTATGCACGATGGGGGACCAGCACTAACGATTATCCCCATTTCATGAACAAAATTTGCCCACGGAGTTCTGGCCTAGGGGAGTTACGATGGACAAGACAACCATCACAAAGGGAATAGTGATTGCCAACTGGGCCAGGACTATGGGGGACCAGACGGGTTGCAGGATGCACCACACGTGGGAACCAGGCTGTAGTTCACAGCTTCCAGCATCTTCCAGAGGGAGGTGACTGTCCCTGAGATCTGAAGGAGGAATGACCTTGGTCTGGGGGAGGGGGCTCACAGGGAGGGCCCGCAGTGGGACCTGGGGGGTCTCCCAGGGGTGAGAAGCACCGCACGCACGAGTGTGTGTCCTGCACAGCTAGCGCGAACCACTGGCCGAGGAAAACTGGAAAATGCCAGGGTCACCAGGGCTCAGGCTCTGACTGGACAGGGGCACTCATGGGAGCCGGGAAGAGCAGCCTTTCAGGTTTACGGTGCTCTGTGAAAACCCCATGATTAGAGGGGCAGAGGTGTGAACCCCGACCCACACCAGGAGGGAAACGGAAGTGCGCAGATGCTCACAAGCAACGTCCCACCACCAGCCAGGACACAGGCAAGGCTGACAGAGGTTTCTTTTCTTTTTTTCCTTTTTTCAGAGATTTTATTGGGGAAGGGGAACAGGACTTTATTGGGGAGCAATGTGTAATTCCAGGCCTTTTTTTTTTTTTTTAGTCAAGTTGTTGTCCTTTCAATCCTAGTTGTGGAGGGTGCCATTCAGCTTCAAGTTGTTGTCCTTTCAGTCTTAGTTGTGGAGGGCACAGCTCAGCTCCAGATCCAGTTGCCGTTTTTTAGTTGCAGGGGGCACAGCCCACCATCCCTTGTGGGAGTCTAACCGGCAACCTTGTGGTTGAGAGGACGCACTCCAACCAACGGAGCCATCTGGGAGCTCAGTGGCAGCTCAGCTCAAGGTGCCGTGTTCAATCATAGTTGCAGGGGGCGCTGCCCACCATCCCTTGCGGGACTCGAGGAATCGAACTGGCAACATTGTGTTTGAGAGCCCACTGGCCCATGTGAGAATCGAGTTAGGAGCATGGAGCTCTAACCGCCTGAGCCACCGGGCCGTCCCTGACAGAGGTCTTTTGGGGGCAGAGTCCCAGAGATCAGTTTCGAGGCTCTCGGACTCATGTGGAAAGGTAATGGCTCGGGTAGTAGATGGCCATCCGCTGTGGCTGGGTGGCCATCAGCTGTTACCGGTTAGCCCTTAGCCACTAATATAACTGCTGTGGCTACGCTGGGGCGTTGGTTGGTTGGCAGAGAAGCGGATGGCGGATTGCGGATCGTGTGGATGCTGCTTCCTGTGTCTCCAACCCAGCCGCCAGCGAGAATATAGTGGTGTGAACCCCCCATCCATGGCTCCGTGGATGTTCTGTTTTGGCCTCACCATGTTCTGTGTTCTTATGTGGGGAGCAGGAGCTGAGACCCCACATTACAGGCCTCATGAAGGGGGGTGTCAGAGTTGGCTGGGATTCTAGTGCTGACAAGTGTTTGCTCTAGAGGCAGCCACTAGCCACACATGGCTATTAAATTAACTAAAATGAACTAAAAGTAAAAATCCAGTTCCTCAGCCTCAGTAGCCATGGTCCAAATGCTCAGTGGCACGGGGATCGGACAGCACAGCTCAGAACATTTCCATCATCCCTGGAAAGCTCGCTTGGGCCGCTGGGACCAGGGCGCTCAGCTAGGGTGGGAGTGGGGTGACATTTGGCAGTGTCCCATTGTCACAATCGGGGGATTGCTGGCATATCAGACCTGGAGGTCAGGGATGCAGTGCACAGGGTGGAGACCCCGCCCTAGAACAAGCCCAGTGCCTGATTACTGCTCTGCCCACTGGGTGGAGGGGGCCTCGCTGAGCCTGACTCTGGGTTGAGTGACCCAGCCCTGGTCAACCTCAAGCATGTTCTCTCAGGAAGCCTCTGGAGGGGCGTCCTGGTGCTGACGCAGGAGTTGAGGGTTCCAGGGTCAAGTCAGGGCAAGTTTGGGATGCTCTCCAACGGGGCTCACCCACAGGCCTGGGAGTGGGGGGGCGGGCAGTGCTGTGCAGGCCAGCATTGTGATGGGGTTAGGAGGTGGGGCTTTTGGCAGTGATGATGGCATTAGTGCCCTTATCAGAAGAGGCCTGAGAGCTAGCTCTCTCTGCCACATGAGGACAGTCAGGAAGCGGGCCCTCCCAACACACACCATGACTGCTGGCTCCGTGATCTTGGATTTCATTTCCAGGACCGTGAAAAATAAATGGCTGTTACTGCAGTCACCCAGTCTATGGTATTTTGTTATAGCAACCTGGAGTATTTACCCAACTGAGTTATAAACCTGCATCTACACAAAAACCTTCATGACAATATTTATGGCAGGTTAGTTCATAATTGCCCCAAACTGGATGTAACCAAGATATCCTTCAGTAGATGAATGGATAAACCAACTGAAACATTCAGACATCTGGACATTATTCAGCACTAAAGCAGTAAACTATCAAGCCACAAGAGACACGGATGAATTAAGTGCATATTGCTAAGTGAAGGAAGCCAGCATGTAACGCTACGTGTGTGATTCCCTTTACACGCCAATCTGGACCAAGCAAAACTGTGGAGGCAGTGAGAACAGTGGTGCTGGGGGTGGGTGTGTGGGGCTGCAATGCTGGACTCCTGAAACTACACATTTGTTAAAATCCACAGACTGTACAGCAGAAAGAATGAGCCTTAATGGATTTAATCATGCAAATTATAAAGAATAAATAAATCAAATAAATGCAAATGTAAAAGTATTACTTGGGAACTGGGGGTCTGAGGCTGGAATGACAAAAGAACATGAAAGCCACTCTGAGTGGGGAGTGGGTGCTAACCCAGGTCACGCTGGGAGTGGGGTCTGTGACACTGAAGGCAAAGGGAACCCCCCATAGACCTGCCCAGGTTGGTGACGTTTCCCACGGGGTACGCACTAACGATTCTGACACCACGGACGTGAACACTGGAACTGAACCACTGAATACACCGGTAGTGGGTTTCTCACTGCTGGAGTGGGAGTTTACAGGTGAGCAAAGGAAAAAGGCTGGAATGATCCATGAGGTAACAGGTTAGAGGCATCAGTAGCAACTCATGCTTAATATGGGCACTCATGGAAAACTGTAGATACAGGTGTGTGTGTACACACGCAGCTGAGAAGCACTGGCTCAAAGTAGAAACAAGCACACCCAGCACCATCTCTCGTTTGGTCACTCACACCAGTCTCCAAGGAACCAAGGCTACTTGGGGAAATGGTGGATTTGAGGATAGGGCAGAGAATTTAAACAACTTCATAGGTGGAGCCCTAATCCCAATGTGACTGTGTTTGGAGAAGGGGCCTTTAAGGAAGTGATTAAGGTTAAATGACGTCATAAGGGTGGGGCCCTGATCCTAGGGAACTGGTGTCCTTATGAGACAGCAGGAGTGAGTGTAGAGGACAGGTCGTATGGTATGAGGACACAGGGAGGAGGCGCCGTCTATAGGCCATTGAGAGAGGACTATTGGTCGGTGCCTTGACCTTGGACGTCCAGCCTCCAGAACTGTGAGGAGTAAATGTCCATTGTTTAAGCCACCCAGTCCGTCCATGGTGCTTTGCTATGGCATCCCTGGCTGATTCACACAGCGAGAAAGTAAAGACGTGCTCAAAAACTCTACGAAATAACAACCTGCAACTAGGGACACAAACAGCTCCCAATTGCTCAAGCTGCAACAATTGGAACAAAAGAAATAAGTGTTGGATTAAAACACAAAGTATAAAATAGACATCCATAGGTCAAACTGATACAAAAATGATGGATAAATAAAAGGGGAGAAGAGACACATCTCATGCAGAAGAATCCCAAGTAATGTGTGTAGGTGCTCTGCCCTCGGGGAGGGAGAGCACACTCCCCACCCCTGAAGTGTGGGGGCCGTGGTGACGTCCTCCCAAAGGGCACGGGATAGAGGAGACACCTGGAAGACACCTCAGCCAGGTGATCAAAGTCCCAGCAACATTTATGAGTCACGTTGAGAGCACGGACTCTGACGTCACATGATAAGAAGGGCACTTTGGCCTCCGTGGTCTTCCTCCCCCAAGCCCACGAGGCCAGAATAATGGTGAGAGACACGTCAGACAAATCCCAGTAGAGGGACAGTCTCCAGAACCCCCACCCAGCACTCTCGGAACTGCCAAGGTCACCCAGAACAAGGGGCATCTGAGAGATGTCCCAGCCCAGGGGAGCCTGCGGAGACGTGAGGACTAAATGTCATGTGGGATCCTGGAGCAGAAAAGGGACAATAAGTTAAAAACTAAGGAAAAAAGTGTGGACTTAAGTTGGTAATAATATTAAAATATCAACATTGGTTCATGAATTCTGACAAATGTACCGTACTTGTGTAAGATGTTGATAAGACCTTGGGTGCTGGGTGTGTGGAGACTCTGTGTACTAGCTTTGCAACTTTTCTGTAAATCTAAAATTGTTCTAAAATAAATTTATTTAAAAAGTATATATTTTTTTTCTGTAGGCTCCTGATTGTTACTGTAACAAGTTAGAGCTCTTCCCCATCATTCCCCGCTTGGTAGTAATTTTAGTGAGCATTTAAATCTATCATCCTTGAGATGCAAAAAATAGACACACACAAAACACATCTGAAGGGCTGTCTATGGTGTCAGGGACAGGAGAGCAGGGAATGAACAAGAAAATGCAAATAGATGAACCGAGAGAGAGCCCTGCACCTATGAATCACGATCATGTTCCACAGCATGAAGCTTGTGATGAACTTGACCCCCAGAGAAAGAAGGAAACTGGCTGTGAAATTGGCAGGCTAGTATGCAAGCCTCAGAACTTCCCTCCTTTCTGGTGAAGCCTCTAAGCCTCATTTTACTCTTCTGATAAAGGGGGCAGAGAGGGGAGGCACCAACCACCGTCCCCACCCCCAACCCCAGCAGGGCCTCCAGGTGAAAGGAAGGAAGCTCTTGCTGGGGCTAGGGGGAGTGGAGCTGCCCAGAGACACCAGTGCTGCACTGGGAGAACAATAAAATTGACATGTAATTTAAGAAACACACAAAGAGAACTATTTCAAAATACACAGAGAGACCTAGAAAGTAAGGAAAGAAGGACAATGCGCAAAAAGTACTCTTGGAAGACCTAAAATCGCCCTCCTGCCTGCCCCTCTCCTGTCAGTGAACCTTCCCTGGGATGGCTGCCTGCTTCTTTGGAGTTGCATTTTCTTGGAAGTCTGGAGGTGGGGAGGGGTGGCTGAGAGTTCTTCAGGGCCAGGGTCTCCCTGCCCAGGTGAGGACACTTGGTACCCCTATCAGAGGGGCCAAATTTAGCGAATAAACATACAAGACACCCAGTTAAACTTGCACTTAAAACGAACAAGGAATAGTTTTTTAATATGTGCAATATAGGCTAAGCTATAGGGCCCAAAACGTTAGTGGTTCCCTAGGGCGGGGGAAGGGGGTGGAGAGGGACAGCTGATGAGTGCAGGGCTTCTTTCCAGGGTGATGCAAGTTTTGCAGACTTAGACGGGACGCACAACCCCGAATACACTGACAACCACTGAACCGCACACTTTCCATAAGTGAATTTTATGGTAAGTGCACTGTTTCTCAATAAAGACCCTGTATTTAGTCGGGCAACCCAGTGTGCTCCTTCCAGAGGCGCATCCTCGTCACGTTGTCGGAACCTCGGACAGACGACTGCGCGGTGGCCCGGTGGGGGAAGAAAGACAGCTAGGTTTTCCGAGACCAGCGAGTCAGAATCCCAGACCCACACGTGACCATCCCGCCGGGGCGTGGGGGCCCCTCTCCGACCTCGGATTCCCAAGCCTCCCTGCCGGGCGCAGAACAATCCACGTGCCTATTTGGGAGACTCACTCCAAGTCGCTCTTCTGGGACACGCAGCAAGGGGAGGGGCTGGTCTAGGGGCCGCGGGAACCGTGCACCTCCATTCGCCTGTGCACCTCCATTCGCCTGTGCACCCGGCGCACCAGCACACATCCCGCCGCCGCCGCTTAGAGGTTCAGCGGCTCCGCCTTAAAGAGACATCCCTGGGTCCTGATTGGCCAGTTAGAATCATGTGCCGATACCCAGCCCAATCGCTGAGGCTGCGGCTTGTTGTACTGTGATTGGTCAGGGCCCGTCAAGTGCCGGGAGGTGCGTTGCTGGTCCCCCGCAGGCTATCGCCGATATAGCGGCCCGGAGGGCTCAGGTCGGGCGGAGGCCCTCGGAGAGCCAGTCAGATTAGG
This sequence comes from Rhinolophus sinicus, assembly GCF_036562045.2. Lineage (NCBI taxonomy): Eukaryota > Metazoa > Chordata > Mammalia > Chiroptera > Rhinolophidae > Rhinolophus > Rhinolophus sinicus. The sequence goes on from NC_133764.1 coordinate 40,860,474, forward strand.
GTTTCTCCGCACCCTCCGGGAACGCGGGCCGGCCGGCCCCGCTCGGAGCTCCGAAGCCCAGCCTTCCGGCAGCCTTCGCCCGGGGCAAACCGGACACTCAGCGTGGACAACCCCAAAAGACTGAACTCCTGCCCGTCGCCCCATCGCACCAGCGCCTGCTCGCGTTCTGCTCACCGACCCGTCAGGGTTTGGTTTAATGAAAAAGTTCACACTCAGTCAAGTTGAAGTAGTTTTACCTCGTCCCCCACCCAGAGTCTGCCGTTAACATTTCTGTACATCCGTCAGGCCGTCGTATTGTTAGGCCTGTAAGCATGTTACAAACATTTAAAATACAGAACTTAGACATACAAACATGGGGGAAAACCCTTTAAATCAAGAAAATGCTAAACTTTTTGGTGAGCAGGACAGGGAGAATACATGCAAATTAGTGGAAATGCTCCTGTTTGGGGGCTGGAGGTAGGTTTGCCGGTGCTCAGCATATAATTACACCATTGTAGTAAAACTATTATCTTTATATTACTAAATTGCACATATCAGTACTTCACCCAAAGTTTTTCAGCGCACATTAGCATGCAGTATTTGTTTATAGATTTGAAACGTTACATTTACAATGAACGAAGTACGTGAATCTTAATTATCCGTTCGCTGAATTTTAGCAAATACAACTGTGTACCCCAAGATGCCCATCACCTCAGAAAAATCCCTGGTGTGTCCCCCGCCCCGCCCGCCCCGCCCCTCAGGCAACCCCGCCCCTCTCCCCCTCTGGCTGCGCCCCCCACTCTGTCCCGCACCCTGTCCCATCCCTCCCAGGCTGTTTCCCACCGCACCTCTCCCCGCACCCCCAGGCTGCTCCCCTTCCCTGCACCCCTCGCTCCCAGGCTGCTCCCCCCGCCGCTTCCCAACCTGGGAGACCCTGGGGACCCTCGGCGGCCGCCGGGCCCTGGACCGACTTGGATGTCGGACGCCTTTTTTTTAGCACCCACGTGGTGGGCGGTTCTAACTCCTGTAAAGATCGCCTTTCGCGACTTTCCCTCCTATGGGTCTTCCAAAGCCGAAGAGCGCGGTAACTGTGCTTTTAACTCAGAAAAAGGCGCGTCCTAGCTCGCAGTCACCACGTCCCACCAGCGAGTCCATGTCCCTCTGTCCTGACCCATTTCCTGCTTCATGATCCCAGGAATCACCTCCGCATTACTCTTCAGCCTTGCCCACAATGACTGAAACAGTAAGGAAACGGAAGGATGACGACGTCCCCTGGACAGTGACGCAGCCGTGACTCGAAGCTGGTGCTGCGGCTCCGCAGGGTGGAAGCACCCAAAATCGACCAGGGGCCGCCTGCAGAAGATACCTGACAGGAAGAGGGATCAGAGAGGAAGGGGCCGCGCAGCCTGGGTCCTGGGCGCCGGTCTCGGATGGCCAGGTCCTCCCCGCATGTCGCAGACTCCAGGATCAGGAGCGAAAAGCGCATTTCTCACTCGGTTAGCCCTTGCCCGGCGCGGACACTCTGCCACCGGCTGGCTCTGGACCATCTGCTGTGCCCGAAAGGACCCAGGCCAGTTGTGCGATCTCTTAGGAAGCCTGTGCTTCAAACATACTTGATATAAATACAAAGAGGCTTTCTGTGTTTACATTCTTATTAAAATTTCTAATAAAGATTTTTATTTTCTTTTTATTTTTACTTGTGTGAATTATTGGTGCTCTGAATTAAAAAATAAAAAGAGGACTAGTGTCAGCTTCCTGGCACACAGGGGTGAGGACTGAGGACCAGACCACAGGTAGGGGGAGGGGGAGGAGGCCCTGGAGGAGGTGTGGCCCAAACCAGCCGGGAGGGGTGGAGCTATGAGAGAGGCCGGCAGGGCTGGGCGGGGCTGGAGGGCGGGGGAGCAGGTCTCTGTGCCGGCGGGCGTGCGTGGGTGCAGACCTTCCAGAACCTTCGCGCATGCCGCATGCCTGAACGTGGGTCTCCTGAACCAGGAGAGCTTCTTTTCTAGTTACTTCCGATGTGAGTTGAGTCATCTCCCCAGGATGCTCATGTGACTAACAAGCAGGTTCCCATACTAAGTACCCCTGACTCCCCAGACTCATTGGTGAGCCCAGGCCAGCATCTACCTGGATGTGTGGGCTGGGAGCTCCTGGACTGTGAGGCGAGTGACCGAAAAGATAATGAAAGACTCTAAACCCAAAGTCTTTACTGTAACCCAGAGCCAATCTTCTTAAGAACTGTGACACCCCACTGTGCCCCTAGCCTTCCTGCCCAATGCAGGGCCACCCCTGGGGCTGGACAGAGTCCCAGCCAGAGCAGTGTCCCCCAGCAGCCCTTTCAGAGCTCAGGTGGGGTGGCTTTTTTGGGTCACTCTGCCCAGTGTGACCCCCCACCTATCCCCAGGCCTGGTGCAGGGCAGTGTCCACCCCCGGGAGGGGAGCAGCGGGCAGACTGTGTGGGGGCTGGAGGGAAGCATGAGGAGGGACAGCTACCTGTGGCCCCGGGGTGTGTCCGAGGTGCCCAGGGCCTCAACAGATCAACACAGCCGGACGCTGGTCAAAGCGGTGAAAACGGACTTGATTCAGTAAGTGTCAGTAGGTACCAAGCTGAGCTCCATTCCAGACCTGAGGTTAATGGGGGGATAAGGGAGCTGGGAGGGGGCCGGTTCAGGAGGGTCAGGCAAGTGAATAATTACAAAAGCAGGAAGGGGATGTGTGTGAGCCCATGTGGGCCCCCTAACTGGTGGGAAGGCCCCATTTCACGTGTTGGCCAGAACCCCTCTTGGCGGTCAGAGGTGAGGAGTAGTGGGGTCTGGGAAGGGACAGCAATCCTCCGTTCCAGGGAAGGGGCGGGGACAAGCTGCAGGCCTAGGAGAGGGCATTGAAAACTTGAAGGACAGTGGCCTTCCACACTGCTGCATGACCCTGATATTAGCAACAAGCCTAACGCCCAGGCCGTCACCATTACAGGTTTCATGCCCAAACCCGAGGCCCGGGGATGGGAAGCTGACAGGGCCTCAGACCCTGCAGGCAGTTGACTGGGGGGGGGGGAGGGAGGACATCAAAACCCCAGCCAAGGTCCAAGGAGCCAAGTGCAGGCGAACTGAGCCGGGCTGGGGCTGGGGGTCCCGTGCAGAGAGGCAGGGGCTCCGGCTGCGCTTACAGGTTCGCATGACTAGGGATTGTTTTGAGGATTCAGCCTCCACTGTCCATCGTGGGGCTGGAGGTCACAGGGAGGGCAGGTAGAGGTCGGAGGTCAAAGCCCCCTGCCAGAAGCTGGACCCCATGAGGGCAGCCTTCAACTTGGAAGAGAGGGGTGTCCTGAGGAAGAAGTAGACACGCCTTATCACAGAGCCAAACACACAGGCCCATCCTTCCTTCCTGGCAAGTCTCAGGGGCTGCCTCATTCGCCTCAGCTGCCGCCAGAGACAGGGCCTATGTTAAGGCCCAAGCCTGGAGCCTGGTTAAGGCCGGGCTCAGGCCCCTGCAGAGGTTGCTGTGAAATGAACCAAACTGTAATGCCCCACCCCCGAGTCCCCCCATGACCCCCTCATCGACGTCCTCTGTGATGGGACCCTCTAACTTCGCCCAGTTTGAGGAGTTTAAGTGCCCTCCGCCTTTCTGGTCATCAACAGGAGGGCACTGATCTGTAAACCAGACCTCGTCCCCCACAGCATGGACCATGTGGACTACAGGGTTTTGAGACATTTGCTAATTCTTGGGCTTGGGCGAAGATGGCATCTGGTGCCTGCATGTCTTTAGTTACAAGTGAGGCTGAGAGCTTCACGCCTGGCTGTGTCATTTCTTATGTGTTTGGGACTTGCCTGCTCACGCGTCTCCTTCTGATCGACCTCAGGAGCTCTTTCGCCCGTGAACAAAATGGGCTCCTCGTCCTCTGTCTCCTCCAGCTCCCCACAGACTGACTTTGGGACATGCGCTCTGCTGTCCCCTACAACCCCAGACTTCTAGGTTGATTTTTTTTTTTTTTTTTAGGTTTTATTGGGGAAGGGGAACAGGATTTTATTGGGGAACAGTGTGTACTTCCAGGATTTTTTTTCAAGTCAAGTTGTCCTTTCAGTCTTAGTTGTGGAGGGTACAGCTCAGCTCCAGGTCCAGTTGCCATTGCTAGTTGCAGGGGGCGCAGCCCACCATCCCTTGCGGGAGTCGAACTGCCAACCTTGTGATTGAGAGGACACGATCCAACTAACTGAGCCATCTGGGAGCTCAGCAGCATCTCAGCTCAAGGAGCCGTGTTCAACCTTAGTTGTGGGGGGCGGAGCCCACCATCCCTTGCAGGAGTCGAGGAGTTGAACTGGCAACCTTGTGGTTGAAAGCCCTACTGGCCCATGTGGGAATCGAACCGGCAGCCTTTGGAGTTAGGAGCATGGAGCTCCAACTGCCTGAGCCTCTGGGCCGGCCCTAGGTTGGTTTTTAAAGTTCCAAACCTCAGACCCCCCCAAACTATCACAGAATGTTGTGGGGCTGTTCACTTCTCCAAGAGAGGGTGACAGCCTGTGACCCTCGCCCAGCGCATGGGAAATAGTCTCAAGGCTGGGAGGCTCCATCTCTTGTCAAAGCCCCCTGCCACCTCTGGGCCTCAGTTTCCCCATCTGTCAAGAAGGGACTGGACTCCAAAAATTTGGTGCTTCCTTCCAGGCCAGGTGATCAAGCCAGGAAACACTGGCTGAGCCCTTCCCTCCAGTGCCCGATCCTACCGCCAGAGGGCAGACGGCCCTCCCGGGAGCCCAAAGGGCCCTGAGCTGCATCGTTAGATGGGAAGGCAGTTGCCACAGTGAGAACCCCGATGGGTTAGGGTCCCACGATGCCCACAGGGGGCTGGGGGACCCCCTGCCCTGCTCAAGACCTGTCTCAGCCACCGTGATGCATGAGACCAGGTGCTCAGATGCTGTTGGGGAGTTTGTCACCCACATGCAATAAAGGCCCTCAGAGGCAGGTCTGGGGCCCCACGGATCCAGCAGACTGAGAGGTGAGGGCAGAGCAGGCAGGGCATGGTGGGGAGGGGAACGTGCAGTGCAGGGTGTGACCTCAGGGCGCCTCCCTTGTTCGGACCCCTCCCCTGGCTCCCCAGGAGCAGATGGACAAGCCTCAGGCCCCACAAAATGGACTCTGCCTGGCAAGGGGTCCTGGGGTCAAGGGGAGGATGGCCAACTGAGATGGGTGGTACCCAGGTTGCTGGACAGAGATGGTGGGGAGTAAGGGACCAGAACACATGGGCTGGACTGAGCCATGTGCCAGGAGGTGCTGGGGCAGGACCAGCCAGCAGTGGGAGCACAGAGAGGACTGGGTGGGGCCATTCGGTCCTCAGCCCTGACACGGGGGAGCAGGGATGGTGGCCTACCAGGCGCCGATCCAAGCTCAAGGCAGGTTCTCTGGGTGAAGGAGCACCCCTGCTCTCGAGTCTGGGTGTGGAGGGCATCAGGGCACCCTGGAAAGAAATAGATGAGGCAAGGAGGGGCAGCGGGTGACGACGGGCCTTACAGCCCTGGCACTGGAGCTGAGGGGGCCCAGCACACTGACAGCCAACCTGGAAGACACACAATGTCACGGGGAGGGGACGTGAGAGACAACCCGACTTATAAGCAGCCTGGCTACAGGTGAAAGGATGTGACTCTACGTCGCAACGGCCGCCCACCCAAGCTCGGTGACCAATCAAAGGGCGTCAGTGTGTCCCTGGGACCCCGTGGTTGGAGGATCACAGGCTTACAGCCAGCTTCCAGGGCTGACCACTGCTCTCCAGCCCCACGGCCCAGCAGGTGACAGCCCCTTGGCAGGGGGAGGTGGGGCCCAAGGAGATGGAAGACCTGGAGGACTCCCTCTCTTCCTGCTCACTCCGCCTACTAAGTCTTGGGTGAGCGGCGATAGTTTCATCCCTAACCTGCGCACGTGGATGTTTTGCTGACTCCTTTTTCCTGCTGCCTGTCTCTGAGGATGTTGGTTACTCTGGTCCAGGTGGCCATCGCCTCCTGCTGGGGCCGCCCTGCCCAGGACTGTAGGTGTCACACCACAAACCTGGAGGGGCCCAGGTCTGGCTGAGAAGAGAACACCAGACTCGGAAAGGGCAGAAGAGAGGCAATTTATTCTCGGCAAGCCTGGGTTGGGGGCCTCTCCCCGCCCTCTGCCAGGCTCCCCGCTGTCCTGGACCCAAGTCTGTCCAGCAGAGAAGCCCCTCCCACCATGTGAGGGAAGGGCAGCAGCAAGATACGGAGGCATTCTCCCTGGTGACTCCAAGGTGCCAGGGCAGCTGAGCAGGGTGAGCAGGGCAGCCTTGAAGGTGGGAGGCAGGCACGGAAGGCTTCCTGTAGGAGGTGCCAGGAGCCACGCCAGGCCCACTCCTGGTCAGAGGGAGGCCTGGGGCCTCACTGATAGTGGTTGGGCATGGACATGGTGTTGCTGTGGCCAGGGCTCCCCCAGGTCCCTGCCCACATTGGGGCTGAGTTCCCAGGCCAGGAGACTTGGGCTTGGGCCTGGCCTGCAGGTGGCTGTGGCATTGGTCTGCCATGGTGGTCTCATGGGAGAACGTATTTTACTTATCAACCAGTTACCTGATTTATGAGTGAGAAACACACAAGTGCCAGGATGTGGCTGCTATTTGTGATATTGCGGGTGTTGGGGGTGCTGGGCAGGTGGGGGTGGCTGCGGGGGAGCGTGACGGGCTCCGGAGGATGGGGGCTGCAGGACTGAGCCGACTGGGGCGGATGTGAAGCCAGTGGGTTGTGAGAACTCGGTGGTGATGTGGCAGGCCCAGCAGCTCCTTCCTGCCCGCCCCCACCCCCAGCAACCCCCAGCCCAGTGGAACCGCAGACTCAGGGCAGCCTCAGCAGGCAAGACAGACAGACAGGTGCTTGTGGACAGATTGACACTTCACAGCAGCTGGGCTCTGCACTACAATGAGGGGCTTGGGGGGGGGGTCTCCTGCCCCTCCCCCCCAGGTCTGCAGACCGTCAGGCTCCGTGAGGGCAGCAGATGAACTTATCTGCTGCCCTGACCCCTCTGCCAGTGCCGAGGACGGGCCCTGCTGTCCACCGAGGTCCTCCTCCTGCCCAGAACATCTGCTTGTGGTCTCACACCGACAGGCAGGGGCTGCATCCCACTCTCTTTTCAGCCCGGGCAGCCCAGCCTTGACCGTGACCTCTACTCCTGCCATGCGCCAGGCTGTCCAGACTGAACGTCCTCAGCCTCCGTCCACTCCCTGCACTGCTGTCCTGGGCTGAGTCACTGCCTGCTGCCACCCAGCCAGCGGGACCCGGTGGTCCCCTCGGTGGGCTCACACATCTCCCAGCCCTCCAGGAGTGAACGTGGGGCCTGGCTCCCCCTCCTCTGTGCCACCTGTCCCACCCCTCCTCCCTGCATTCCTGCTAGGTCCCCAGACACTCGGGGAGCCCCACCCAGTCAGCACAGCGCCCTGCTTCTCCACGGTCTCAGCTATTTTTCTGCTGACGCCCCCTTGCCTCCCAGATGCCTGCTCTCTGAGGACGGGGCCCCTCGTTGGTTTATGCGCTGCTGTGCCCCCAGCACCTAAACCTGCACCCATGCAGGGGCCGCTCGGTCAGCATCCGGATGGACATAGAAGTCACTTATTTACAGGAAAGAGAACCTGCGGCCCTGGTCCCACCTCAGGCCCCACACTGGTTTCAGTCTCGTGGACGCTGATCTGGCACGGCCAGCCTGTCCCTCCCGCTGAGCACCCAACACCCTGCCGTTGGGGGCCCAGAGCTGACCGACAGCAAATTCGGTGTGTGGCAGGCCTCATAGTTCCCGCAGTGGGACAGGGGCTCGGGCTGGCCTCATGCCCCCAGTGGGGTCTGTGACCCGGGATCAGGGCTGCCCCTCAAGTACCCTGGTCCCTACCATAATAGAAATAGCCATCCCACCTCACTGTGCCTGGAGGCTGTGTGAAGGTGGGGCACACTGGAGTGTCACAGCACCTCCAGGAACCACCCAGCGGGGAACAGGCTAGTTTGCTGAGCAGCAGGCCTCAGCCCCTCCCAAGACCTGGAGGGCAGGTGTGCTGTGAATTTGCTAGAGAACTTTTAACCACAGTGGAACCCAGCCTCCTTCCACTGAGCTTGCATGCCCTGCAGCCTCCAGGCCTGGCCACGGGGGAGTTGATCTGGGGACCTGTCAGTGGGATTTAGCGGGGTCTATTTATGGGTGTGCAGTGCCTCCAAGATAGATGAAGTGTTTGCTACCTGGGGCCTCTGCTCTTCAGCACCCATGAAAACACACGTTTTCAGCTCCAGGAGTGGGCTCCATGATGCAGCCTGACACAACTATAACCACACCCCCTTCCTTTTTCTGTTGATGAAAATCTTGAAAAATAGAATTTCTGGGGTCCCTGTATCTGTGGGCACTTGTTATGTGTGTTCCCAGCTAGCTCAACACATCCCCCTCTGCCCGCACCTATTGTCCTGGTCAGGGCTGTGCTTTCAGATGAAACAGCATTTAAACTCTGCATTTCTCTCTCTAGAAAACCACCTCCCAAAATCATGGTCATCTGAAGGGGCAACCAAAGAGGGGGCAGTGAACTTATGCAGCAAAAAGTAGAATGATTGGTGGTGTCCGTTAACTTAAAAATATTTTTACTTCCAGAGTATTTTGGATGATTTCTAAAATCTGTGATTTCTTTTCTTGTACTAAGTATTCGCTTTTGTCCCTGATCTTGCGCCTGTGATTTCATGTTTGTTTCTCTCGCCAGCGCCTCTGTCTCCATGAGCTCCAGCCCTGGGGCTAGACCTGATTCTCAGAGCTGCCTGTGCTACTCTATGCTTCCTCCTCTGGGGTGAGAGGGCAGGATGAGCCGCAGGCGGTGCAGGGGTGAGCACACAGCTCCCAGATGGTGCAGGGGTGAGCACACGGCCCCCAGGTGGTGCAGGGGGTGACAGAGCCCCTCCAGATGTTCCAGGATAACTGAGTCCCTCCCTGCCCTCCTCAGACACCCTGGCACTCTCTTCAGTTCTGCCTGTTACTTGTTACTCCTGCTCCCCATCCCCTTCCTGCTCTCCCTTCTTTTCTCCCAATACTTAAGGGTATTATTCCATGTCTTCTTGAATTCACGGCTATATCTGAGAAGTCTGATGTCACCTGAGTTTTAGGGTTTCCTCTGCTTTTGAGGCACGTGTCCCTGGGATGTCTAGACATGGGGCTCTGTCCCTCTCCTGGCTGTCCTCCACAATTCCTTTAATGACAGTGCCCTCCCAGCACCACCCCGGGAACGCCATCCTTACCCTCTGTCTCAGGCCTCTGGCGGCTGCCAGTTCCTTCTGTTCCCTGTGCCTCTCAGGGTCCCTTCTGCCTCCTCCTTCTGGAGGAATTCCTCTCTTCCTGCTCACTCCGCCTACTAAGTCTTGGGTGAGCGGCGATAGTTTCATCCCTAACCTGCGCACGTGGATGTTTTGCTGACTCCTTTTTCCTGCTGCCTGTCTCTGAGGATGTTGGTTACTCTGGTCCAGGTGGCCATCGCCTCCTGCTGGGGCCGCCCTGCCCAGGACTGTAGGTGTCACACCACAAACCTGGAGGGGCCCAGGTCTGGCTGAGAAGAGAACACCAGACTCGGAAAGGGCAGAAGAGAGGCAATTTATTCTCGGCAAGCCTGGGTTGGGGGCCTCTCCCCGCCCTCTGCCAGGCTCCCCGCTGTCCTGGACCCAAGTCTGTCCAGCAGAGAAGCCCCTCCCACCATGTGCAAGATACGGAGGCATTTTCCCTGGTGACTCCAAGGTGCCAGGGCAGCTGAGCAGGGTGAGCAGGGCAGCCTTGAAGGTGGGAGGCAGGCACGGAAGGCTTCCTGTAGGAGGTGCCAGGAGCCACGCCAGGCCCACTCCTGGTCAGAGGGAGGCCTGGGGCCTCACTGATAGTGGTTGGGCGTGGACATGGTGTTGTGACGGCTACAGGACATATCCTCGTACACCACACTCACCGAGCTCTTATCCTTCACACAGCAGAGTTTCTTGATCTGAAACATAAAGCCTGTCTTTCTCAACGGGGGGCCAGCTGGCTCAGGGCCCCCTCGTTTTTCAAGGTACACCCTCTCAGCAAGCTGGGCCTGCATGAAGCCAATTCACGAAGGGCCTCCCAGCCCCCCAGGTCTCCTGAGTTGCCCTAGGCCTACTGTGTTTCCCTGAAAATAAGACCTAGCCAGACCAACAGCTCTAATGTGTCTTTTGGAGCAAAAATTAATATAAGACCCAGTGTTATTTTAACATAAGACCGGGGCTAATATAATATAGTAGAATAGAATAGAATAGAATAGAATAGAATAGAATAGAATAGAATAGAATAGAATACCAGGTCTTATATAATGTAATATAATATAATACGATATAAGACCGGGTATAACATAATATCTGGTCTTATATTAATTTTTGCTCCAAAAGATGCATTAGCGCAGATGGCCCGGCCAGGTCTTATTTTCAGGGAAACACGGAAGGCGAGGTGGAAGGGGCTGGCACAGAGGGCAGCAGTAGGGAGGTAGAGGATGGCGTGACCTTGCCCCTAGGATCTGAACAGATACAGGCTTGGGCTGCTGCCAGGGAATGTGGAGCTGGTGGAGCTGCACAAACAACTGAGTGACCAGGGGCCCAGCTGACCCTCTCCTGGCCCCTGTCTCACAACTTTCCCTCCCACCTCACACACACTCACACATGATTTCACTCCTATAGACCTCATACTCACACTCTCACACACATGTTCACACGTGCACACTCTCAGTCACATGTAGGCATTGCGATCTCTGAACTGGTCTCTCTGGACGTCCTCTCACCCCCTCCTTTAAACGTTTGACCAGGACGCATCTATGGGCCCCACGCCCATCCCTGCCCACCTGCAAGTCCCTAGGACTCCTTGAGGCTCCAGTTCTGGGGTTTTCCTCCCACCTTGGACCCTCAGATCTCCCAGGGACTCTGATGGAGGGGATGCATGGGTGCTGGGGTTTCCCATGTGTCCAGCTCCCTGGGGCTTAACCGTTCTCCTTCCCTCCTCGCTCTCTGAGAGCAGCTGGCTTACAGGGACACAGGTAACAACCAGGGCTCACACTGACCTGCGTCCTCCTCAGGACACACACGGCCCCCAGCCCCAGCCCGATGAGGAGGAAACCTACAGCCAGGGCCACGGGGAAGGCGACGTGTATCAGCTGAGCCTCCTGGCATGTGTTCACTGCTTGGGACAGTGTGTCTGGGAAGAAGGAATGGAGAGAGGTAGGGGAGTCCATGAGAGCCTTTGGGGTTCAGGGCATGGAGGGGCTCTGAAGTGGAGCAATCCAGGAAGCTTCCTGGAGGAGGCAGGCTGGAGCTGGAAGGAACAACTACAGCAAGCGTAGAAGGAAGGTGCCCAGACAAGAGCAGGTAGAGCCGGCCTGGCCAGCCAGGCCCCCAGGGGTGGGTTCGCTCCCTACCTGTCACCACGACCAACATGCTGGAGTCACAGACATTCATGTGCTTGATGCCCTGGCATACATAGATGCCAGTATCTGCCAGCTGCAGGTGTTGTATGGTGATGGTCAGGTTCTGCGGCGACTCCAAGAAGGTGATGCGGCCCCAGAACCGGTTGTCCACGGTGGGTTCCATCTCATCCTCATAGTAAATCACGTTGGCCTGGTTTGACCCCCAATTTTGCTTCAGGTAGACCCCGCCGTGGGACGGGTCGAAGGAGCAGGTGATATTGATGGAGCCCCCCTTTGGGCTGATCACATAGGGGAACTGACACACGTCTGCAGGAAGGACCCACCACTGTCACCACTGGCCTGGCCAGAGGGGGCATGACCATCCTCCCTGCAGGGGACCGTGGCAGGAAGGAGAGGCCTCACTGACGGGTCACCACAGACTAGGCACCTTATGGGAGCCTTGGAGCAATTCAGGGTGCCATCACCCCAGTAGCTGTACTCAGTTCTGAAGGGTCCTGCCAGCCTGCCTGCAACCTCTCGCCCCCAGGGTCGGGGGAGCTGGAGCAGGGCTTCTTCCTTCCAAAGCAGCCAGCCCTTCGCTGAGTGGCTCTGACCACTCTCCCTGCCTCTAAGCCTGTCTCTTTTAAATGACAGTCCCCAAGGTAGCCGCAGGCACTGTCCCATCTCCCTTTCTCCAATGCTGGCTGCCTCAGTTCCCCCAGCATTTCCAGTGGCTCTGTTGGGTGGGCACATCTTTGCTTGTCTGTGGGACACCCAGAAACACCCCTTGTCTGCCCAGTTGGGCTCAGCAAAACCACCTTCCTGGTGCAAACACAAACCTTCAACATGATTCAAACCTCAACTTCTCTGCAAACTAAATTCTGCAGTTTTGTTTTGGGTTTTTTTGGCACAAGAATTGTGCCAGCGAGTCCCCCTGCAGCCCCCACCCATGTAACTGATCTTCCTGTCTTTATTGCACAATTTCACACACAACTGTTGAAAAAAGCAAACTGAATTGTGGAAAGCCCCAGACAGGCAGAGAACAGAAATGAAAGCCACGGGGTGCTGTACCAGACACCACCAGCGTCTAGGCACTGACTGTTTTGTGTCAGGCTCTGTGGGAAGGTCAGTTTCAGCATCCCCGACCACCCCCTTCCCGGGAAGGAGCGCACCCAGGCAGGTGGGGGCACTGAGCCCACTGAGGGAGGCTGCAGTGGGGGAGGCGACGAGGGACAGTTGGGAGCACTTACCTTGGGTGGCCAGGGCCCCAGGCAGGGCCCCTGCAAGTCCCAGGAGCAAGGGGAGCAGACAGAGCCCTGGAGCCATGCTCACAGCGACCTCGCCCAGTGCTGGGGAAAGGCAAAGTCCCTGTCTCGGGTCAGCAGACTTCCTGTCTGCAGCAGCCAACTGTGCGCCACTACCCAGAAAGTGCTGCACCAAAGCCCCAGTGAAAGGTCAGTTCCTGGTGCGCTCAGGGTGGGGGTGGAACAGAAGGCAGGCAGGGAGGGTGGCTGGTGGGGGCCCCTCTGGTAGGGCTTCCTGGAGGCGGTGGCATGGCGAGTAGAGGCCCTCGTGCTCTCCCACAGTCCCACTGAGTGCCCACAGGTGACTGACTGTCCCGGCCCCCACCCCTCCTGCATCTCCACAGTGCACATCAGGGGATGGAGACAGGATGGTGGGAGGCACATGAGCAGGAGAAAGGGGGCCTGGGTGGGGGTCAGGCTCCAGCTGCCCTAGTCCTCTGGGTCACTTCCTACCAGAACCTGATTTGTGGCCAGGAATCTGGCCTCTCATGTCAGTCACTCCCCGCAATGTGGGGGCTGGACGGGGGGAGAGAGAGAGGAGGGGGACAGGCTCTGCACTGTAAGGGCCCAGAACTAAATCTCCTTTAGAGACATGCTTGAAAATACAGATAAGCAACAAGAAGAAATCACACTCACGGACCCAGACCTGCTGTTACCTTCCAGCTTTCCTGTAGGGGGTGTGCTGGGGTCACAAGGACTCTCTGCCCCCCCATAATCTCAGTATTAAAATGACCTTTGATTTAATTTTGAACGCAGAAACATTTTTGTTCTGTTTTAGGCGAGATGGAATAGATTTCTGTCGCTCCCCCAAGCAGAAAGGCCCCGGGTGCCTTGCCCACTGTGTCTGACTGGCCTGCCCTGTGGTGGCACAATCCCAGCATTGCAGTAGCTGAGCCTTATTTTAACACGCGAGATTCAAAAGCAGCCAGTTCCCGCGGGGCCACAGGTGGCAGCACCACCAGGGACCCCACGTGGGGTCCTTGTAGTGAGTGGGAACTTCCACAGGTCTGCGTTTCTCCGATGCCTTGGGACGTTGTGCCACTTTGACACAAAGCAGCTTCTTTTAGAGCTTTAGGTATTTTTCCATTTATTAATACAAAAGTTTTATTTCCCAGCTCATTTGATGGTTTCTTGATTGTGTTATTTATTTTATTCATCTTAAGCATTAGCGTTATGGATGCTTTTCAAAGAATTGAATGTGCAACTTGTAGAAAAAGCCCTCCGAGTGCTCATTAAAAATGCCAGCTAATTTACCTACTTTCGTGTTTACATGTGGAGGCTTTAAAAAATTTATTTAAAAAAAAATCTCAAGGATCTGTTGCCATTAAAAATGCATCTATAGGGCTGGCTGGCCTGGTGGCTCAGGTGTTTGGAGCGCCGTGCTTCTAAAGCAGAGGTCGCCGGTTCGATTCCCACATGGGCCAGCCCATGAGCTGCGCCCTCTACAGCTAAGACTGTGAACAATGGCTCTCCCAGGAGCTGGGCTGCCCCTGAGCTGCTATGAGTGGCCAACCGACCACTGGCAACTGACTTCCTCAGCCGGAAGGAGGTGGGCGGGTAAAACAAAAATGCATATATAGGTATATGCAGGGGCGATTATGAAGACATCTGGCATAAATGGGTTTGGGGTGGGGGAGGGCCAGCAGGCAGTGCAGATGGGGCAGGGGGCCCAGCCTGGGACAGACACACGTGTGGCGTGTCGGTCCTGCCGGCATCCACCTGTCCCACCTCCCTTTTCCAGGCCTCCCCCCACCACCCCCATCCCCCGCGGCTGCGCCCCTTAGTGGTGGTGATGGGCTGATGCACCTCAGGCCTGTAAGCCCCCATCTTGGCCCCATGACCGCTGGCAGGAGGGTCCCCAAAACTTGTTCTTGCTCACAGTCAAAAGATAGGAAAATGCCCAAGATCAACTTCATACCAAAAAACTGGGGCATCTGGGAGGTTACAGCAGCGCCCCTCACGGGAAGGGGGGGAGCCCACACCCTGGATGGAGGGGGGAGGGAGGGTCCTGTCAGGTCAAGTGTTTTTTGTTTTTTTAACAACTGAGGATTTTTTTTTAATGGGGAAGGGGAACAGGACTTTATTGGGGAGCAGTGTGTAGTTCCAGGCCTTTTTTCCAAGTCAAGTTGTTGCCCTTTCAGTCTTAGTTGTGGAGGGCGCAGCTCAGCTCCCGGGCCAGCGCTGGTCGGGGTGGGGATCCTGGGGCTGGATTCCGGATGCCAGATGGGCTTCATCACCCTCCTTATGGGTGCCCATCCTCAGCTCAGAACTGGCTCCTTTGTGGGGGGGGGGGGTGTGAAGAGGGAGGGATGAGAGCTGGCAAGGAGACGTGTGTGCACGCGCAGAAACGTCGCAGACACACCTTGTGCCACCCATCCTAGGTCTCGTGGAAGTCCAGACCCCCGCACCATGCTGCCCTCCAGGATGTGTGGGGACACAGTGACAGCTTGGGGACAGTGGGGACCTGGTGCACCTGGCTGGGGTCCTCTGGGGGAGGGCCACCAGTTCTCTGGGACCCTGCACTCCTTCCACCTTCCCTTGTGCCCTGGTGGGTGCAAGGCCATGGGGCCCAGTGTCCACACGGGGTCCTTCCTAACCCTCCCCACGCAGCCCACAGCCCACAGCCCACAGCCCAGGCCGAGAGCCGTGTACCTGCAGGAGCTGCTGGGTCCTGGCGGAACGGCGCCTTCTGAACCAGCACAACACAAGGCCGAGCCCCAGGATGGAGAGGATGACGAGGAGGAGGACGGGGCCCAGGGGAGTCCGCCTCTGGTGCTGGGAGATGGCTTCGGGCTGGGGGACTGTCATCTCTGGGCCTGCAGGAAGCAGGCGGGGACTCCATCATTCATCCACAGGCAGGAGCCGTTGCCCACCTTGAGCCCTCCCTGGGGGGTCATCACCACCATGGCCAGGAAGCCCAGGGAGGGAGAATGGGCTGGAAAATGGGGTACACAGGCACCCCTGAGGGTGGGAAAGCTCAAGGGGGGACGCCAGGGGGCTCCTCACTTGTAGCTCTGGAGAAGAACGGCGTGAAAGGTAGGTCCGGTGGCTCTGCCAGGGAGAAAGGGGGAGGCAGCCCCCCAGGTGTCAGATGAGACCTGGGTACAGGAGTCCAGGAGGTCTCACTGGCCCCTTCCCAGGGTCCGGCCAGGCTGGAGGCCGTTCTCAGCCACTCCCACTGCCCCTGGGGGTGAGGGGGACCCAACCAGCAGCTCCCTGTCGCCAGAGCTCAGTGACCACGATGGCATTAGAACCAGATGCGGGGACCACAGGCCTTGGAGGGGGTGGGGCAGACGTGAGGAGTTTTGCAGCAACAGAGGAGGGGGCAGTGGGTGAGGGGGCTCTAAGGGAGGGAAGGGATCAGTGCCCTTGGGGAGGGCGTCCATGGTGCAGGGGCCGCTCTGGGGAGGACATGCAGGGGACACAGAAGAGGGGAAGGTGTTCTCTGCTGAGTGTTTCCATTTTCTCAGTGAATCAAAGAAGTGGCCGGGTCCTAAGAAGTGAGGGAGGGAGGGAGCCGGCAGTGAAGGTAGGAGGGTGGTCAGAGAGGCGGTCTGGGTCTGGGGCAGCACAACCGGCTCTTGAGGTGGACAGTGTCCAGGGCAGGCTGCAGGGGAGGGTGAGTGGACCGAGGGCGACTGCAGGGAGGGGAAGGGGCTGAGTCTTGTCTGGTTTCCTTTGCGAGAATCAAGCCGGATGCCCCACTCGCCCCGCCCGCTGTCCTCTTCCCCACTCACCTGAAATGTTCAGGGTGGTACATTTAATACTTCTTTGGCGTCCAACCATCTCCCACTTGTACTTCCCTGCCTGGGTGTCCTGGGCTTCCTCCATCACCAGCTGCGCCGTGCGTCCTTGAACCCAGAGCCTCCACCCATCCTGGGAGAAGTGTCCCTGGGCCATGTCTTTGAAGATGAGCCGACACTCCTTCCCGGGGACAACCAGGCAGATGCTGATGAGTTTGAAGGGGTTGGACATGTTGCAGGCCATCTCAGCACGCTCACCCCTGGACACAGAGACCACGCCACTGGTGCAGGTGGGGTTGTCCCATCCTGTGTGGAGGGGACAGTCACACATGTGGGTCATGACTGGGCCTCAGGACATTCACCAACAGACCTCCCTGGGGTCATGGTTGTGACAAGGGCCTGTGCCTCACCCCCTCTGCCCCTGTCCTGCAGAGAGAGTGGGACCTCAAGACTTACCACCTTTATGAACACTCAGGGAGGAGGGCAGGAGCAGGAGGGCCCAGAGCATCATGGGAATAAGCAGGGAGGGTGCAGAGGTCAGCATGACCAGCAGGGTCCCGAGTCCTCCTCACTGGTTCTAGGGACGCTCCCTGTAGAAGAGAAGCTGATGGGTCAGAGGCCCCTCTGGCTGCTGTACAAGAGGCGGCAGCAGGGCCTGGGCGGGCAGGGTCCCCAGGCTCATCCCTGATTGTTGATGCTGAGATGCCCGCACCCCTGCCAGACCCGGCGCCATGCCGCCGAGCCACTCCTTCTCTCTGTTCCTTTCCAATGTGCGCAGTGCTGGCCACTGTGAGACAAAAGGGACAAAGACTGGCCGGGGAGCAAGTCCCTGGGAGAACCCGTTTACCCCGTGGGGTGTACCCTTTCAGCTGGTGATTAAACATGCAGAACTGCTGGACAGTGCGAGCAAGAGAGGCGACTCAGGCCATGCAGGGTCCTTGGACCTCACACGATGCTAAGACCACGTGGACACCCAGCCCCTGTCCCCACTTGTGGATCCCACAGCCGGGTGCTCCAGCTTTATTTTGGACCCCGTTAGGGGACACTTTGCCCCCTTGCCTGATTTGCTCTCATCAACAAGACGCGTCTTCATGAGGAACTCATGAGTTGTGATCTGAACGCCATGACTCCACTTTTCCTGAAGCAAACGCCACCTCCAACCGGCCGCCCTCAAGTGTGACATTCATCCTCATTACTTCAAACTATTTAAAAGTGCTTTGCAATTGCTTGCCACTCCATTTGTTAACCCTTGGAGGTAAAAATAAAGGACTTTCTGTTTTGTTTTTCCGTAGTTTTACGTTTGCAGGAAAGTTGGACAGGAAGTGCAGAGAATCCCGACTGCTGACCGCCCGTGGTCTCACTCACTCCTGGCCTCACGGCAGGGCTGGTGGCCCTTGGGCCTGCACGTCCCCGCCAGGGTACCGGGAGGCCCTTCCCTCCCACGTCAGCCCGACTTCATGACCCCACCAGCCAGCCCCAGGGGCCCTGTGGGAGTGGGGCAGGGAACACAAACCCGCTGACCTGGGGCCAGGGAACCCACCTTGCCCTGCACGGCCTCATGACGGAAAGAAAACGACTATGTCCAGCTCTTGAGAGAAACATCCAAGTTGAGGTTTCAAGAATGTAAAATACAAACCCCACGCTCTGCCATCCTCCTGAACGCCAGGCCTGCAGGGGCTGTGGGTCGGCGGCCACACTGCTGGGGAGGACAAGCGGGGACCCAACACAAGGTGTGTTCATGGCCAGGGCTGGCCCGTCAGGATGCCACCCCCAGGACGGACCAGGCAGAGCAGAGGGTCAGACGGCCAGGCCGATGGAGGGATGATGGGTTCTTCCTCCCTCGATCCACAGGGAATTCTGGGGTGCTTGTGCTCTGGTCTGCAGTGGACGGTGCTGACCCTGGGCATCCTGGACAGGAAGCCATGCCACAGCCAGAGTGGCCTGCACGTGGTAGGAGCCTATCCTCCTACAAAGAGACCTCGAGTCTCCTCGACAGGGAGGCCACTGTCGAATGGCCCGTGCTGTGCACACCCAGGCATCGCCAGACTATATGAGTAGCCGAGTTCTGACGTTTCATAAATCAGAGGCAACCGCCATGACCCAACTACCTCAACTACGCCCGGCATCTGTGGACTCAGCAGCAAGGCCGAGGGCTGTGCCACCACCATGTGTGTGGGTGTCATTCTCACCACCACCCCTCCGTCATCTGCTCATGGTCATCAGTGCCATGGGCCCCCAGCACCTAACCTGCGCCCACCACAGGCCTCTCCAGCCGCCCGCTCCCCCCATCACACCCTTGCTGTGTTAGGCATTGTTTGGTGCCCCCCCCTGCATTCCTAAAACACAGAGAACTTTCCTTTCCTTGTTTCTAACGCTCTGGGCTGTGCCTGGTGGGTGGGCCTCCTTTTGCCATCTTGCCAGGCCTTTGCGAGCCCTTTGTCCATTTTTCTGGGATTGTCTGTCTTCTCCTTGCGGGTTTGTGAGATTCCCTTGTTTTAAAGAACTGAACCGTCAACCAGAGGCAGAAATGTCCCCTGGCTGTCACTTCTCCCTAGATTGTTTCTGGAATAAAAGTACTCCACACGAATCCGCCGTCCTGCACGTCTTTTCCTTAAAGCTTCAGGTTTCGTTTTAAAACTGTTTTTGTTTGTTTCTTTAAGTGACCTTTTAAAAAGGCCTCCTAGACTGTGAAGCAGCCATGGGTGGCCAAACTTTATCTACTTTTACGTTCAAATCTTGAATCCACCTCTAAGTCATTTTGCAAGTGACATGTGACAGGGTCCAACTTTACTTTCTTCCAGTAGGATGGCAGGCGGTGTGTGCCCAAGGCATTTAAAGGGTGAGGCACCACATGCCCTCGCTGATGTGCCCCTGGCACAGGGACTCGTGGTTTTGCCCCAAATTTCCAGCCATTTTGCTGTCTGTTCCCACCCCAGGAAGGCAGGGCCTCTCTCATCGCTCTCTTTGTCTTTTTTAGATGTTTGTTTCCCGACAAGGACATCCGTGGCACTTTAATCAATTTTTCTCTAAGAACCAGGAGTTTGGTGAGTGGACGGGTGGCTACCCGATCCTGCCTGAACCTGCTCAGAAAAGCATGAGACAGGCTGAGATTTCACAGTTGGACGCCATCCACTGGCAGCCTTTTCGGTTTCGTTGCCTGTCAGCAATCACCAGGATCAGCATAAACAGCTCAAAATCATTAAATGTTGCTGGAAACCTCACGTGGATGGAAGGTTCTAGAAAGAAGTGTCACAACTTCCTGTGCTGGGGCTTTTCCTGGCCCCTTAGCTAAGATCGGCTCAATCTTTTTCCTCAATACTTTTACAAAACAACTTTTCTTAAGTTGGAAAGATCTGACACAAAATACTCCCACGAGGCTCACGGGGTCTAAAGGCTTCCTGGCTGATTGGCGGCCGTCACCCCTGGTCCCCGGACAAGAGCCTGCTGTGCCCTCTACCCAGGCCCTGCCCTGCCCTGCCCAAGACTGGGCTGTGCCCTGAGCTACACATCGCAGGGGAGAGCAGGGAATTCACCTGTGTGGTCTCAGCTCTGGGCACTGGCCAGGCCCTGGAGGAAGCCTGGGGTAGGCCCTCAGCATTGCCCGTCTCCTTCTGCCTCAAGAACAATCTGTGGGGCCTTTACAGGTCCCCTGATGTCCCTCTAGGACTTCTCTGGGGTGAATTCTCTACACGGCCCTGAGGACACCTGCCCACCTGCTCAGGTGTGCCTTCACCTATCTCTGCAGGGCTGGATTGAGCTGGCCTCTTGGGGAGCGTGTCCCCATGTCCGGCCAGGGGACAGCTTGGCCTGCTTCCTTCTGCATAGGGGCAGGGCTTCTGCAGGTTACACCTCCCTCCCCTGGCGGCCTCAGCCATCAGAAGACTCAGCTGTCTCTACTCTACTACCTCCAGCCAACCTCGACCTTGGTGAAACCTTTGGCCCCCACACTTCCCGGCAGATGGATGCGGGTCCCGGGACCCCAGTCCCAGGGGCAGGAGGAAGCAGGCCAAGCTGTCCCCTGGCCGGACATGGGGACACACTCCCCAAGAGGCCAGCTCAATCCAGCCCTGCAGAGATAGGTGAAGGCACACCTGAACAGGTGGGCAGGTGTCCTCAGGGCCGTGTGGAGAATTCACCCCAGGGAACCCAAACAAGAATGTGTCCTGGGCGACCCGCCCCGGGTCCTGGGCACTATGTGAAGGGCAGAGCATCCTGTCGGAAGCCCGTGCACCCACTGAATGCCCAGCGGCACTGATGGCACCCTGAGTCCTCTGTCCATACCTGTGCTCCCCACGTGTGGCCTCGGGACATAGCGGGAAGGGCAGGTGTGATCCCAGAGCTCCACATGGTCCGGAAGGAAACCCTCCCCTGGGAACCTTCTGGGCACATCTTCCCGGTCGTTTGTCCTTTCTGATAAATTGGAAATCACGTTTTAAGTTCCATGTGAACTTTCTGAAACGCTGACTGAGAATAAATGAAAACAGATGGGTCGTTGCAAACCCTGAGAACCACTGTGGCTTCAGGGCCTCACTCCCTGCTGGGGCAGGGCCACCCAGTGTGGCAGGGCCACCTCCTCTGGGGACCCTCCTATGATCCTATCCCTGCTCTTGACCCCCTGCATGCCTGCCCCACCCACGCCCACTCAGGCACAGGGCACTGGGGATGGGCGGGCCCTGGAGTCATCCCTGGTGTTTCCCTCAGGGCCTTCCCAGGCTCTACACCCAGTAGGTGGTCAATCCCTGGGGACCTGTCCAGCCTCCATCAGGGCGGCTCCCATCAAGGGCTCCATCAGTGCCCACAGTAGGTACTGGGTAGGCCTTCTTTGCCCCCCAGCGGAGCTGGGCAGATCAAATCTCAGCTCTGGTCCTCACCTGCACCAGGTGATGTGAAGAGGTGTGTTTATGTAACACATGCTGACCTGCAGAGTTGGACTTGGGAGGGAGTGTGTGTTGACAAGCAAAGCGAAAGCAAAAGGAAGGCAGCCTGGCCTGTCACATGAGGCAGGCAGGGTGAGGACGGCGACCTTTGCCTGCAGGGCCGTGGCCCTCTGAGGCGGTCAGCATGCAGAGCCCCGAGCCTGGGTAAGTCCCGAGCCTGGGTAAGTCCCAGCCTGGGCGCCCTTTGCTCTCAGGTATTCTGTCTGCCTGCCAGCCTCCCCGGCCCCGCCAGCCTGTGTGTTTTCATGACACCACGTACCCCGAAATCCTAACAATTACTTTACACTGACTCATTTTTCAAACCCCAACATCAGTTTTAGCCTCTCCTTAACAAATACACAGCTGTCGTCATCGTGTGCTACATACACATGATGCAGTGGCCATGGGACAAACCAGGAAGTGCCATGGGCCCTCCACCCCCAGCTGGTGTCCTCCCGCGGGGGTGTGACCCTGGAAAGATGGCCCTTGGCCATCCTCTGCTGTGACCGCCAAGGGAGGCTGGAGCCTGTGCCCGCGGAGGGCGTGGGCTCCCAGACAGGCACTGGCCGGGCTCAGGCTTCTCCTCCCATCCCCCAAAGCCTGTGGCCTTCTCTGAATTTTTCCCAGGCCCTGGACGGCCCTGCCCTCGGCCCAGACACCCCCTGGTCACTCTTCATGTTCTTCCTATGGTCCTGCCTCTCTGCGAAAGCCCATTGATGGCTCCAGAATCTGGATAAAGGGACAGCCTGCTCGGACTCCTCTGCCCCCAAACTGAGCGCCCCTTGGCCTGGTGCCACAGCCCCCGTCACAGTCCCCATCACCATCTGTGACACTGGGTGGCATGGAGGGCCAGCTCTGTGTCTTTGCCAGAGCCTGGATGGGTAATATGTTCGGCCAAGTCACAGTGCAGCCCAGGTGTCTGCAGAGCTCTGGTGAAGGCGGCAGCAGCGTCTGGCTGCGAACCAGGGCCTGTTTGCTGGCAGGCAGCCCAGCCTTCAGGTAGGGTGAGCTCATCTGAAGCTGGAGCAAGGGACACTGGCCTGCGACTGTCCTAAGCAGTCCTTCTCAGTGACCTCCCATGCCAGCGGCCCTCACAGAGACAGGTCTCCACCTGGAAGCACGCTAGGGTCCCTGGGAGGGTCAGACGTAATAATTGCTGCCTGGACCTACCCTGAGGATCCTCACTTATTGGTCTGAGGGTCCTGGGCCTCAGAATAGAGTCGACGGGCTGGGGGAGTCCCCGTCGGGCATTCCAGGGAGTCACATGCTCCAGGCCGAGATGGCTGTTTGGCATGCAGGCAGCGTAGGCAGGGAGAAGGGGCTGGGTGCAAGGGGCAGCAGCACCTCCCAGCAGGGATCAGGTGTCAGGAGCAGCCCCCCTCCGGGCCAGCCCTGCAGACCTGTGTGTGGCAGGTACAGGAAAGGTGTGGCTCCAACTACAGCAGGGTCAGGCTGCATAGGCTGCAAGAATGGGCCCCAAAAACTGTCATCCTTGGTTTGAGAAGGACTGAAGGGCTGAGGAGACATGAGGAGGGCAGCGGGGTGGGGTGGGGGAGTGGCAGGTCTGGTTCTGACCTGTCCTGGGTCCTCAGGAGGCCGCCCAGTCCTCAGCAGAGGGCCCTGGCTCTGTCTGGACAGCTGACCAGGTTTCATGGCATTCGGGGTGCCACCCTATGACCAGCGACTTTTGGCTGCTTTGTGTAATTTATCAGGAGAAAAGGCACTCTGCAGAAACAGGCCATTCTCAGCTCTCCTGGCGCAGTATAGACTCTCACTCATGTCTGATCGTCAGATACGTGACGATCGTCAGGTACGTGAGCAGTCACGCTGCAGGAGGAGTACGTCCCGTGTGATATTTGGGACACACCTATATTTAAAAAGTGATTTATTGGGGTGGCTGGTTAGCTCAGCTGGTTAGAGCGTGGTGCTAATAACACCAAGGTTGCCAGTTCGATCCTCGCATGGGCCACTGTGAGTTGTGCCCTCCTTAAAAAAAATAACAACAACAACAAAAACGCAAAACCACATCATGTTTAAAAAAAAAAAGTGATTCATTATCTGATACAAATGTGTTTGTACATCTGGCAGCTCCCCTCCCTCTGCCTGAGGCCTCACAGTTGTAGCCGATGCTCCAAAAGACAAAAAAAAAAACAGAAAGAGGGAGGCCAGAGCAACAGGGAAAGGGCCTGCAGAAGGCAGAGGCCCCCCATGGTGCCGCAGGGTGTGTGTGTGTGTGTGTGTGTGTGTGTGTGTGTGTGTGTGTTGGGCCTCCAGACTTTGGACTTGGGGAAAACAAGCAACAATTCAGATTTCTCTCAAACCATCCACCCACCAATTGGCACCTGCGTGTGGCGGGGCCAGGTAATGGGGGCCTCCATCTCCACAGCACCCGACAGCACCTGGTGCTGCTTTAGGCGGCTACTGGCACTCAGGCAACAGCCAGGCATGCGCACTGGTGTTCACCCAGGGAGGCTGCATGCAACACTGACCGGCAGGCCGGCCTTTCACCCTCCGCGGAGAGGTGACCAACCACCTCCAGAAGACAGCTGCCTCCTGCAAAGGCCGTGGAGCCCCAGGGCTCCGTTGCCCATGTCCTGTCCCTGTGTCCCAGCTAAGCAGGACAGTCCCCAGGTAGGGCCAGGCGAGGCAAGCCTCCCCATCTCTCACAGCTCTGCCCGGCTGTCTCCCCCACTCCCC